>NC_029788.2:33251292-33273270 GCF_000816755.2 Arachis ipaensis
GAATAACTGAGTATATCTCAATTGAGCGACCAATCACCAAAGCATCAATGGAAAAACAACAAGCATAGGATAACCCCATCAAGAAGAAAACACAGGAATTTCTCCCAGAAATCCCTCAATCTGAATATGGGAGTATCTTGAAACATCCATTACCAAGATGCAAGAAGCTATGGAACAAATAATAAAAGAACAGAAGGAACAAAGTCAAATTCTTTGCTATTTGTTTAAAGAACAAGACGAGCAAGGGCATGACTTGAGGGAATTGAAGCGCCAGAAGTTAACTCTTGAAGGACCAAGCACCCCACAGATCCGAGGAACATCCACTTCCCAGAACAAAAGTTGTTAAATTCCAATTTCTGCTTTAACTCTGTGATAGTTGTCGTTATAAGAGTTTACCTTAGGAGTCATATAGTAGTAATTAGTGTCTATTTTGATTTTACCTCCAATTAAGTTATAGTCTATTTTTCTCATCATCAGCAAACATGAATAAAATAGTAGATCTTTTGAATAAGAGGCAATAAAATTCGAGTTTTTAATAAGAAAAATTCTAATTAGTAACATGTGGTGGCAATGCTTTCTGTCTTCTGAATGAATGCCTGAACAGTGCATATGTCTTTTGAATTTGTTGTTTAAGACTGTTAAATATGTTGGCTCTTGAAAGAATGATGAACATGAGACATGTTATTGATGATCTGAAAAAATCATAAAAATGATTCTTGAAGCAAGAAAAAGCAGCAAAGAACAAGGCTTGCAGAAAAAAGAAAGAAAGAGAAAGCAAGCAGAAAAAGCCAAAGCTCTTAAAACCAAAAGGCAAGAGCAAAAAGCCAATAGTCCTTAAAACCAAAAGGCAAGGGTAATAAAAAGGATCCCAAGGCTTTGAGCATCAGTGGATAGGAGGGCCTAAAGGAATAAAATCCTGGCCTAAGCGGCTAAACCAAGCTGTCCCTAGCCATGTGCTTGTGGCGTGAAGGTGTCAAGTGAAAACTTGAGACTGAGCGGTTAAAGTCAAGGTCCAAAGCAAAAAGAAGAGTGTGCTTAAGAACCCTGGACACCTCTAATTGGGGACTTCAGCAAAGCTGAGTCACAATCTAAAAGGGTTCACTCAATTATGTGTCTGTGGCATTTATGTACCCGGTGGTAATACTGGAAAACAAAGTGCTTAGGGCCACGGCCAAGACTCATAAAGTAGCTATGTTCAAGAATCATCATACTGAAATAGGAGAATCAATAACACTATCTGAGTTCTAAGTTCCTATAGATGCCAATCACTCTGAGCTTCAATGGATAAAGTGAGATGCCAAAACTGTTCGGAAGTAAAAAGCTACTAGTCCTGCTCATCTAATTAGAATTTGAGCTTCACTCAAAAACTCTGAGATATTATTGCTTCTTGACCTATTAGTCTTCTATTTTATTTGTCTAGTTGCTTGAGGACAAGCAACAGTTCAAGTTTGGTGTTGTGATGAGCGGATATTTTATACGCTTTTTGGAGTTAATTTCATATAGATTTTAGTATATTTTAGTTGGTTTTTAGTTTATTTTCATTAGTTTCTAGGCAAAATCCACATTTCTGGACTTTACTATGAGTTTGTGTATTTTTCTATAATTTCAGGTATTTTCTGGCTGAAATTGAGGGAGCTGAGCAAAAATCTGATTAGGCTGAAAAAGGACTGCTGATGCTGTTGGATTCTGACCTCTCTGCACTCGGAATGGAATTTCTGGAGCTACAGGAGTCCAAATGGCGTGCTTTTAATTGCGTTGGAAAGTAGAAATCCAGGGCTTTCCAGAAATATATA
The DNA here is from genome assembly GCF_000816755.2 of Arachis ipaensis. Lineage (NCBI taxonomy): Eukaryota > Viridiplantae > Streptophyta > Magnoliopsida > Fabales > Fabaceae > Arachis > Arachis ipaensis. The sequence goes on from NC_029788.2 coordinate 33,253,086, forward strand.
ATAGTCCATACTTTGCTCAAGGATAGACGACGTAAACTGGCGTTCAACGCCAGCTCTCTGCCCAATTCTGGCGTCCAGCGCCAGAAACAAGTTGCAAGTTGGAGTTCAACGCCAGAAAAGGATCCAAAGCTGGCGTTGAACGCCCAAAACAGCCCCAGGCATGTGAAAGCTTTAGTCTCAGCCCCAGCACACACCAAGTGGGCCCCAGAAGTGGATTTCTGCACTATCTGTTATAGTTTACTCATTTTCGATAAACCTAGGTTACTAGTTTAGTATTTAAACAACTTTTAGGGATTTATTTTGTATCTCATGACATTTTAGATCTAAACTTTGTAATCTCTGACGGCATGAGTCTCTAAAATCCATTGTTGGGGGTGAGGAGCTCTGCTGTGTCCTGATGAATTAATGCAAGTATTTCTGTTTTCTATTCAATCACGCTTGTTCCTATCTAAGATGTTCATTCGCGCCTATTCATGATGAATGTGATGATCCGTGACACTCATCACCATTCTCAACCTATGAACGTGTGCTTGACAACCACCTCCGTTCTACATTAGATTGAATGAGTATCTCTTAGATTCCTTAATCGGAATCTCCGTGGTATAAGCTAGAATCCATTGGCAGCATCCTTGAGAATCTGGAAAGTCTAAACCTTATCTGTGGTATTCCTAGTAGGATTCTGGGATTGGATGACTGTGACGAGCTTCAAACTCGCGAGTGCTGGGCGTAGTGACAGACGCAAAAGGATAGGGAATCCTATTCCGGTATGATCGAGAACCTACAGATGATTAGCCGTGCGGTGACAGTGCACCTGGACCATTTTCACTGGAAGGATGGATGGTAGCCATTGACAACGGTGATCCACCAACACACAGCTTGCCATAGGAGGACGTGCGTGCGTGAACAAGAAGACAGAGGAAAGCAGAGATTCAGAAGACAAAGCATCTCCAAAACTCCAACACATTCTCCATTACTGCATAACAAGTATTTATTTCATGCTCTGTTATCCCTTGCAATCAAATTTGATAAGTGAATTGTTTTATTGTTTTCCTGACTGAGAGTTACAAGATAACCATAGCTTGCTTCAAGCCAACAATCTCTGTGGGATCGACCCTTACTCACGTAAGGTATTACTTGGACGACCCAGTGCACTTGCTGGTTAGTGGTACGAATTTGTGAAGAATTGTGATTTCAAATTTCGTGCACCAAGCAACAAGTGAAAAAGATGGAGAGTGTTGAACCACCACATCCTTATCAAGAAGAACCACCCCCGTATCATGAACCCTTCCTCCCAAGTAATGAACCCTCATATCCACCCCAATATCTAATGAATGAAACCCTTGGTGTACTTCTTCAAGGGCAAGAAGAGATGGAAAAGAACGTGATGAATTTCGCGGCTGCTTTAGGCGAGTTAATAAATCAATTAGCTTCCCAACATTTGAACACCCAAAGTACTCCCATGGCTACTTGTAGAGAATCAAAAGAAGAGCATAGCATGAAGGAGACACTAGAAACTCCGGTGAACAATGAGGAACATGGCTTTGTATTAAAGTGGAGGAAGCCATAATGGTTGTAGAGGAAGAAGTGGTTGAAGATTTAGGAGATGTTGAACCTCCTCCAATAAGATTGAAATTGATGTCAAGAAGGCCAGTGCACAACCTCCATGGCATATTCCTTATGAAGACTTAGATGGGATAGATCAAGAAGTAAGTTCCCTTGGTGATGAGGATCATGCATCAAGTCCTCCTAGTGATAAATCTACATCCGCAAACGAACTCCTTGAATATGAAGACTCTTCTCTGATTGAGTCTGAGAATGATGTGGAAGCGGAAATCCTTAGAAAAGGGCGGACGGGAGTTGAGTACGCTTTGTCAAGAACGTTGGAGACTTCTCCACCTAGGTTGCCATCTACTCCTTCATTTGAGTGGATAAGGCTTGTTTCTATTCGCCTTACCATTCCACCAGAATATGGTATTCTTGAAATGGATGGCCAACTTAGGAGGCTTTGTGGCATAAAGTGTAAGAGGAGACTGTTTAGTGGTTGGAGTTGCAAATCAAGGCTCATCAAGGTTGATACTTCAAGAGATAGATGTAAGGGATCAACTAGTGATAATTTGGTTAGATCTAAAAGAAGAGTTTGGTACTCTGTAGAGAATTTAGAGTGCTTGCCACCCGGATGGAACCATGATGATCAACTTGAAGACGGGTATAGAATCAAGATTTGGGATCCCGGCATACAAGAAGATTAACTTTGGGAGCTCAAAGCTTGTGAAGAACTCCATCAAGGCTTGGGAAATTTACATGAAATAGACAGAGCTTATTGGAAGTCCAAGCATTGGTGGCAGTTTCAGGATGAGTTCAAGCACAAGCCTCCATGACAAGGAGCTCGCCAAATGTCCAACTTAAGGACTTTAACTAAAAGTGCTAGGTGGGAGACAATTCACCATGGTATATTCTTTCCTTTTTGTTCTTAGTTTTATTTTATTTTATTTTTATTCGTGTTCATTCATAATTTCTGCATAGTGATCTGCATTAAAAAAATGGGGATCGACGCGCAAGCGTCTACGACGCGCACGCGTCGTGTGTGACTACGCAACTAAACAGAGAGTTGCGCGAGAGACACGCGGGAGGGGTGCATGGCGCACAAGCCACCCCACGCGTACGCGTACCTCACGCGTACGCGTCCTCTACGATATTTACCACCCACGCGTAAGCGTCAACAACGCGTACGCGTGGATACCCAAATTGGCGTGAAACTGTGCCAACCCGAGAGTTGTGTTGCCCCCACGCTGAAATTATGCTAAAAGCACAAAATCACCCCACGCGTACGCGTCCTTGACACGTGTGCGTCATTTGGATTTCTGCTCACCAACACGTACGCGTGGGCGACGCTTCCGCGTCGCGTCGCAGATTCCATTTCTCTCATTTTTCTTCCCTTTCTCATTCTCTTCTCCTCCTCTCTTACTTTCTTCTCCTCCTTATTCTCTTTCATTCTATTACATTTACATACTTTCATTCATTGCATTTTAATTTTGTGCATATTTTTATTTTCTTTTCTAAATTTATTATTTTACCATTGGTGTTAAATGTTCTTATTCAAGTGTTGTATCTTTTCTGGTATTATTTTGGTGCTTAGTGACTTGTTTTACAATGTTGGATAATATTATTTAAATCAATGATAATCTTTTATGATACTGTAATCCTCTTGCATTGATATGAACTTATACTATCTTTCATTACCCACACTCCTCCCCTTTGTTGCAAATTTTGCACCACTGGTATGCCATGTGCTTCTATTGTTTTCTCACTTGCATGTTGTAGCTACCATGTAATTGAGACCCTTATTATTTGGCATTAATCCACCCATACTTTATTTTCTTATCTTTATTTCTGGGTTACTTTTCTTCTTTTCCTCTTCTTTCAGGATGGCCACCAAAGAAGGGAAAGGGAAAGCTTCTAAATGGGGAGACAAACAAGTCCATCTGCACAATCCTTGTAGAAAAAGACGTCAGTTGTAGCAGCCGTCCACTTGCACATCTCAGCATGCACCGAGGACGGTGCAATCTTTAAGTGTGGGGAGGTCGATACCGATCTCCATGGGTTAGCTATTTTCTTTCCAACACCAATGTCTTATTTTCTTTATTAGTTCATTGTTGCATTTACATGTTTGATTGCATATTTTCTTGATTTTGTGCATATTTTACCACTACTTGGTTGAAGTAATATTTTCTTTTTCAAGAAACTTTTTAGAGTATTTCACTAATTTAAATAAAATTTTTTGTTAAATTTGTTTGAAGAAATTTTATTTTGGAACATGGTTTAGAGCTCGAACACACAAAACCAGTGAGATTTTGAGCCTAATTGATTGGTTGCATTTTATCAACTAATATTTTATTTTGGTGTGTGTTGTTCTCTCTAAAATTGTGATCTTTGTCTTGCTTAATTCTATATTTCCATAGTTTGATGTATGCATGCACTTATGTGATTGAGGCCTTGTTTCACTAAGCTTACATACCCATATGGCCTTAACCTTTCATTATCCTTTGCAAACCAATTTGAGCCTATTTTACCCCTTTGTTCTTTACTTTAGCACATTATTAACTCTAAGTGGAAAACAATAATGTCCTTAATTTGAATCCTTAGTTAGCTTAGACTAGTGACAGTGCTCACGAATTAAGTGTGGGGAAATTGGGTTTGCCAATATTTGGTTTGAGAATTGGATGTTGTGTATTCTTGAGAAAATATGAACAAGAATGTTAAGAACATGTTTATGCATTCAAAACCTTAATCATATGCATAGAAAAAATAGAAAAAGAAAAAAAAAAGAGAAAAAAAAACAGAAAAGAAAAAAGAGCAAATAATAAAAGGGGACAAAATGCCCCAAAGTAAATGGTGAAAGCAATGCATATGAGTTGTACTCAAATTCGGATGCATGAATATGTGGAAAACATAATTAATGGGTAGTTAGAATTTATATTATGATTACATGGATTGTCCTAAGTTAGGTGAGAAGTTTAAGTTAATTAAGGATTCAAATTTTAGTCCACTTAACCAAATACAATCCTACCTTGACCCTAACCCCATTACAACCCTTAAAAGACCTCTTGATATGTGTATTTGTGCATTAAACTTTTGTTGATTGGTAGAAGAAGAGCAAGCCTTAGAAAGCAAGATTATTAGAGAACTGAGAGATCGAACCTTAAACACTTGAGTGATTAGAGTGTATACACTTCCAGTGAGGGTTCGATGCTCGATTCCTTGTTCCCGGCTTTCATGAGCTATCTTCTTCTTGCAAGTCTATTTATACTTCATTTTTATGATTTGAATTAGTTAAATCTAGTTCATATTTGTTCTTAAAAGATTTATTTACTTTTCACCAAGTAGGTAAAAGCATTTTGTATTTAGCTGCATTCATACAGATAGGTTGTATTTCATACATTCTACCATTCCTCTTCATTCTTTATAGCTTCTCTTGAGCTTAGCATGAGGACATGCTAATGTTTAAGTGTGGGGAGGTTGATAAACTACTATTTTATGGTTTATCTTGTGCTCAATTGAGTGGTTTCATCAAATCTTTGCACACTTATTCATACAAATTGCATGAGTTTGCATTTTTCCTTCCTAATCCTGTGATATAATTGAAAACATATTTCTTAGGCCTTTAAACTATCAATTTTAATTATCCTTTATTACCATTCGATGCCGTGATATGTGCGTTAAGTGTTTTCAGAGATTATAGGGCAGGAATGGCTTAGAGCATGGAAAGGAAGCATGCAAAAGTGGAAGGAATACAAGAAGTTGAAGAAATTGTTAAGCTGTCCAGCCTGACCTCTTCGCACTCAAACGGTCATAACTTGAGCTATAGAGGTCCAAATGAGGCGGTTCTAGTTGCGTTGGAAATCTAACATTCGGGGCTTCAAAATGATATATAATTTTATATAGTGGCCTGATAAACTACTATTTTATGGTTTATCTTGTGCTAATTTGAGTGGTTTTTATCAGCTTTTCACCCACTTATTCATATGATTTGCATGTTTTACATTTTTCTTCCTGATCTTGTGCTATGATTGAAAACATGTTTCCTGGGCCTTTAAATTGCTAATTTTAAATCCTCTCTTATTACCATTCGATGCCGTGATATGTGTGTTAAGTGTTTTCAGAGATTACAGGGCAGGAATGACTTAGAGGATGGAAAGGAAGCATGCAAAAGTGGAAGGAATACAAGAAGTTGAAGAAATTGCTAAGCTGTCCAGCTTGACCTTTTGGTACTAAATCGACCATAACTTGAGCTATAGAGGTCCAAATGATGCGGTTCTAATTGCGTTGGAAACCTAACATCCGGGGCTTCGCAAAGATATATAATTTGACATAGCTTCCCCGAAGTCAGATGATGCGAATGCGTGGATCATGCAAATGCGTGACCTGGCAAAAATGCAATCCACGCAAACGTGTGGACGATGCCTCCGCGTCACTTTGCCGCGACCTATATGTACCAGAAATCACTGGGGGCTATTTCTGGGCTGTTTTTGACCTAGTTTTCGGCCCGGAAAACACAGATTAGAGGCTATAAAGTGGGGGAATGCATCCATTCATCAGACAACTTACATTCATTCATAATTTTAGGATTAGATGTAGTTTTTAGAGAGAGAGGTTCTCTCCTCTCTCTTAGGATTTAGGATTTTAGGATTTATATTAGTTTAGTTCAATTCATCTTCAGTCACAGGTTCAATATTCCTTTTACTTTATATTTCTCTTCTACTTTCAGATACTTTAATGCTTTTATTTGTTAATTACTTATGTTGCCAAATTGGCTTATGAACTATTCATGTTAGGATTTTCTTTATTTAATATAAACTGAGGTATTTCAGATATAAGATTGTTTTATTTTTTTTATGTCATGGATGCTTTTAATTTAATTTAGATATTTTCTTCCTTTTGGCTTTGGTTAAGTAATTGGTAACACTTGAGTTGTCAAACTCAGCAGTGATTGAAATTGCAAATTACTAATTGATTTGGATCGCTCTAAAGCTAGTCTTCCCACAGGGATTGACTAGGACTTGAGAATCAAGCTAATTAGTCCACTTGACTTTCCTTTGCTTTAGTAAAGGTTAACTAAGTGGGATTAAACTCAATTCTCATCACCATCGATAAGGATAACTAGGATAGGACTTCCAAATTCTCATACCTTGCCAAGAGTTCCTTTTTTTTTTATTAATTATTAATTTTTCTTATCATTTAAATTATCTATTCCTTACTTTCAAAACCCCCAATTTACAAGACTCATAACCAATAATAAGAACATACTTCCCTGCAATTCCTTGAGAAGACGACCCGAGGTTTGAATACTTCGGTTATCAATTTATTTAGGGGTTTGTTACTTGTGACAACCAAAACGTTTGTACGAAAGGATTTTCTATTGGTTTAGAGGCCGTACTTACAACGCGATTATATATTTGTGAATTTCTTTACCGATAGAAAACTCTGATCGTCAAAATGGCGCCGTTGCCGGGAAATTGCAAACATGTGCCTTATTATTGGTTATTTTAAATATTTGATTTTAGCTTGTTTTTTTGTTTTTATTTTTGCTTTTTTCGTAAATTAAGAGGTTATTAGTTTTTATTTAGTTATTAAAAATTTTTCAAAAATTTGTTCTTGGTGTTCATCTTGATCTTGAAGTTGTTCTTCGTGTTCATCTTGACCTTCAAGTTGTTCTTAGTTGTTTTCTTCGTTTTGATCTAAAAATTTTAAATTTGGTGTCATTTTATTGTTTTTCTCTTTTCTCATTTAATTCAAAAATATCTTTTCTCTTTATTTTAATTGAATTTTCGAAATTTGCATAAAAAAATTCAGATTTTTTAAAAAATTTTTATCTTATCTTATCTTAGTTTTAAATTTCAAAATTCAAATCTTTTTCAAAAATCATATCTTTTTCAAAATCTTATCTTATCTTATTTCAAAATCAAATTTCAAATTTCAATATTTAAATTCCAAAATTCAAATTTCAAATTTCAAAATTTAAATTTAAAATTTTAAAAATCAAACCTTTTCAAAATTTAATTCTTTTTCAAAACTTTATCTTATATTGTTGATTTTTACAAAATTCAAATTTCAAAATTTAAAATTCAAATTTCAAATTTCAAAATTTAAATATCAAAAATTTAAAATTCAAAATTCAAAATTTAATTTGCAAATTCAAAATTTAAATTTCAATAACCTTTTAATTTAAATTTGTTTTTATTTTCGTTTTTAATTTTTATTTGCTATTATGAGTTCTCACCCCCATCGCTTTAAGTTTGGTTCCAATGTTGTTGTAAGGAATGGAAACTATAATGAAAATAGGCATCAAGGTTGGAAGAATCAAAGATGGGAGGAGCCACAAGGATTTGATCAACCCTCTTGGCAACAACCTCCTCTAATGCACTATAACCAACAACCATTCTGTGATGCATACCAAAATGATGACTATGGTGGACCCCCTTGTAGTTACCAACAAGCCCCGCCATATACTTATGAACCATCTCCTCAACACAACTTTGAACCACCATACTCACAAGCTCCTTACCACCACACACCACAATATGACCATAACCTATATCCACCACACCAACCACCATATGAATCACACCCAGAACCACCACCTCAATATTCACCATCTCCATATCCTTATCAAGAAGAACCACCTTCCTATTATGAACCCTTTCTCCAAAATAATGAACCCTCATATTCACCCCAATCTCTAATGGATGACATCCTTTGTGGTCTTCTTCAAGGGCAAGCGAAGATGCAAAGGAGTGTACTGGAACTCGTGACTGCCTTAACCGAGGTAGTAAATAAATTAGCTTCCCAACATCTGAGCACTCAAAGTACTCCCATGGCTACATGTGAAGAATCAAAAGAAGAGCGTAGCATGAAGGAGACACTAGAAACTTCGGTGGATAATGAGGAACATGGCTTTGTGTTGGAACAAGTGGAGGAAGTCATAATAGTTGCAGAGGAAGAAGTGGTTGAAGATTTAGGAGATGCAGAACTTCCATGGGAAAGTCAAGTTATAGAGCCTCCTTCAAAGACATTTGAAATTGATGTTGTGGAGGGTGTACAACCTCCAAGGCATATCATGGCTAAAGACTTTGAAGAGGTTGATCAAGAGATGGAGATTCAAGAAGAAGAAGTACAACCTCCTATTCCCTTGGTAAGTAATGAAGAAGAGATTGAATTGAAAGAAATCTGCCAAGAGGAAGAGGTTGATATTGAAGAAGCTTGCAAGGAGGTGGAAAGTTGTCAAGGAAGAACTCAAGGGAATGGAGCTGGAAATTACCTTGCCAAAGCTGTTGGAGACCTCTCCCCCAAAGCCATCACCATCCATTCCTTCATTCAAGTGGATAAATCTTTCATCTCTAAGCTTAATTAGCTCACTTGAATATGCTTTTCTTGAAACAGATGGTCAGCTTAGAGCTCTTTGTGGCATTAAGCGTAAGAGGAAGATGGTTAGTAGTTGGAGTCATCATGCAAGGTTCAATATGGTGGAAAGCTCAAAGTTTAAATGCAAAGGTTGGTGTAAAGCTCAACTGAATGGGTCTAGGAAGTTGTTTGGCCGCTTTAGTAAGAATTCCGACTATTCACCACCCAAGTAGAAAAACGATGATCAACACGAAGATGGGTGTAAAAGCAAAGTTTGGGATCTCGGAATTCAGTCTAGCAATCAACACTCTTGGGGCCTTGTCACTTGCTTAATCTTGCTTGAAGGCTCTTTGCACCTAGTTTGGGATCACGGAGGCCATTGGAATTACAAACATTGGTGGAGATTCCTGGATGAGTTCAAGCATAAGCCACTATGACAGGAAGCTCACCAAATGTCCAACTTAAGGACTTTAACTAAAAGTGCTAGGTGGGAGACAACCCACCATGGTATGATCGTCCCTTTTTCAGTTTTAATTCTAGTATGTTTTGTTTGTTTTTGAGTTTTGATTGGACCTGGAATCATGCATAACATTTATATTAGCATTGCATTCTGCATACTGCACTATTATAAAAAAAAATCGCACGCGACGCGACAGCGTCGCTGACGCATCCGCGTCACCAGTGCATTGGGAAGAAAAGAAAATTGAACAGAGAGTCACGCGAAAGTGTGGCTGGAGGCGTGCCTTTGGCACAAATACGCTCATGCAACCGCGTCGCTAACGCGTCCGCGTCATGTGGAAAAATAGCCTCCCACGCGTCCGCATCACCCACGCGAACGCGTGGTCCTGTAAAATCAACGTAATAAGGTGTATGGCAGAAAGTTATGATGGAGTGGGGCTGGAATGGTGCTAGAAGCACAAGCCTTACCACGCGAGCGCGTGCCCCACGCGGCCGCGTCGTTTTGCAAAATGGCCATTCACGCGATCGCATCACCCACGCGTCCGCGTCACTTCATAGAAGCGCTATCCGCGCGAACGCGTGACCCACGCGTTCGCGTCGCCTGCGCCGCATAGCTTATCCAGATCGGCCAAGATATCTTATCTTTTCTTCCCCAAATCTAAATCTTTTCTTTCCCTTCTTATTTCTTTCTTCCTCATTTCTTACTTTCTTTTTCTTTTTCCATTGGTGTTAAAATTTTCTTCTTTAACTATTGCATCTTTTCTTGAATTATTTTGGTGCTTCATGACTTGTTTTATTCTGATTGGGTATTATTATTCATAAATCGATGCTAATTTTTATAATACTAATATTCCTTTTGCATTGATATACACTTACACTATCTTGTATTACCCACACTCTCTTCCCCATTGTTGCAACTTTTGCACTATTTATATGCCATTTGCTTCCACTATTTTCTCACTTGCATGTTGTAGCTACCATGTAATTGAGACCTTTATTATTTGGCATTAACACCCATATTTTATTTATTTATTTTTTATCTTTATTTCTGGGTTACTTTTCTTCCTTTTCCTCTTCTTTCAGAATGGCCACCGAGAGGGGAAAGAAAGAACTTCTATATGGGGAGACAGGCAAGTCAATCTACACAATCTATAGAGAAAGGCATCAGTTGGAGCAGCCTGTCCACTTGTACATCTTAGCATGCACCGAGGACGGTGCAATCTTTAAGTGTGGGGAGGTCGATACCGATCTCCATGGGTTAGTTACCTTCTTCTCAACACCAATGTCTTATCTTATTTATTAGTTCATTGTTGCATTGCATAATAGATTGCATGTGTAGTTTGATTGTTTGCATTTAAATACTACTTGGTTGAAAAATAATAAGTTTCTTTCTAGAACCCTATTTTTGAAAAATTTCACTAATTTAAATTACAAAAAAATTAAAATTTTCTATGTGTTAAATTTGTTTGAAGTTATTTTTGGAACATGGTTTTTGAGCCAAAGAACACACAACCTGTGAGATTTTGAGATTAATTACATGGTTACATTAGTTAACCATAAACATTTTATTCTTGTGTGTTTTCTTCTCTATAATTGCAATCTTTACTTTGTTCCACTCTATATGTCCATTATTTAGTGTATTTACATGCTTGCATATGATTGAGGCCATTACTTGTTTTCACTCACTTATCCCAAATAAGCCTACCCTTTTATGTCACCATTGTTAGCCACTTTGAGCTTTTTAATCCCTTCTGTTTTATAACCACATTATTAGCCTTAAGCAGAAAAACAAATTAAAAATCCCAAGTTGAATCCTTGGTTAGCTTAAGATAGATATTGTGTATAATTTAAGTATGGAGAATTTTATGGGAACATGGGATGATAGAAAAAAAAAAGAAAAAAAAGGAATTAAATTGAATAAGTTATTTGAAAATTTGGGAAGCATGCTCATGTGAAATCAAAATAATTAATTACCATGTGCATTGAAAAAAAATTTAAGTAATTAAATAAGGGGATACAACAAAATATATATGAATTACCCCAAATGCAAAATAAAAAGGATCAATGCACATGGGACAAAATTCAAAAATAAGTTTGATTCATGAGCATGTAATACAAAAGTGGGAAAAATTCGGGTATCTAGGTAAAGCATTTTAAATTATATAAAGTATGTATATGTTAGGTGAGATCTTAGACTAAGCAAGGATTCAATTTATGGCTCACTTAGCCATATATATACCATCACCCTTACCTTAGCCCCATTACAACCTTGAAAAGACCTCATGATGTTTGCATTGTTACATTAAATATTGTTGATTGGTTAGGTGAAGAACAAAGTTTAGAAAGCATGACTAGGGAAGAGTAGAGTGATTACCCTATACACTTGAGACACTAAAGTGCATATACACTACCAGTGAGGGTTCAATGCTTGATTCTATGTTCCTTGCTTTTATGAGCTATCTTCTCACAAGTTTACTTATCTTTTATTGTATGATTTAAATTAGTAGAATCTGATTTATGTTTGTCTTGAAGAGCTTATTTACTTTTAACCAAGTAGATAGAAACATCTTAGCATGTAGTTGCATTCATATAGATAGGTTGCATTTCATACATTCTACCATTCCTCTTCACTCCTTTATAGCTTCTCTTGAGCTTAGCATGAGGACATGCTAATGTTTAAGTGTGGGGAGGTTGATAAACCACTTTTTTATAGTTTATATTGTGCTAATTTGAGTGGTTTTTATCAGCTTTTCACCCACTTATTCATATGATTTGCATGTTTTACATTTTCCTTCATGATCTTGTGCTATGATTGAAAACATGTTTCCTGGGCCTTTAAATTACTAATTTTAAATCCTCTCTTATTACCATTCGATGCCGTGATATGTGTGTTAAGTGTTTTTAGAGATTACAGGGCAGGAATGACTCAGAGAATGGAAAGGAAGCATACAAAAGTGGAAGGAATACAAGAAGTTGAAGAAATTTCTAAGCTGTCCAGCTTGACTTTCTGGTACTAAATCGATCATAACTTGAGCTACAGAGGTCCAAATGATGCGGTTCCAATTGTTTTGGAAAGCTAACGTTCGAAGCTTCGCAACGATATATAATTTACCATAGCTGCCTCGAATTCAGGTGACGCGAACGCGTGGATCATGCGGACGCATGACCTGGCAAAAATGCAATCCGTGCAAACGCGTGGACGACGCCTCTGCGTCACTTTGCCGCGACCTGTATGTACCAGAAATTGCTGGGGGCAATTTTTGGGCTATTTTTGACCCAGTTTTTGGCCCAGAAAACACAGATTAGAGGCTATAAAGTGGGGGAATGCATCCATTCATCAGACAACATACATTCATTCATAATTTTAGGATTAGATGTAGTTTTTAGAGAGAGAGAGGTTCTCTCCTCTCTCTTAGGATTTAGGATTTTAGGATTTCTATTAGTTTAGTTCAATTCATCTTCAGTCACAGGTTCAATATTTCTTTTACTTTATATTTCTCTTCTACTTTCAGATACTTTAATGCTTTTATTTGTTAATTACTTATGTTGCCAAATTGGCTTATGAACCATTCATGTTAGGATTTTCTTTATTTAATATAAACTGAGGTATTTCAGATATAAGATTGTTTTATTTTTTTTATGTCATGGATGCTTTTAATTTAATTTAGATATTTTCTTCCTTTTGGCTTTGGTTAAGTAATTGGTAACACTTTAGTTGTCAAACTCAGCAGTGATTGAAATTGGCAGATTACTAATTGATTTGGATCGCTCTAAAACTAGTCTTCCCACAGGGATTGACTAGGACTTGAGAATCAAGCTAATTAGTCCACTTGACTTTCCTTTGCTTTAGTAAAGGTTAACTAAGTGGGATTAAACTCAATTTTCATCACCATCGATAAGGATAACTAGGATAGGACTTCCAAATTCTCATACCTTGCCGAGAGTTCCTTTTTTTTATTAATTATTAATTTTTCTTATCATTTAAATTATCTATTCCTTACTTTCAAAACCCCCAATTTACAAGACTCATAACCAATAATAAGAACATACTTCCCTGCAATTCCTTGAGAAGACGACCCGAGGTTTGAATACTTCGGTTATCAATTTATTTAGGGGTTTGTTACTTGTGACAACCAAAACGTTTGTACGAAAGGATTTTCTGTTGGTTTAGAGGCTGTACTTACAACGCGATTATATATTTGTGAATTTCTTTACCGATAGAAAACTCCGATCGTCATGGCCGTACAGAAAAATGACGTGCACGTGTGAATCACGCGGACACGTCGTTCTGCAGAAAAATCAGCGACCTGCATGTGGCAAAATTCGCCCCCAGCGATTTCTGGGCTCTTTCTGACCCAGTTTTCGGCCTAGAAAACACATATTTGAGGCTATAAAGTGGGGGAATCTATTAATTTATCATCAGACATTCATAATTCACAATTTTAGGTTTTAGATATAGTTTTTAGAGAGAGAGGCTCTCTCCTCTCTCTTAGGTTTTAGGATTAGGATTTTTAGAGAGAGAGGCTCTCTCCTCTAGCCGTAAAGCAAAGGTTAATCAAAGGTTACTACAATTCTAAGGCTTATACATACATATATATAGAAAGGAATAATAATTCTAGAAGCCCGATGAAGAATTAAGCTCAAAAACAGAGTTTCAAAAGCGCGAAACGTTCACACGAAGCTACAAACTTAAGACATAAGATAAAGATACAAAATAACAAGATATAAGTATACGAGATAATATAATAGTCATATGGAACTAGTCTCAGCCCACGGAGTTTAGGCTAACTAGTACATACAGACATACAGAGTTTGAAAGATAAAACAGCATATATAAAACATTTCTCTCAAAGTAAGCCTCTAAGGCAGATATAAATACAAAAGTGAGAGAACTAATTAAAATAACCAAAAGGACAACAAAATGAATAAGGTCCTCCGCTCTGTCACCATCAAGCAACTCATCGAGGTGGGTTGTGGCAGGCATCTAAAAAATAACAACAAAGTATGGAATGAGAACCGGAGGTTCTTAGTATGATAACAGTGCCCAGTAATGTAAGATATAAGACCCCAGGATGCCAGAGGCAATCCTAGAGCTTCATTTTAACACAAGATTCAACTTAAAGCATAACTATAATTAAAACCATAACTTTAAAACCTTTATAAAAAGGGGGTAAACTAACTTAAGGGATTTCTAACTATCAGTCCAGCACTATCCCACAGCCTTCACCAGCCTAACTGCCATACGATCCCATCGCCACCGTCTTCCTAACCTCCTCAACACCAGAAAATCACAGATAATGCAAGCAAGTAATACACAGGTAATATTCATATATAGCAAGTAATTCAAGAAGGAAGTAGGCATATTATACATTTAGGCAAACTGCAAGTAATAAAAGCAAACAAGCACATAAGTGATGCATGTGATGAATGCATGTCCTATTGGCTCCTCAAGTATAAGCATGTATAGCAAGTAATTCAATAAGCATTTAGGCATGTTAAACACTTAGGCAACCAATACAAGTCAGCAAAGCAAATAAACAGATAGAAAATGTACATGATGAATGCCTGTCCTATTTGGCTGTGATATCACATCGTCGGTTCAACTGTCAACCCGACACACCTCCATGGAGATGTCGCCATTTGGTCTTATAATAGGAACCCGCGAGATATCGTGTCCGGATCACAGTCCAGGATGTCAGTGCCTACACACTATAGTGATTCCGAAGGGATGCGAGCGGGATATTCTTGCCACGGACCTCAGATCTCAACCTAAGCGGACTAACCACCGCCCTTACGCTGCCAGTGCAACCTCGATAGGTGGGATTAACTGCCATCCCTGCTAGGCGCATAGCGTCTCAACAATATCAGTATAAAATAATAATTTAGTGGTTTTCAAAAATCATTTTTCAGTATATCAGTAATCCATCATTCCATTCTGAGTCCCAGACTCATCTCAACCCTTATCAATTCATAATTTCCACAACTCATTCTGTCAATCATTATTACACTACTCCATCATCTCTCTCAACTAATCCATCCTCAGTACTCCAGAAACCTAAGTCTCTCTTTTCTAAATAATTACAAGAAAAATATATAATTAAACTTATCTAAAGCATCCCCCATGTTTTGACACCTAAAAACAAGCTAAAGGATCTTAGATAAGTATCACGGAAGTTTACAAGCTTATTGGGAAAGTAAAACAGACAAAAATAAGATTTTTATTGAAAAACAGGACAGTGTGCGTACGCACGCACAAAAGGATTTTTAAGACGTGTACATACGCATAGAAGTGTGCATACGCACAGAAGGTAAAAGTTTTCATTTTTAAACACGCGCACAGATACATTTGATCACCCTGAACAAACTGCCTTTCCCAGCATGTGCGTGCGCACGAGGTTGTGCGTACGCACAACTTGCAAATTTCTCAGGGTGTGTGTGTGATGGTATTTTTTATGGAAAACTGAATTTCCCAAAACACCAAAAACTAACCGGCAAGTGTACCGGGTCGTATCAAGTAGTAAAACTCACTTAGAGTGAGGTCGATCCCACTGGGATTGATGGATCAAGCAACTTTAGTGGGTGATTAGTTTAGTCAAGCTAACATTAAGTGAATTGTGTGAAATTGTAGCCAACAGAAAGTAAATAACAATGAATTTAAAGTTGCAGAATGTAAATTGGCAAGTAACTTAAAGAGCAAGAAATGTAAATTGCAAGAATCTTAAATGACAAGAAATGTAAATTGTATGAAATATAAAGGGGAGTGGGTGCTGGAAATTAAAATTCAACAGGAAAGTATAGATAGCAATCAAACAGAGAAGTAAAAGATGCAAAATCATGCAACAGATCTAAACAGAAAAGGGAAATTGCTTGAAGAATTCAAAACAGAAAAGCAGTGCTTAATTTGCAGCAATTTAAAAGGGTGTTCAAGATCTCAGGAGTGGAAGAGACTAGAAAACAAGTCTAGATCTCAAGCCCTTCCTTGATTTAACAGCAGGCAGATCTCCTTTTGAAAATGAGAGTGATGCCTTTATATAGGCTTTTTACAAAATAAAATAAAATTGAAATGAAAAAAAATTAAATGAAAATCCCAATTCTACCTTGTTCTTGTGCCTTTGAGTGATGATGTGGGCTTGGCTTGCTTTGGATTTGAAGAGAGATGGATCTAGTTGGCCTTGGTTTAATTGATGAAGAATTAAATCCAATTTGATTTTTAATTGAATTTTGTACCTTGGTGCAGCTCCCAGGGCAAAGCTCAGTTGGAAAACCCAACTTAGCTTTCAAGTTGTGCTGTCCGTGTCATTTGATGCACGTCCAGCCTTGGTTGTGTGCCAAAATTGTGCGCCAAAGTTCCTTGGTGCCTTGGGTCCGTGTCAATTTGTGGGGGAGAAGGGGGGAGATAGTGCTCAGTTGGAAAAACCAACTGAGCTTTCCTTTGTGGTGCCTTGCTTTCGGCCTCAAGGTCTTAGGTTCAACACTTGGTGGAAGCACTTTTGTGAGCTTTTTTCTTGTATTTTCATGAGTGGGAGCCCGATAAAGCTCAGTTGAGAAAGTGAACTGAGCTTTATTTTGCTTTCCTTGTTTTCCTTGTGTCTCCCCCTTCGAGCCTTGGTAGAAGCATTGGCTGATTTTTTGCTTATTTTTAGCCCTTAAAGATGTATTTCACTCGTGTCTCAATTTCATGCCAAATATGGACTATGATACATCGTTGGAAAGCTCTGAATGTCAGCTTTCCAACGCAACTGGAAGCACATCAATTGGACGTCTGTAGCTCAAGTTATTGCCCTTTGAAGGAGGCATGGTCATGCTGTAAACGCCCACTTTTAACTTAGCGAAATTTCTTGCCTCCAAGCACATTTTTCTTGTACAGCAAAGCTAAGTTCACTTAGTGAACTGAGCTTTGTGTGCTGATTGTTCATGCTTCCTTGATTTGGTCATGGGCCACGCTTTTAAAAGCGTGGCCTAAGGCTCCAAAGTGTGCTCCAACTTCAAAGTGTGCCCCAAAGCTCTTTTTTTTTTTCTCCTTTTTAGCTTATTTTGTGCTTCTTTTTCTTCTTATTTCCTACCAAATTTATAAAATTAAAAGATCAAGGAAATATACCATTTAAGCATAAAAGAATGCAATATTTAAGCACTAATTATCAATTTCTTGTATGAAAAATCATAGAAAAACATGACATGGTGACATGTCATCACAACACCAAACTTAAACCTTGCTTGTCATGCTAAAATCTTCTTTAATGCCTTGTTTGTTTATGATCATGATGCTTTACTGCTTTGAACTTTACAAAACTCAAGTTGGTAATTATAACGGCATAGCAACATGTTAAAAATCCAAATTCAAACTATGCTTATTCATACCACACATGCATACAGAAAAGATGAAGACAATCATGCAATTTAAGTGTTGGAAACAAATGAGAAGGAAAGGAACTCTACAACCTTGTAGTTCATCTTCATTATTGTTGTCATTTTCCTCTTATTCTTCCCTTTCCCTTGCCAAATTCAGAATGCTTGCTCATCCTCAAGCAACAATTAGAACAATGGCTATGGGGCTAAGATGGATCATGAATGTCTTATACAATGAAATGTTAGTAGCACATGTGTTTTAAGCAAGCAAATCTAAAGATAATAATCAAGGCACAAGAGACAGAGACATTGTGATTGCAAACTTAAGAAGGTGAGCACAATACATTGCATAAAAAATAAGTGGCACACTAAACTTAGTGTGACACTTTCACTTGGAATTAATGCAAGTATCTTGTAAGAATTTGAACCAAATTTTGTTGCATAGCAACACCAAACTTAGAATGAAATCCTATGTCCATTTTATTTGAGATAAAACTAAATGAAACTGTTGTATGTTAAATACAATCACCAAGCCAAGAATCCTGTCATGAATAATGATTTCTTGGTGATGTATTAACAAAAACAGTTAAGTGGCAAACTAAATAAAAGCATTAAAAGCAAAAATAACTAAAACAAAGAGAAAACTTAAAAGAAAAATAATACTGCAAAGGCATTATGATTATGCAGACAAGTGGTGTTGCTGGATGATTTGCATAAAAACAAAATAAGTGGCACACCAAACTTAGAATCTTAGTGTGACACTTCCATGTAGAATTGATGCAATCATCCAAAGGGATTGAAAACAATTTGTTGCAAGGCAACACCAAACTTAGAACGTAACCATATGCCAATTTATTGAATTTAAACAAAGCAAAGAACGAAAACAAAGCAAAGAAGAGAAATTATACCTACGGTTGACATGTTATTCACTTTCTTCCTCTTCTTCCAGTTTGTTAAGAGGAATGACCTCAAGGGGGGAGAAGTTTCAGCTACTGTCCCCTTTCTTGGTTTCCTCTCAGCAAGCTTTCTTTTGTACATGGCTTGATTGAGCTTACTTGCTGGATTAGGGACAGAATTGGTGTTCTTGCTAGTTGCCTTCACTTCTTTGGATTCAAGACTTGGTTGCTGTGTGATTATTTGAGTTTTATATTCATCCAGAGCCTTCTGAATTGGTGGTTCCATGAACTCTTCCTTCATGTACTTCTCTGCCTCACTTGAGTGTAAATTTTCTGGAATGACTTCCTCACTTTCATGCTCCTCCCCTCCCAACATTTGACTTAATAGCTTTTTCATTGAGGAGGTTTGTTGATCTTCCCAACATTTCTTCATCTCCTCTTCATATTTTTCAATCACAGATTCAATTGTTGAGAGTTTTTGGGTCAGGGAGGTTTGTGAGAGTTATGAGTCTTCATGTTCCCTTGTCATCTCAAGTGTAGTCTCATTTTCAACCACCTCATTCTTCATTAAAAATCCACTTGACTCAGTAGCCTCTTCCTCTTGTTTTTCCTCCTTTTTCGTTGCACTCACCAATTGAGCTAGCTGCGCTTCCATGTTTTTGAAGGAGTTTTCTTGTTCTTTCCAAACTTTTGTTGTCTTCTCCTCATATCTTTTGAGCATGGACTCAGACTTTGAGAATCTTGAGTGGTTCATGGAAGTTTGTGTGGGTGGTGAGTTTTGAAAGGGGCTTTCTGTTGAAGCATGGTCAGTTGATGATATCTTTGGATGAATATCATATGGAGTATTAGAATTCCCTTCCCAGCCACCATTAGAATCATGACTTGCATCATTTTGGGGTGGAGGGAAATATCCCATATGGTTTTCTTGCTCATCTTGTGTCTCTGAAGCAAATCTCCATAAATTGGAGTGTTTAGAATTTGTATTTTCTTGGTGATATCCCCAGCCACCATTAAAGATTGGTGATGGTGGGTAATATCCCATAAAATTTGTTTGATCATAAGATGAGTTGAACTCCATTTGCATTTTGGAAAACACAACACCAAGGAAAATTGAAATTACTCATATCAGAGATGAGAATTTCTTAGTGAGGCAAAAACTCAAACACCTTGGTTTCACTTTGAAACAGAAAACAAAAATAAAGAAAATGCTTGATCTAGACTTCTCACCCACTTAATCATTGTTGATCTAAATCAATCCCCAGCAACGGCGCCAAAAACTTGATGGTATTTTTTATGGAAAACAGAATTTCCCAAAACACCAAAAACTAACCGGCAAGTGTACCGGGTCGTATCAAGTAGTAAAACTCACTTAGAGTGAGGTCGATCCCACAGAGATTGATGGATCAAGCAACTTTAGTGGGTGATTAGTTTAGTTAAGCTAACATTGAGTGAATTGTGTGAAATTGTAGCCAACAGAAAGTAAATGGCAATGAATTTAAAGTTGCAGAATGTAAATTGGCAAGTAACTTAAAGAGCAAGAAATGTAAATTGCAACAATCTTAAATTGCAAGAAATGTAAATTGCAT
>NC_029788.2:33273364-33285673 GCF_000816755.2 Arachis ipaensis
AATCAAGGAAACTCAGATTTTATGCAGAAGAGGAATAAGAGATTTCAGATCAAGTGAAACAGAATTCCTTCAATTCTTGATCCAAAATTTAAAACAGAATGGAAAACTAAAGAAAGAGAGCAAAATGAAAACTAAAGAGTGCAAAACTCCCTATTGGAGCTAGCCTCCATACAATTGAGCTCTCCTTTTGAAAATGAGAGTGATGCTTTTATATAGGCTTTTTACAAAATAAAATGAAATTGAAATGAAAAACAAATTAAATGAAAATCCCAATTCTAGCTTGTTCTTGTGCCTTTGAGTGATGATGTGGGCTTGGCTTGCTTTGGATTTGAAGAGAGATGGATCTAGTTGGCCTTGGTTTAATTGATGAAGAATTAAATCCAATTTGATTTTTAATTGAATTTTGGACCATGGTGCAGCTCCCAGGGCAAAGCTCAGTTGGAAAACCCAACTTAGCTTTCAAGTTGTGCTGTCCGTGTCATTTGATGCGCGTCCAGCCTTGGTTGTGTGCCAAAATTGTGCGCGGCAAAGCTAAGTTCACTTAGTGAACTGAGCTTTGTGTGCTGATTGTTCATGCTTCCTTGATTTGGTCATGGGCCACGCTTTTAAAAGCGTGGCCTAAGGCTCCAAAGTGTGCTCCAACTTCAAAGTGTGCCCCAAAGCTCTTTTTTTCTCCTTTTTAGCTTATTTTGTGCTTCTTTTTCTTCTTATTTCCTACCAAATTTATAAAATTAAAAGATCAAGGAAATATACCATTTAAGCATAAAAGAATGCAATATTTAAGCACTAATTATCAATTTCTTGTATGAAAAAGCATAGAAAAACATGACATGGTGACATGTCATCAGTGTGCGCACCAAAGTGTTCTAGCGCTCCCCACAGTGGGCATTTCCCTATGTGTGCGTGAGCACCAGTGTGTGCATGAGCACCAGTGTGTGCGTACGCACGTTTTCTGAAAATCACAGGGGTGTGCGTGCGCACAAGGGTGTGTGTACGCACAAGTAAAAGTGTAGCTGCTGATCAGAGCATGCGCACAGCAGTGTGCGTGCGCACACAAACCAGAAATCAGAAATTCTGCAACATCACGAAATTCAGATTTTTGACACTAACTTCTGACAATCATATCTTTTTCTACAAAATTTAGATTTCTATAAAATCTATATCGTTTTAAAGCTCTTTGAATTATCTTTAAATTGATATAAAATTCATTAATATTTAGAAATCGTAGCTCAAGATATGATCCGTCGAAGTTTACACAAAATCCATTTTTACCCAAAATCTTTAAACCTCAATTTACCAAACTCTCCATCCAAAATCACTTATTCCACTTTCAAACCAGTCCTAATGTACCTAGATCATATTCCCATACATTTTTCTCCTTCTATAACTTAGCAACACATAAATTCATCCATTCCATACACTAATTCTTCTTGTAAACTCAAATCTCAACAATTTACATCACAATTAATCATTCCACCATCCTCTATCAACATCAACAATTAGCATCAATCGCTCTAAATCTTAATATTCAATACCACTTATCAACAACCACAACATAGTTCATCACAATTATCATAATCCATCAATTTCAACACAATCCACCAAAACCATTATGCATTATCAACAATTCAAACCTATCCTATGGTCAACTAGCCTAAGTGTCCAGAGATATTACATATTACATAGAGAAAACTAAAATCATACCTTGACCAATTCTAAATATGCACTAAATCACCAAATTGAGTCCAACTCAAGCCTCCAATCACCAAAAGTCACCAATTCAAGAACCAACGCTCCAATAATCACAAATTCCAAGCTATGCATAATTAATATACACAACATAAATTCTAGGGTTCATAAATAATCATAATTTCATGAGGGTTTAAGGCAATCTTACCTTAGCTACCGCAAATTTGGGTGAAACCCAATAATTCTTCACTATTAGTTGGCACCTAAACAACCAAATCACAAAAATCCACTAAAAAAAACCTAAATTTTGAAATTCTTAAGGGCTGAGAACTGGGCAGAGATTTTCAAAAAGCTTACCACAATACCTAGCTAGAAGTGATGAGCTCAGAAAGAGCTTCGCGTAGTCGATGACGACACGCGAATCGAAATACCGTAGCTCGAGATATGATAGATTGAAGAAGAGTGTGAATAGTAACTTTCTCTCTTCTTTTCCTCTTCTTTTCAGCTGGTGTGTGTGTTGTGTTTGTGTTAAATGAGCTGAATGGAGCTCATTTAATGAACTTATATATGTTGGGTTTGGGCCCAACTTGGGTCCGGTCCAATCCGTTAACATTTTTGGTCCATTTGGCCCAATTTCGGGCCAAACCTTTAAAATTAATGCCCGATTTTTAATTCTAAATATTTTCCTAAGGTTTTCTACTGTTTTTATTATTCTCCCACAGTACCGGACCAAGTTAAGCCGGTACTGCCGGTTAATTGATCGGTTCGTATTTTTATGTATTTTTTGAAGAAAATTACATTTTCCAACTCAGAAAAATCTACTGAGTCCAAAAATCATATTTATATTTTCTAATTAATATTCTAAAATTTTGAACCTATTCCAGACAATTAAATTATTATTATTTTATGTTAATTAATCGGTTAATTAATTCACAATTCTTACATGCAAAGATGGAGGAGTTGGTTGTTGTGCCATTGGGCCTTTACCCTTATCTTGAGCAGCAGCTTGAGAGGAAATGGCAGCCATTGATGAACAAAGAGGAGAAATGAGAAGTGAAAATAGCAATTTCAGAGGGAAAATGTAACACCCCAATTACCCTAAGCCGTAAAGCAAAGGTTAATCAGAGGTTACGACAGTTCTAAGGCTTATACATATATATATATATAAAGGAATAATATATTCTAGAAGCCTGATGAAGGATTAAGCTCAAATTACAGAATTACAAAAGCATAAGACGTTCACATGAAGCTAACGCATAAAATACAAGGTATAGGTATAAGAGAATAAAACATATATAAATATAAGAATATAATAATCATAGAGAACCAGCCGCAGCTTACGGAGTTTAAGCCGACTAGTTACAAATAGAAATATACAGAGTTTTAGAATTAAAATAGCTTATACAACCTATCTCTCAAGTAAGCCTCTAAGGCCATAAAGATAAAACACAAAAAATGTGAGAGTAACAATAACAAAGTAATATAAATTAAACCAAGGAGAAACCATACTCCGCTCTGTCACCATATCCGCAATCTCACTGAAGTAGATTATGACCTGCATCTGAAAAATAACAACAAAGTATAAAATGAGAACCGGAGGTTTTCAGTATGGTAACAGTGCCCAATGATGTAAGATGTAAGGCTCTGGGACGCCGAAGGAAATCCTAGAACTCCACATCACATACTGATATTCAAGCTTAGAACAAAATAAATAAAAGAACTTAAACCATAAACCACGGTTATCTAAACTTAGAGGGATTCTAACTAATACTAATCACACCACTGTATCCTACAGCCTTCGCCAACCTTACCTCCGTGTGATCCCATCACCACCGCCTACCTAACCTCCTCAGCACCAGACAATCACAATTAATGCAAACAAATAAAACACAAGTAGAAGCATATAAAGCAAGTAGTTCAAGTAAGCAAATAGGCATGTTATACAATTAGGCAAACTCACGTAATCAAAGCAAACAAGCACATAAAAGATGCATATGATGATGAATGCCTATCCTATTGGCTCGTGATATCACTTGTCGGTCCATAAATGCCAACCCGACACATCCTTTCAGATGTCGCTTTTCTGCCGCACCCACGAATATAGTGTCGGGCACACTCTATTGACCCACGGATATAGTGCTGGGCACACGCCATTCACCCATGGATATAATGCCGGGCACACTTGCATGCATAACCCAAGGATATAGTGTCTGTCACACTCTTGCAGCAGAAAAGATTATCAATCATAATTCAATCCCAAGGACATAATACTCTGCACACTTATCATACTTAACCCAAAGATATAGTGGTTGGCACACTCTCATTATTCAACAAGATCATTATTCCTCTGAGTCTTCAACTAATCATAACCATCATCAATTCATTACTTCCATTCCGGGCTCATTAGTTCATCAATTTCCCAATTCATTGTCAACAATCACCATATACACCACTCTCCCTTCCCTCTCAACTAACTCTTCTACAATACACCAAAAACCTAAACCTCCGTTTGCTAACTTTTCAAAGGAAAACCCAAATCAAACCCCCTAGGACCTTTTTCCATGCTCTAGTACCCGAAAATAAGTCAAAGAGTCTTAAAATGGTGTTATAGAAGCTTACAACCTTGTCGGAAAGGTGAAATAGTTGAAAACAAAGTTTAAAATTATGAAACAGGGCGTGTGCGTTTGCACATGGGTGTGCGTGCGCACACCCAGGAAGATTTTGAAAGTGTGCGTACGCACAGGTACTAAAATTTATAAAGTCTATTCACTCGCACAAGCTGTGCGAGCACCCCTAACAAACATCTCTTCCCGACGTGTGCGTGCGCACAGGGCTGTGCGTGCGCACAGGTCGTAATTCTTCATTGATGTGCGCGCGCACAACCTATGCTAGCGCTGCTACCAGAGCCCTTTCCCCTGCCTGTGCGTACGCACAGGTCTGTGCGTCCGCACAGAATAGAATTTTTGCAGGGTTGTGCGTGCGCACAAGGCTGTGCGTCCGCACATATCAGAAAATCCTGAAATTCTGCAACTCTGCAGAATTTCAGATTTCAACACCAATCTTTGAATGATCATAACTTCCTCTACATAAATTCAAATCTTACAAACTTTATATTAAATCGAAGGGTTTTCAGTAATCTTTATTTTT
The DNA here is from genome assembly GCF_000816755.2 of Arachis ipaensis. Lineage (NCBI taxonomy): Eukaryota > Viridiplantae > Streptophyta > Magnoliopsida > Fabales > Fabaceae > Arachis > Arachis ipaensis. Next base: position 33,278,201 of record NC_029788.2, read on the forward strand.
AAACCAAATTCAACAAATTTTGAAAACCAAGACAAAAGTTATGATCAGACAAAGTTCACCAAAAATCCTTTTTCACCCAAAACCTCAAATCCTCAAATTTAACCATCTCTCAATTCAAAACCAAACCAAACCATGTCCAACCATCATAAACCACTACTACATACAACATCTTACCATTTCATATCATCCTCCTCAATTTCACACCTAAATTACTAAGCCATTACATCATATCTCACTATCAATCCGAAATTTCCAATTCAATCATAAATCCACACTCATAATCATCATCAACCAACAACAACCTCAACAACCAAAACAAATCTCAACATTCATCATCAACCTTTATAATCACTAAAATACCAACAATCATCATCAATTCAAATAATTATTATCATTATTATTCCAATTCCTTCTACACAACACCACTACCACATTAATATCCATCATTATTCGTGCACAATAACAACAACACTCCTCAAAAATAATAATTCGCACATTCATCAATAATCAATATTTTTAACAACATCAACAATAATTCTCATCCATATTCATCACACATCATGCTCGAACACATACATTTCTCTCAATCTCATCATCAAACATATATCACAAACATCAACATAATCAATCCTATCTTAGGGTCAACTAGCCTAAGTGTCCAGAAACATTACATATTATATAAAGAAAACCGAAACCATACCTTGGCCGATTCCCAAATGCACCAAACACCAAAACGAAGCCACCAAGCTTGATCCAAAGCCTCAACCAACTCCAACCAACACCAAAGCTCAAACTAACAACACATATATATACCAAAATCAAAATCTAAGATACACAAAACAACTAAACACAAGAGTTTAGTGAAACCTTACCTTACCCAACATGATTAGGGATAAAATCCAATATTTATCCGCTACTAGAGATCACCTAAACAACCAAAACCACAAAATCTACTCATAAACTATACATGAAAATGTGCAGAATATAGTGCTTGAAACTGGGACGTGAAGAGAGAGATCTTACCAGATTTGCTTAGATGGAAACGTAGAGCTCGTCGAGAGTCGGAGCTCCGGATCAAAAGTTATGGCTTTCGGAATGTGGAGGTGAAAAGTGCACTCTCTTCCTCCTCTCCTCTCTTCAAAACCGCGGCCCTCTCTCTCTTAGGGCTGGGAAATGAGCTCAAAGCTCATTAAATGAGCTTATATATGTTGGACTTTGGGTCCGGTTTGGGCCCGGTCCAACCCGTTAGTATTTTTGGTCCGTTTGGCCCACTTTGGGCCAAAATCTTTAATATTAGTGTCTGGTTTTCGATTCTAAAGTTATTTTTGTCCTTTCAAAATAATAAATCAATTTTCTAAATATTATTTTCCAAAATACGCGGTATTGGACAGTCTAGAGCTAGTGCTGCCAACTTCAGCACCAGTACGCAATTTTACAAAAACTTTTCGAAAGAAATACATTTTTCAACTCAGAAAAATTCACTGAAACCAAATTTCTCATTATATTTTCAAATTAAAACTTCTAAATTTTGAATCTATTCCGGGCACTAAAATTATTTTATTAAAATGGTTTTACGTGAAAACGCGGGTTCTTACATCCTCCCCTCCTTAAAAAGATTTTCGCCCTCGAAAATCCGAATCACGCGATAGGATATATATATACATATATTCCCCACGAAGCATCATACTTTCAACGTTGCTAATCCAACAAGTTGCCAAGGCACCTCGTTCACCATCATCCTACCATGTCAATGTTCTCTCTCACCAACTCCTCCATGGAATAGTTTACTCAGATAGGCAGAAAATGAGCGGATTTGGTTAAGCGAACCACGATCACCCAAACCGTATCATAGCCCACTTCCACTGAGGAATCTCAAGAGGCTGTATCATTCCTGACGGCTTCTGATGCTCTATCTTCGCCTTCTGACATGTCAAACACTTGGATGCCACTGTAGCTACATCACCTTTTATCCCAGGCCACCAGAACATCTTTTTTAAGTTACAATACATCTTCGTGCTTCCAGGATGAATAGAAAATCCACTGTAGTGAGCCCCCGACAATTAGTCTTGTCTCAAACTTTCGACATCCTGTTTGCAAACTCTCCCCTTAGCTCTCCACAATCTTTCACCCTCCTTAGTGAATTCTTCACGCCTCTTATCACCAACTGGTTGCAACAATTTTTGAAGCTTCCACTCATCTTGCTGAGCCCTCTGAATCTCCGTCTTAAACGTGCTTAAAATTTGCAACTGGCTCAAACAAGCTCTTTCGGCCACCTCACTAATGTCTAGCTTAAGATCCACAAACTTATCCACTAACACCTCTTCCTTGATTCTCACCCAAGCAATTGTTAAAAAATTCCGACCCAATGCACCTGCGACCACCTTCACCTTTACAGGGTGATAACTCAGTTCAAAATCATAATCCTTTAGCAACTCCATCCGTCTTCTCCAATGCATTTTAAGCTCTTTCTGATCAAAGACATAATTGAGACTCTTATGATTAGAAAAGATGCTAAACCTCACTCCGCACAGGTGGTGCCTCCAGATCATGATTGAATAGTTCACCTCGTGCGGTCCTAGCTGACGCGATGCATAAGCCACTACACTTCGGTGTTGCATCAACACACAACTTAAACCCTTCAGAGAAGCGTCATAATATACTTCGAATGGTTCATGCAGTTCCAACAAGATTAAAATAGGTGCTGAAGTTAACTTCTGCTTCAAAGTCTGAAAACTCTCTGCACACTCCGACATCCAAACAAAGGCGCTTCCTTTCTTGTCAATCCCAGCCATCGGTAATGCAATCCGGGGAAATCCTTCAATAAATCTCTGGTAATATTTGACTAAACCCAAGAAGCTTCTGACTTCCGTCACCGTTGTCAATTTTTCCCATCCCATTACCGTTTCTACCTTATAAGGATCTACGGCTATTCCTTCCTTGCTCACCACATGACCTAAGAGCTTCACTTCTTCCTTCTAGAACTTACACTTTGACAACTTGGCATACAACTTCCGCTGCGTCACTCTGATTATCGTCATTAGGAATTCGAAAATCCTTTCTTTTAAACCAAAATACCAAATTTGTTATACTTTTTAAAACCTTTAAAACAAGTCCAATCTAAATGAGTCCATTGTTAAAACCTTATCAAAAGAGTCAAAAACCTTTTATTGGTAAATCAATCATTTTAAAGCATGATTTTCCTAAATTCATTGAAACCCTTAAATCAAGACCGTTAAATTTGAATCCATTTTGATAAGTTAGATTTACAACCAAAATCACAGGGCAACCAAGTCTTAGGACTCACTTTCCTATTAAAATCGTATCATTTGATCAAAAGTTCCAGTCCTAGTTTCAAAACCAAATCATTCAAACCAGAATTCTAAACCAAGTTTTAAAACCTTTTTCGATACGAACGACGATAGTCTATACTATGAAGATAAGTTGAAGTTTGGCCATCGGCTTCATAATTACCTTATCCTCGTGGTTGTGATCGATCCGTCTCATGTGTTCTTCGGTGGGAGCAATCTCTAACCAAATGTCCCAGTGAGTCACACTTATAACATAGTTTCTTACCCAATTGGCATGGCCTATTCGGATGGTAATTTCTACACTCCTGTCATTTCATACTAGGGGAGTAAGCTCTTGACTGCTTCCCTTTACCATATCTCTTAAGGTTTTGTTCCCTTGGTCCAAGGTGATTGTCACGCTCTTTACTAGTGTTTGCTCTATGAGTGTCCCTTGACGAGGCTACCGTCTTCACATATTCCTCAACCACTCTTGCCTTGTTCACCAGATCGGAGAAAATCCGATTCTTCATAGGAGCCACGACAGCCCTGATGTCATCCTTCAAGCCACTTTGATACTTGACATATTTCCAACTTTCATAGGCCTTCGGGGCACCCTGACATACCCTAGAGACCCTGCAGAGTTCCTCAAACTTGCTCGTATAATCTGCCACAGACAAGGAATCTTGCTTCAGCTGCATAAGTTCCATCTTTTTTGCTCCCCTTGTAGACTCAGGAAAATACTTCTTGTAGAAGGCCGTTTGGAACACATCCCAAGGAATGTCGGTGTTTTAAAGCTGTAACAAGCAGTACTCTACTTGCCACCAATGCTGGGCCTCTTCCCGAAGCTGATAAGCAGCAAACTCAACGTGTTGATTGTGCGGGACATGCTGTGCCTACAGCGCGTGCTCCATAGTTTAGAACCAGTTGTCTGCTTCTGTGGGATTTGTTGAACCTCTGAAACTTGGCGGATGAACCTTGAGAAAAGTCGCCAAGGTCATCGAAGCACCTCCCGTGTTGTCTCCGCTCCCTTCAGCATTGTCATCCGTATTTCCTTCACCATTCCCGTTTCTATTTCCGGCCAGTTGGCCTAACCTCTGCACAGCTTGCAGAGTCACAGCAGCGTTAGCCTCCATGATGTTCGCAACGTTCGCCATTGCCACCATGAACTCAACATGGTTATCGGCCGGTCGCTTATTCCTACTCTCTCTTCGTGAACGTGTACAATCTCGTCCGTGAGTAGCCATTAGGGTTCATTTTTACACCAAACATTCAATATCAAGGTGATCAGTCTCAAAATCAAAGGTCTAGTGCTTCAATTATTCCAAAAAGGCACTCACAAACAAGAATGCTATGAAATATCAAGTATATAACCTAAATAGCATGAAAGAAAAATGACCCAGAGTGTGCAACGAAGCACAATCGGTCCATTCCTCAGGCTCACGAGGACAAACCGCTCTGATACCACTAAATGTAACACCCAAATTACCCTAAGCCTTACCTTTAGCCGTAAACCAAAGGTTAATCAGAGGTTACGACAGTTCTAAGGCTTATATATATATATATATATATAGAGAGAGAGAGAGAGAGAGAAAGGAATAATATATTCTAGAAGCCTGATGAAAGATTAAGCTTAAATTACAGAATTACAAAAGCGTGAGACGTTCACATGAAGCTAACGCATAAGATACAAGGTATAGGTATAAGAGAATAAAACATATATAAATATAAGAATATAATAATCATAGAGAACCAGCTGCAACTTGCGGAGTTTAAGCCGACTAGTTACAAATAAAAATATACAGAGTTTTAGAATTGTAACAGCTTATACAACCTATTTCTCAAGTAAGCCTCTAAGACCATAAAGATAAAACACAAAAAATGCGAGAGTAATGATAAACCACTATTTTATGGTTTATATTGTGCTAAATTGAGTGATTTTTCATCCATTATTCTCACGCTTATTCATAGAAATCGCAAGTTTTACAATTCCTTCCTTATTCTATGATATATGCGAAAACATGCTTCTTTGGCCTTTAAATTGCTAATTATTAATCCTTTCCTATTACCATTTGATGCCTTGATATGTGCGTTAAGTGATTTCAGGATTTACAGGGCAGGAATGGCTTGGAGGATTGACGATCGTGATTTCTGCCAGTAAAGAATGTCATAAAAACAGTCGCGTTGTAGATATAGTCTCTAAGCCGACAAAAATCCCTTTCGTACAAACGTTTTGGGTGTCACAAGTAACAAACCCCTTAAAAATTGTTAATCGAGTATTCAAATCTCGGGTCGTCTTCTCAAGGAACTGCGAGGAAGTATGTTCTTATTATTGGTTATAAAGGTTGTAATCGGGGTTTAGAAGGTGAGAAGCAAGTAATTTAAATGACGAGTGAATTAAATGGCAATTAAAAATAAATAATAACTGTAAAACAACTTTTGGCAAGATAAGGGAAATTAGAAGTCCAACTGAGTTATCCCTCTCAACAATAATGAAAGTTGTATCTTAATTCCACTTAGTTAACCTATGAAGCAAAGGTAAGTCAAGGGACTAATTAGTTTAACCTTCAAACCCTATTTATTTCCTAGAAAAAAGTTGGGATTATTGAAGTTCAGATCAATTAGCAAGATAACGATTATCAATTATGCTGAGTTCGATAATGTTGAGTCACTGATTTCTTAACCAAGACCAAAAGGGGAAAAAGTAAATTGCTGGAATAATAAAGGTGTCCTTAGATGGGAAGCAATGGCAACTTAAATCAAAGAGAACAATCATAAACTGAAAATACCTTAAATATCATTAATTCAAATAGAAATCTGTAACATGGAATAATTCATAAAATTCATAATAATAATCAATTCAAATATTGGAATCAATACGTGGCCTCTGTCACGCGTCCGTGTGGGTCACGCGTTCGCGTCATCTGGAGCTTTTCCTTTCCACGCAGTCGCGTCAGTCATGCGGCCGCGTCGCTGCTTCTTTGCTTCTAGCACGCGATCGCGTCGTCCATGCGATCGCATGGATACCAGTTTCCTTAAAGCTCCGTTTTGCCTTCTCCTTTCATTTTTGTATGTTTCCTTTTTCATCCTTTAAGTCATTCAGCCTTAGGAAACCTGAAGCTACTCAACACACTAATCACGGCATCGAATGGAAATAAAGGTAATTAAAATAATTAATTTTTTAAAGCTTAGGAAACATGTTTTTCACAATATGACATAATAAGGACGGGAAAGTAAAACCATGCAATTAATGTGAATAAGCAGGTGAAGAGTTGAATAAATCACTCTAATTAAGCACAAAAGAACTCATGAAATATGGGTTTATCAACCTCCCTACACTTAAACACTAGCATGTCCTCATGCTAAATCCAAGGTAAATAATTAAGGTTAAAGTGATGGAATGTTATGAAATGCAACCTATGCTAAATGCATCTACCTAATGAGTCATGCAATTCTAATTCATCCACTCATATATAAAGCCTACATGTAGTCAAATTATTTCACATTCTCAAGGAGATATATATACATATATAGCTAACCCTCAAATAATAAAGCACTTTTTTTTGCAAATGAGATGAGAGAAAAAAAACTTGCAAGACGATCAGAGATAAATGTTAATGAGCTTTTGAACCCTCACTGGATTTTGTGTTTTCTCTCTAATCACTCAGTGTTTATTGGGTTAACCACTCTATTTTTTTTTATTCTTCCTTTCTATAACCTTGTTTTTCGTCTAACCAATCAACAATTATAGAACATAGTCATACCAAAACTCATGAGGTCTTTAATTAAGGTTGTAATGGGGTCAAGGCAAAGGGTAAGGATATATGTATAAGGCTAAGTGAGCTAATAAGTGAATCCTTAATTAAACTAAGATCTCACCTAATATACATACTTATTAAAACAATGCTTCTTTACCTATTCTCCCTATTTTCTCGCTTTTGATGTCACATGCTCATGTTTCAATTCTTGTTTTTATCCCATGTGCATTGCTTTTTATTTTGCATTGGGGAGTTCTTTTTTGTATCCCCTTATTTACATGCTTGAAAACTAACTTTTTTTTTTGAATACACATGGTAATTTTAATTAATTTGAATTTTCATGAGCTTGTTTCCCAAAATTTTGAGTTGCTTTATTCTTTTTAATTTTTCTACCTTTTGTCTTTATCAACTATGTTCCCAATAAGTTTCCC
>NC_029788.2:33285681-33287594 GCF_000816755.2 Arachis ipaensis
TTGTGACGGTGGTGGGCTGAGAGTCTGGCTGCTATAGAGGGGGGACTGACTGGATCGGGATCTTCGGATCTGCAGCCTCAAGCTGATGTGGGGCCTCCTGCTGTGGTGTAGCGTGCTCTGTGCCTGTCTGCTGATGAGTCTTCGCCTGGGAATGAGGCTCCTCCTCGTGCTCATCCTCCTCCTCCTCTGATGGCTCTGATGGTGTGTCGGGCTCGGAGGGGATGTCGGCGCCCTGTCTGATCGTTAGCTTCAGATGGGAATAGCATCGCCTGCTGCGGCGCTCCAATCTCTCATACCGGCGCCTGTTACGGCGCTCCATCTGATCAAGCTGGCGGAATAGACGGTGCACGAGGCGATAAACCGGCTCAGAGGCGGGTGGAGGTGCAGTGGTGACAGCAGGGGCAGCTGGGGCAGCTGGGGCAGCTGTGGATGAAGAGGGTCCAGCAGACGGAGGGGCTGTCTCATCAGTAGCAGTGACAGGTGGTGGTCTGTAGCCCAAAGCAAGGAAGTTCCTGCTGTGAGGGATGATCTTCCTGCAGTCCGCTGCTGGTGGTCGCTCATCGGCATCCTCCCAAGGCACATCAGCCTGACGGCCTAGCCGTGTAACCAGATAAGGAAAGGGGAGGGTGCCTCGGACGTGGACCCTGGCCATATAATGCCAGATAAAACGAGGCAAGTACAGGTCCTTACCCTCCAGAACACACCAAAGGAGGGTGATCATGGCAACCGGGATCTCAGTCTCATGAGTACTCGGCATCACATAGTTGCTCAAGATCTGATACCATAGCCGAGCCTCATCATTCAAGTACACTCTCTTGATCCCTCTAGGCATAGTGGTGTCCTGACCCATCTCCCAAGGAACAGTAGGGTCGAGAGCTATCCGTGCCTTCACAGCATCCCAATCAAACTGCATTTGGCCCATGTCCTCCTCAGCCTGTGCATAACCATCTGGCTTATCGGACTTGGCTGGGAGCCGGAGAATGGTCTCTATGGCCTCTTCAGTGACTAGAATTTGCTTTCCCCTCAGGTTCACTGCATCTAGGGTAGTAAGGTAGTAGTTGCAATAGAATTTCCAGACCCAAGATGCATTGACCTCTGTCAGTGGTCTCTCCAGAAAGAACCAGCCCCTTTGCTTGATTTGCTCAGTGGTGTATTGCTAAAGGGCTTCTGGAATCTTTAAGGTACGTTCCAGGTATAGATTTCTGGAGTTCGCAAAAGTCGGGGACTTCAGCTCACAGTATCGGTTTGCAAATTTTATAGGATCAGTCAAAGGGAGCAGCTGGTAAGCTTTTTCCTGCTGTGTGAAGTTCTTCTCCCGCCATGAGGAATCGTGCATTAGAGCAATGATGGACTGGGAGGAATTTCCTCTCTTGTGCTTGCCAGTAGCCTTGCCTTTGCCTTTCCTTTGTGAGGCAGACATCCTGAAAAATAGAAAACCAGGAAATGGATAAAATAGGAAAGCAAATAGGCAATTTAAACAAAGGAAACTCAAAGCGGTAAGGGAAAAATAGAATAAGGAAAATGAGTAATTGAAATGTGATTGAATTAATGTTAAATGGAAAGAAAAAAAATCAATATGCCATAGTGAGAAAGTTAGAGGAAGTCAAAGTAATCAGAAAAGAGATCAAGAGGGTTAGTATGGTAAAAAGAAATTAGTAAATTAAAATTAGTGAGTTAGGAAAGTAAGTGGCATAGAAAAAATTCCATATAACAAGGATTCACAGGTAAGAATAGAAGAACTCATAATCGAATAAAGAAAACAGGGTGATGCTGATTCGAATAGAAATAAAGAAATCAGAAATTGGAATTAGTGAATCACAAATGCAGGTTAGGAACCAGGAAATCAAAGAGGATAAGAAAGTGGCCCTAGCATTCATGAAATGGTTTGGGGGAAGCAGAGTAAAACAGAGTTG
>NC_029788.2:33287614-33322675 GCF_000816755.2 Arachis ipaensis
GCGGTCGCGTGGTTGGGGTGAAAATGGGGGAGACGCGATCGCGTAGGGCGCGCGATCGCATGAGAGGGGGGAAAGAGGGGTGACGCGATCACGTGGGTCGCGCGATCGCGTCGCTGGAATTCGTGCTAAACGCACGACTCCAGCGCCTTTCAGCGCAACTCTCTGTCTCCTTTTGGGGTGATATGCAATCCATGCGACGCGATCGCGTCGCTCACGCGGTCGCGTGGGATTGGTATTGGTAAGTGACGCGATCGCATGGGGCAGGCGATCGCGTGGGCCAATTTGTGCGAAACGCACGAGAGCCGCACGATTCCAGCCCAACTTTCTGTTCGTTGGATCCTTACGCCGATATATATATCACGCGGCCGCGTGGGTCACGCGGTCGCATGGGTGGTGTTTGTCGCGATATGACGCGATCGCATGGGGCATGCGGTCGCGTCGTGCAACCCTTTTTTTTTATTAAACTGAAAATTGCAGGATGCAGTGATTAACATGAATGCTATGCATGATTCCAGGTTAATGTTAAAATAAAAAAAAGGGTAAATTGAAAATAATAAACAAGAAATAGATTGAGAAAGAAGCGACCATACCTTGGTGGGTTGTCTCCCACCTAACACTTTTAGTTAAAGTCCTTAAGTTGGACATTGGAAGAGTATCCTGTTATGGTGGCTTATGTTTAAATTCGTCCAAAAATTTCCACCAGTGCTTGGAATGCCAATAGCCTCCGGGGTCCCAAACTAGGCATGTAAAGCTTCTGAGCAGCTTCAAACAGATATTCAGCCTCTCGGGATGACGAATGTCAGAATATAATCCATGATCCCAAGCTGTGTTTTTAGATCCGCCTCCGTTTTGATTTGTAAGTTTCCATTCGGGCGGGTTAAAAAGTAGAATCTCACCGTGGTGACCAAACGTTCTCCGTGATCCATGCAATTGAGCATGACACCAATCTGTGTACTTCGAGGTGAAGCGTAGAACCTTATTGAACCTGGTGCACCAGTTTTGAGTACGAGCCTATTCCCTCTTACTCTTAAAGCCGCAGAGAACTCTAAGTTGGCCATCTGTTTCAAGCAAACCATATTCAAGTGAATAAGTAAAATTATAAGTTAAGGATTGTACCCACTTGAAGCTTGTATTAGGTGGTAATGGCTTTGGGATAGGTGTTTTTGGTGGTTCTGCAAGTTCCGTTTCCTTGTGCTCTTCTTCCACTTCCTTGCAAAGATCTTCAATTGTATCTATATCCTGGTCAAAGTCTTCTATGTCTTCCTCATCACTCGAGTCATAGATTGGAGGTTGAGAGAAATCTACCTCCGCATCATCTTCATATTCACTTGGGGAAGATTCTTCGATCTCAGAGAATTCACTTGCGGACGCAAGTTCATCACTAGGAGAACTAGACTTGTGACTATCATCATCAAGGAAATTTGCTTCTTGGATTATTCCGTCTGATTCTTCGTAAACGACTTGCCTTGGAGATTGTACGCTATCCTCCTTAGCATCAACTGTGGCATCTTGGACGGAGTTTTCCTCAATTCTGGATTCCCAAGGAAGTTCAGCATCTCCTAGATCTTCAACCAACTCTTCTTCTTGAACAATGACAGCTTCTTCCACTTGTTCTAGTACGAATTCATTATCTGTCTTGTCCACTGGAGTCTCTAGTGTTTCTTTCATCCTACGCTCTTCATCGGGCTGTCCACATGGAGCTGTGGTTGATCCTTGTATATTTGAGCGCCTAGTGGCCCACTGAATTAGTGCTTGCTCCAGTTGTTGAATGGTTGTTTGAAATTTAATTACTGTCTCTTTTAGGCGATCCTCTGCTTTGCAGTTTGCCGGACTTGGACATGATACAAAGGAAAGTGGTGATGATTGGGAACGATTGGATTGGTATTGGGATAAGGAAGGATCATATGCTTAACGATCGTGATTTCTGCCAGTAAAGAATGTCATAAAAACAGTCGCGTTGTAGATATAGTCTCTAAACCGACAAAAATCCCTTTCGTACAAACGTTTTGGGTGTCACAAGTAACAAACCTCTTAAAAATTGTTAACCGAGTATTCAAATCTCGGGTCATCTTCTCAAGGAACTGCGAGGAAGTATGTTCTTATTATTGATTATAAAGGTTGTAATCGGGGTTTAGAAGGTAAGAAGCAAGTAATTTAAATGACGAGTGAATTAAATGGCAATTAAAAATAAATAACTGTAAAACAACTTTTGGCAAGATAAGGGAAATTAGAAGTCCAACTGAGTTATCCCTCTCAACAATAATGAAAGTTGTATCTTAATTCCACTTAGTTAACCTATGAAGCAAAGGTAAGTCAAGGGACTAATTAGTTTGACCTTCGAACCCTATTTATTTCCTAGAAAAAAGTTGGGATTATTGAAGTTCAGATCAATTAGCAAGATAACGATTATCAATTATGCTGAGTTTGATAATGTTGAGTCACTGATTTCTTAATCAAGACCAAAAGGGAAAAAAGTAAATTGCTGGAATAATAAAGGTGTCCTTAGATGGGAAGCAATGACAACTTAAATCAAAGAGAACAATCATAAACTGAAAATACCTTAAATATCATTAATTCAAATAGAAATCTGTAACATGGAATAATTCATAATTTAAATTATAATAATCAATTCAAATATTCGAATCAAATAAATAAAAGTAAAATTGAAATAAAAGAACATTAAAACCTGGATCCAGAGTTACTCCAAAAACAAGAAGAAGTTCTAAATCCTAAGAGAGAGAGAGAATCTCTCTCTAAACTAAATCTAAATCATGAAAACTAGAAATTGGCGAGCTCTCCCTGAATGGATGCGTTCCTCCACTTTATAACCTCTAATCTATGCTTTCTGTACTTGGATCTGGGCCAAAAAGGGCTTCAGAAATCGCTAGGGGCGTATTCTGTAAATTCTTATACGTGGCCTCTGTCACGCGTCCGTGTGGGTCACGCGGTCGCGTCATCTGGAGCTTTTCCTTTCCACGCGGTCGCGTCAGTCACGTGTCCGCGTCGTGGGTGTTCTACTCAAGGCGCGCGGTCGCGTCAGTCATGCGGCCGCGTCGCTGCTTCTTTGCTTCTAGCACGCGATCGCGTCGTCCATTCAATCGCGTGGATACCAGTTTCCTTAAAGCTCTGTTTTGCCTTCTCCTTTCATTTTTGTATGTTTTCTTTTTCATCCTTTAAGTCATTCAGCCTTAGGAAACCTGAAGCTACTCAACACACTAATCACGGCATCGAATGGAAATAAAGGTAATCAAAATAATTAATTTTTTAAAACTTAGGAAACATGTTTTTCACAATATGACATAATAAGGAAGGGAAAGTAAAACCATGTAATTAATGTGAATAAGCAGGTGAAGAGTTGAATAAATCACTCTAATTAAGCACAAAAGAACTCATGAAATATGGGTTTATCAAGGATGGAAAGGAAGCATGCAAAAGTGGAAGGAATACAAGAAGTTGAAGGAACTACAAAGCTATCAGCCTGACCCTCTCGCACTAAAACGGTCATAAATTGAGCTACAAAGGTCCAAATGATGCAATTTCAGTTGCGTTGGAAAGCTAACATCTAGAGCTTCAATTTGATATATAATATGTCATAGTTTCCTCGATGCTAGGCGATGCGAACACGTGCTTCACGCGGACGCGTCGCAGTGACGAAAATCAGCGTGACAGATTTCTTCTCCAGCGATTTCTGGGCTGTTTTCGACCCAGTTTTCGGCCCAGAAAACACAGATTAGAGCCTATAAAGTGGAGGAGTCCATTCATTCATATTATCAACTCATATTCACATAATTTTAGGATTAGATGTAGTTTTTAGAGAGAGAGGTTCTCTCCTCTCTCTTAGGTTTTAGGATTAGAATTCCTCTTAAAGGATTTAGGATTTCAACTTCTTCTCAGGTTCGATGTTCCTTTTATTTATTTTCTATTTTTATTATATACCTTTAATTATTATTTATCTTTTCAATTTAGCTTATGCTACATTCATGTTATGATTTTTTTTATTTAATATAAATTGAGGTAATTCAGATTTATGATTCTTATTTAGCTTTTTATATTCTTGGCTTTAATTGATTAACTGGAGACTCTTGAGTTATCAAACTTATCGTGGTTGATAATTGTTATCTTTGCTAATTGACTTGAATTCTACTAACTCTAGTCCTTTCTTAGGGATTGACTAGGACTTGAGGATCACACTAATTAGTCCACTTAACTTTCCTTTGCTTTAGTAAAGGTTAACTAAGTGAGATCAAACTCAATTCTCATCACCACCGATAAGGATAACTAGGATAGGACTTTCGAATTTTCATACCTTGCCAAGAGTTTATTTTATAATCATTTATTTATTTTTCTTGTCATTTAAATTACCTGTTCCTTACTTTTAAAACCCTCAATTTACAAGACTCATAACCAATAATAAGAACATACCTCCCTGCAATTCCTTGAGAAGACGACCCGAGGTTTAAATACTTCGGTTATCAATTTTAAAGGGGTTTGTTACTTGTGACAACCAAAACTTTTGTATGAAAGGACTTTTGTTGGTTTAGAAACTATACTTGCAACGAGAATTTATTCTGAATTCTAAACCATCAATTTTCAGTTCTTCAAAATGGCGCCGTTGCCGGGAAATTACAAACGTGTGCCTTATGATTTGTTATTGTAAATATTTGCTTTTTTGCTTGTTTATTTATTTTTATTTTTTCTTTTTCGTAAATTAAGAAGTTATTGTTCTTTTTATTTAGTTATTAAAATCTTTTTTAAAATTTGTTTTTGGTGTTCATCTTGATCTTCAAGTTGTTCTTCGTGTTCATCTTGACCTTCAAGTTGTTCTTAGTTATTTTCCTCATTTTGATCTAAAAAATTTTAAATTTGGTGTCATTTTATTATTTTTCTCTTTCCTCATTAAATTCAAAAATATCTTTTCTCTTTATTTTAATTGGATTTTCGAATTTTCCTTTTTAAAATTTAGATTTTTATTTTAAAACTTTTTATCTTATCTTATCTTAGTTTTAAATTTCAAATTTCAAATATTTTTCAAAAATCATATCTTTTTCAAAATCTTATCTTATCTTATTTCAAAAATCAAATTTCAAATTTCAATATTTAAATTCCAAAATTCAAAATTTTAAAATTCAAATTTCAAATTTCAAAATTTTAAATTTCAAAATTTAAATTTCAAAATTTAAAATTCAAAATTTAAAATTTAATTTTCAAATTCAAAATTTAAATTTCAATAACCTTTTAATTTAAAATTATTTTTTTATTTTTGTTTTTAATTTTTATTTGTTACTATGAACTCTCACCCCTTTGGCTATGAGTCTGGTTACAATTACGTTGCAGGAAGAGGAATTTACAATGAGAACAGGCATCAAGGTTGGAACAATCAAAGATGGGAGGAGCCACAAGGATTTGATCAACCCTCTTGGCAACAACCCCCTCCAATGCACTATAACCAACAACCATTCTGTGATGCGTACCAAGATGATAACTATGGTGGACCCCTTGTAGTTACCGACAAGTCCCGCCATATGCATATGAACCACCTCCTCAACACAACTCTGGACCACCATACTCACAAGCCCCCTACAACCAAACACCCCCATATGACCCAAATCCTTATCCACCACACTGACCACCATATGAACCAAACCCAGAACCACCACCTCAATATTCACCATCTCCATATCCTTATCAAGAAGAACTACCTCCGTATTATGAAACCTCTCTCCCAATCAATGAACCCTCATATCCACCCCAACCTCCAGTGAATGACAAACTTCGTGTTCTTCTTCAAGGGCAAGCGAGGATACAAAGGAGCGTACTGGAACTCACTACTGCCTTAACCGAGGTAGTAAATATAATAGCTTCCCAATATCTGAGCACTCAGAGTACTCCCATGGCTACATGTGGAGAATCAAAAGAAGAGCGTAGCATGATGGAGACACTAGAAACTTCGGTGGACAATGAGGAGCATGGCTTTATATTGGAACAAGTGGAGGAAGCCATAATAGTTGCAGAGGAAGAAGTGGTTGAAGACTTGAGAGATGCTGAACCTCCATGGGAAAGTCAAGACATAGAGCCTCTTTCCAAGACGGTTGCATTTGATGTTGAGGAGGGTGTACAACCTCCAAGGCATGTCATGGTTAAGGACTTGGAAGAGGTTGATCAAGAGATGGAGATTCAAGAAGAAGAAGCACAACCTCCGATGCCCTTGGAAAGCATTGAAGAGGAGATTGAATTGGAAGAAAGCTACCAAGAGGAAGAGGTTGAAATTAAAGAAGCTTACAAAGAGGTGGAAGTTGTCAGAGAATAGCACAAGGGAGTAAAGCCTGCAACTACCTTGCCAAAGTTGTTGGAGACCCCTCCCCCTAAGTTGCCATCATCCTTCACAACATTTAAGTGGGTAAAATTTATATCCCTTAGCTTTCTAATTCCACTTGAATATGGGCTACTGGAGACGGATGGTCAACTTAGAGCTCTTCGTGGCATTAAGAGTAAGAGGAAGATGGTTAGTGGTAGGAGTTATCATGCAAGATTCAATATGGTGGAAAGCTCAAAGTTTAAATGCAAAGGTTGGTGTAAAGCTCAACTGAATGGGTCTAGGAAGTTGTTTGGCCGCTTTAGTGAGAATTCAGATTGCTTGCCACCAGGATGGAATCATGATGATCAATAAGAAGACGGGTGCAAAAGCAAGGTTTGGGACCCCGGAATTCATTCTAGCAATCAATACTCTTGGGGCCTTGTCACTTGCTTTAACTTTCTTGAAGGCTTTCTGCGCCTAGTTTGAGACCCCGGAGGTTACTGGAAGTACAAACATTGGTGGAGATTCCTGGATGAGTTCAAGCACAAGCCACCATAACAAGGAGCTCACCAAGTGTCCAACTTAAGGACTTTAACTAAAAGTGCTAGGTGGGAGACAACCCACCATGGTATGATCGTTCCTTTTCTTCAATTTTGATTTTATTTCGTTTTGTTTGTTTTTGAGCTTTATTTTATTCTATTTTCATTGAACCTGGAATTATTCATAGCAACCACATTATCATTGCATTTTTGCATCCTGCAAAAAAAAAAAAGAGAAAAGCACGCGACGCGGCAGCGTCGCTGACGCGCTCGCGTCATTAGTGCGTTGTGAAGAAAAGAAAAGTAAATAGAAAGTCACGCGAAAGCGTGGCTGGAGGCACGCTTTGGGCACAAACATGCCCACGCGTCCGCATCACCCACACGGCCGCGTCATTTGCGAAAAATGCCTCACACGCGTCCGCGTCACCCACGTGAACGCGTGGCTCTGTGGAATCGACGTAAATGGGTGTATGGCAGTAAGATGGGCTGGAATGGGGCTGGACCCATGCTGAAAGCACAAGCCCACTCACACGAATGCGTACCCCACGCGTCCGCGTCATTTTTCAAAGTATAGCCATTCACGCGATCGCGCCAACCACGCGACCACGTCATCCTCAAATTCGGCAAAAAGAGTTTCGAATAGAAAGTTGTGCGAACACGAGGCTGCTCTCGCGGCAATCGCACCAATCACCTCACGCGACCACGTGACGTACGCGTCCGCGTCATTTAGCAATCGCGCCAAACCGCGCAAATGCGTCACTCACGCGTCTGTGTCACATGCGACGCATAACTTATCCATATCAGCGCCAACTATCTAATCTTTTCTTCCCCAAATCCAAATCTTTTCTTTCCCTTCTTATTTCTTTCTTCTTCCTTTCTTATTTTATTTGACTTCTCATCTTTTTCACTTCCATTCTATTTTATTTAATTTATTTGCATACTTTCATCCATTGCATTTTAATTTTGTGCATGTTTTTATTTTTCCATTGGTGTTAAATTTTCTTATTCAACTGTTACATCTTTTCTTGAAATCATTCTGGTACTTCATGACTTGTTTTATTCTGATTGGGTAATATTATTTAAGTCAACGCTAATCTTTTATGATATTTGTATTAATTTTGTATTGACATGAATTTATATTGTCTTGCACTCTCTTCCCCGCTGTTGCAAATTTTTGCACTCTTGATTTACCATGTACTTCTACTGTTTTCTCACTTGCATGTTGTAGCTACCATGTAATTGGGACCCTTATTATCTGGCATTAACACCCATATTTTATTTATTTTCTATCGTTATTTTTGGGTTACTTTTCTTCTTTTCCCTCTTCTTTCAGGATGGCCACCAACGAAGGGAGAGGAAAAGCTTCTTAATGGGAAGACAAACAAGTCCACCTGCATAATCTTTGGAGTAAAGTATCAGTTGAAGCAACCCGTCCACTTGTACATCTTAGCATACACTGAGGACGGTGCAATCTTTAAGTGTGGAGAGGTCGATACCGATCTCCATGGGTTAGCTATTTTCTTCTTTCCAACACCATTGTTTTATTTTCTTTATTAGTTCATTGTTGCATTGCATAATAGATTGCATGTGTAGTTGATTGTTTGCATTTAAGTACTACTTAGTTGAAAGAATAATAAGTTTCTTTTTAAGACCCTATCTTTGAAAATTTTCACTAATTTAAAATCAAAATTTTTTGTGTTAAATTTGTTTGAAGTTGTATTTGGAACATGGTTTTTGAGCCAAAGAACACACAACCTGTGAGATTTTGAGCTTATTTATATGGTTACATTATTTAACCATAAATTTTTATTCTTGTGTGTTTTCTTCTCTATAATTGCAATATTTGCTTTGTCCCATTCTATATGTCCATTATTTAGTGTATTTACATGCTTGCATATGATTGAGGCTCTTACTTGTTTTTGCTCACTTATCCCAAATAAGCCTACCCTTTTATGTCACCTTTATTAGCCCCCTTGAGCCTTTCTACCCCTTCTTCTATTTTATAACCACATTACTAGCCTTAAGCAGAAAAATAAAATAAAAATCCCAAGTTGAATCCTTGGTTAGCTTAAGATAGATATTGTGTATAAATTAAGTATGGGAAATTTTATGGGAACATGGGATGATAGAAAAAAAAAGGGAATTAAATTGAATAAGTTATTTCAAGGTTTGGGAAGCATGCTCATGTGAAATCAAAATAATTAAATTACCTACAACCCTAAAAAGATCTCATGATGTTTGCATTGGTATATTAAATATTTGTTGATTGGTTAGATGAAGAACAAAGTTTAGAAAGCATGATTAGAGAAGAGTAGAGTGATTGACCCTAGACACTTGAGAGTTAGAGTGATATACACTACCAGTGAGGGTTCAATGTTTGATTCTATGTTCCCTGCTTTCATGAGCTGTCTTCTTACAAGTTTACTTGTCTTTTATTGTATGATTTGAATTAGTGGAATCTGATTTATGTTTGTCTTAGAAAATTTGTTTACTTTTAACCAAGTAGGTAGAAACATTTTGCATATAGTTGCAATCATATAGATAGTTTGCATTTCATACATCTTACCATTCCCCTTCATTCTTTTAGTTCTCTTAAGTTTAGCATGAGGACATGCTAATGTTTAAGTGTGGGGAGGTTGATAAACCACTATTTTATGGTTTATATTGTGCTAAATTGAATGGTTTTTCATCTATTATTCTCACGCTTATTCATAGAAATCGCATGTTTTACAATTCCTTCCTTATTATATGATATATGCGAAAACAAGCTTCTTTGGCCTTTAAATTGCTAATTATTAATCCTCTCCTATTACCATTCGATGCCTTGATATGTGCATTAAGTGATTTCAGGATTTACAGTGCAGGAATGGCTTGGAGGATGGAAAGGAAGCATGCAAAAGTGGAAGGAATACAAGAAGTTGAAGGAACTACAAAGTTGTCAGCCTAACTCTCTCGTACTAAAACGGTCATAACTTGAGCTACAGAGGTCCAAATGATGCGGTTTCAGTTGCGTTAGAAAGCTAACGTCCGGGGCTTCGATTTGATATATAATATGCCATAGTTGCTCTGACGTTAGGCAACGCGAACGCGTGCTCCACGCGGACGCATCGCAGTGACAAAAATCAGCGTGGCAGATTTCTTCTCCAGCGATTTCTGGGCTGTTTTCGACCCAGTTTTCGGCCTAGAAAACACATATTAGAGGCTATAAAGTGGAGGAGTCAATTCATTCATATCATCAACTCATATTCACGTAATTTTAGGATTAGATGTAGTTTTTAGAGAGAGAGGTTCTCTCCTCTCTCTTAGGTTTTAGGATTAGGATTCCTCTTAAAGGATTTAGGATTTCAACTTCTTCTCAGGTTCAATGTTCCTTTTATTTATTTTCTATTTTTATTATATACCTTTAATTATTATTTATCTTTTCAATTTAGCTTATGCTACATTCATGTTATGATTTTCTTTATTTAATATAAATCGAGGTAATTCAGATTTATGATTCTTATTTAGCTTTTTATATTCTTGGCTTTAATTGATTAACTGGAGACTCTTGAGTTATTAAACTTATTATGGTTGATAATTGTTATCTTTGCTAATTGACTTGAATTCTACTAACTCTAGTCCTTTCTTAGGGATTGACTAGGACTTGAGGATCACACTAATTAGTCCACTTGACTTTCCTTTGCTTTAGTAAAGGTTAACTAAGTGAGATCAAACTCAATTCTCATCACCACCGATAAGGATAACTAGGATAGGACTTCCGAATTTTCATACCTTGCCAAGAGTTTATTTTATAATCATTTATTTATTTTTCTTATCATTTAAATTACTTATTCCTTACTTTCAAAACCCTCAATTTACAAGACTCATAACCAATAATAATAAGAACATACCTCACTGCAATTCCTTGAGAAGACGACCAGAGGTTTAAATACTTCGGTTATCAATTTTAAAGGGGTTTGTTACTTGTGACAACCAAAACTTTTGTATGAAAGGACTTTTGTTGGTTTAGAAACTATACTCGCAACGAGGATTTATCTGCGAATTTCTAGACCACGCAAAAGTCTTCTCATCAAGTAACAATAAAAAGGTAATATAAATTAAACCAAGTAGGAACCATACTCCGCTTTGTCACCATATCCACAATCTCACCGAAGTAG
Source organism: Arachis ipaensis (assembly GCF_000816755.2). Lineage (NCBI taxonomy): Eukaryota > Viridiplantae > Streptophyta > Magnoliopsida > Fabales > Fabaceae > Arachis > Arachis ipaensis. The sequence goes on from NC_029788.2 coordinate 33,298,606, forward strand.
ATTACGACCTACATCTGAAAAACAACAACAAAGTATGGAATGAGAACCGGAGGTTCTCAGTATGGTAACAGTGCCCAATGATGTAAGATGTAAGGCTCCGGAACACCGAAGGCAATCCTAGAACTCCACATCACATACTGATATTCAAGCTTAGAACAAAATAAATAAAAGAACTTAAACCATAAACCAGGGTTTTCTAAACTTAGGGGGATTCTAACTAATACTAATCACACCGCTGTATCCCACAGCCTTCGCCAACCTTACCTCCGTGGGATACATCGCCACCGCCTACCTAACCTCCTCGGCACCAGACAATCACAATTAATACAAACAAATAAAACACAAGTAGAAGCATATAAAGCAAGTAGTTCAAGTAAGCAAATAGGCATGTTATACAATTAGGCAAACTCACGTAATCAAAGCAAACAAGCACATAAAAGATGAATATGATGAATGCCTATCCTATTGGCTCGTGATATCACTTGTTGGTCCGTAAATGCCAACCCAACACATCCTTTCGGATGTCGCTTTTCTACCGCACCCACAAAGATAGTGTCGGGCACACTCTATTGACCCACGAATATAGTGCCGGGCACACTTGCATGCATAACCCAAGGATATAGTGCCTGGCATACTCTTGAAGCAAATAAGATTATCAATCATAATTCAATCCCAAGGACATAATACTTTGCACACTTATCATACTTAACCCAAGGATATAGTGCTGGGCACACTCTCATTATTCAACAAGATCATCATTCCTCTTTGAGTCTTCAACTCATCATAATCATCATCAATTCATTACTTCCATTCCGGGCTCATTAGTTCATCAATTTCCCAATTCATTGTCAACAATCACCATATACACCACTCTTCCTTCCCTCTCAACTAACTCTTCTACAATACACCAGAAACCTAAACCTCCGTTTGCTAACTTTTCAAAGAAAAATCCAAATCAAACCCCTTATGAACTTTTTCCATGTTCTAGTACCCGAAAATAAGTCAAAGAGTCTTAAAATGGTGTTATAGAAGCTTACAACCTTGTCGAGAAGGTGAAATAGTTGAAAACAAAGTTTAAAATTATGAAACAGGGCGTGTGCGTCCGCACAGGGGTGTGCGTGCGCACACCCAGGAAGATTTTGAAAGTGTGCGTATGCACAGGGGTGTGCGTACGCACAGGTACTAAAATTTATAAAGTCTGTTCACTCGCACAAACTATGCGAGCGCCCCTGACAGATGTCCCTTCCCGACTTGTGCGTGCGCACAGGGCTGTGCGTCCGCACAGGTCGTAATTCTTCATTGATGTGTGCTGATAAACCACTACTTTATGGTTTATATTATGTCTAATTGTGTGGCTTTATCATGATCTTTACCCACTTATTCATTAAATAAGCATGCATTTATAATTCCTTCCTAAAGTTATTACATGATTGAAAACTTGCTTCCTAGAGACTTTTAATTATGTATTTTATCTCTCCTTTATTCCATTTGATGCCGTGATATGTGTGTTAAGTGTTTCAGGCTTTATAGGGCATGAATGAGTTGGAGATTGGAAAGGAAGCTTGCAAAAATGGAAGGAACACAAGGAATTGAGGAGATGACCAGCGAGAAGCGACGCAGCCGCATGGATGACGCGATAGCGCGGAGAAGAGCAAATCGTAGTGACGCGGTCGCATGGATGACTCGACCGCGCGGCATGGAGTAACACGAGCGACACGGCCGCATAGATGACGCGACCGCGTGGCAAAGCAGAACGCCGAATGACGCGTCTTCATGAGCGACGCGATCGCGTGACATGCGCGATCTGCATAATCTGCAGAATCGCTGGGGGAGATTTCGGGCCCTATTTTGACCCAGTTTTTTGCCCAAAAAAGCAGACTAGAGCCAGAGAACATGCAGAAACCAAAAAGAAGATTCATTCCGCATAGTTTTAATTTTTAGATATAGTTTTCCTCTCCTCTAGGTTTTCTCTCTACACATTCATAGTTTTAGAATTTGTTATGTTCATTGTTTTTGCATTGGGATATTGAGAAGAGTTATTGCCTCATCAAGACTTCGACATTCTAGTTCGTTCTCTTTACTTGTCTCTTACTCTTCCATGTTCCTTAATTTACTTAATTTTACTATTGGGTTATTTTAGTATTTATTAATACAAGAATTACTTTTATTTTCAATTAATCTTTTGATCGTTATTTATCATGTCTTTCTTTAATTCCTTTTATGTTATGAATTTTACATTTACAATGAGCGAGTAGTTCCCTAACTTGATGGGGAGTTGATTGAAAGGAATCCTTGAGTTAGGATGCTCAAGAGAAAGATTGTAATTGGTTTTATTGTTGGATTGCTCTCTAGTCACTAACATCAATCCTCCCAATAGTGGATTAGAACTTGTGAATAGAAACAACATTCCAACTTGTTTGACTTTCCCTTACTTAGTAAGGGACAACTAAACATAATAACCCCCAATTGTCAATTAATCCTGAGAGTACTCCAACAAGAATAGGGCTTCCAGCTGTTCAACTCCCAGTCAAGGCTTTTATTTAAATTTATATAAATTCTCTAATTTAATTTTCTGCCATTCAACTCAAACCTTTTTGAAAACCTTCTGATTAATAAAATAGCACACTTTCCTGTAACTCGTTGGGAGACGACCTGCGATTCATACTCCCAGTATTTTAATTTTAATTTCTGTGACACCCTTCTAAATTGATAAGCGGATTTCTGGTTGGTTGAGAACTATACTTGCAACGCATAATTTATAATCATTCTTAACTCGCCAATTTCCGCCCGCATCAATTTTTGGCGCCGTTGCCGGGAAGTTGCAATAGAGTGCTAAAGTTATTAATTGGAATTTATTTATTTACATTTTATTTTATTTTGCTACTATGAGCTGCTTGTTTCTTTCGTTAGATGACGCGTTCACTTCCTGATCCAAGCTTGCCAGTATTCGATCCTGAGATTGAAAGAACTATTTCAAGAATAAGGCAAGCTCGACGTCGGTTAGTCCTCTCTGAGGGCGGGTCTGAAATGCCACTTGAGAAAGAAATCAGCTCCCGTTCTACTGATTCAGTTGGTTTACGTACAGGTAACATGGCAGCAGCCAGAAGAGTTACTATCCAGGAGGAAGGAGCCCCTGATTTTACAATGCAATCGTTTCAAGCGCATCTCCCAGCGGTGGCTATAGACTTTGAAATAAAGACTGCACTGCTTAATTTGATGCCCAAGTTTCATGGCTTACCTGCTCAAGAGCCTATCAAGCACCTGAGAGATTTTCAAGCAGCCTGTTCTACTGTCAGGCATGATGGTGCAAATGAAACTTCAATTTTGCTGAAAGCCTTCCCGTTTTCTCTTGAAGAAAAGGCAAGAGAGTGGTACTACACTCAACCCACAGCAACTGGATCCAACTGGGATACACTGAGAAGAGAATTTTTGGAAAAGTTCTTTCCAGCTGAAGTTACTGATAAACTAAGGAAGGATATTTCCATGATAGTTCAGGATGACTCTGAAACTCTTTATGAATACTGGGAGCGCTTCAATAATCTTCTGAAAGCTTGCCCCCACCATATGATTGACAAGATAGTGTTACTCGATTATTTCACACAGGGCATGAGGCCCCAAGATAAGACCACATTGGAAAGTGCTAGCAATGGGTCTATGAAAAAGTACAAGACCACTGATAAGGCATGGCAATTGATCAATGATTTAGCTGAATCTACTAGGAATCACAGGCAGAAACAAGACCGTTCAAAAGCCGTTGCAGAAGTATCCTCTAGCAGAGAGACTGCTGCTCTAACTCAGAGTATCTATGAAATGACCAACTTGCTGAAGCAAATTCAATTGAATCAACAACAATTCAGCAAGCTCAACCTTTTCCAGCACATCAACACCAACAGTTAGTCCCACAAAGAGTTTGCGGAATCAGTGCTGATTACAGCCATTATACTGATGAATGTCCGCAGCTCCAGCAGGAAGACAACACCGTGGCAGCCATTCATAACTTCTATGACCGCCCCAACCAAGGGTACAATCAAGGTGGCAACTACAGCCATGGATGGCAGGATAATTCTAACCAGAATTGGAGGGACAACAACAATAGAAGAGGCAGAGATAATCAGGGATATCAGAGGTGGAATAATAACAACAACAGGCAGCAGAATCAGAATCAGCCTTACAGAGCACCTCACCTAAGGCAATCCAAAGGACCACAGAATACCCTACAGCAGACCTCTCAATTTACCCATCCTTCTTCATCTGCTAATGATGACTTACTACAATCTATGGATTGGAGATAGCAGACCATGGAGAATAACATTAATGCCACTCTAAATGGTCTGACCGCTACTTTGCAGGCTCTTGTCTCCCAGATTGGATCAATGAACGACTCCAATAACCAACCTTCGAGCTCCAGTGGAATTCCCTCTCAACCATTACCCAATCCCAAGGGTGGTATTAATGCCATCACCCTAAGGTCTGGAACCACACTGCAGGAGAGGAGTCAGGAGGAGCCAAGCTCACCAGAACATGCCTCAGCTGAAGAGGTAATGGAAATAGAAGATGTTGAAGAGGAAGAGGACGTACAGGACATAGCTGAAGAAGAAGAAGTGCACCCACAGGAGGAAGCATCAAAAGGCGCAGACACTACAGAAAACGCCACTCCCATTCTATTTCCACAACTTGCAAGGAAGCCCAGGAAGCAGCTGGAACCTGATCCCAAAATGGTAGAGATATTCAAAAAGGTTGAGGTAACTGTTTCCCTTTTTGATGTTATTCAACAGGTACCTAAATATGCAAAGTTTCTAAAAGATTTATGTATCCATAAATATAAAATTAATGAATTAGAAACTATTCCTTTAGGAAGTTCCATATCTGCTTTAATGGGTGGTTTACCTGAAAAGTGTAGTGACCCAGGTCCTTGTATGGTTAATTGTACTATTGGTGGTGTAATAATTTCTGACTGCATGTGTGATTTAGGAGCATGTGTGAGTATAATGCCTTTGTCTATATATGATATTTTGAGGCTCCCTCCCTTAAAAAGGTCGGCAGCTCGTTTTGTGTTAGCAGATAAAAGCATTATTACAGTGGCTGGAGTTGCTGAAGATGTTTTAGTGGGCATTAAAGGGCTCACATTTCCCACTGATTTTTATATCCTGAAAATGCCCCAAAATGACTCAGATAAGCCATCATCAATCCTACTCGGAAGACCATTCCTGAAGACCTCAAAGTTTAAATTAGATGCTTTTTCAGGAACATACTCTTTTGAAATAGATGGCCGAGTAGTGATCTTCAATCTGAATGGAGTTATAAAGCATCCTCCAGAGGATCATTCTATCCTCTAGTGTGACATTATAGATGAAACCGTGGCTGAAGTTCACCAGGAAGAATTTGAAGAGAAGCACACAGGACAAGGTCCAAGTGTGGAGATATTCTCAGAGGACAATGACAGTGCCTTACCACTGTTACCAGCTCCAAACAACCCAGAGCCTGAACATGATCAGAAGTTAGAATTAAAAACCCTTCCTCCACACCTCAAATATGCTTACCTTGAAGATGGGCAGAAGTTTCCGGTTATCATTGCAAGGGAACTCACTTCTCAACAGGAAGAGCAGCTACTTGGTGTGCTGAGGAGGCACAAGAAGGCAATTGGTTGGAGTTTGGCAGACATAGTAGGCATTAACCCTCAAATATGTGAGCATAGAATATTTTTAGAAGAGGGAGCAAGACCTGTCCGTCAGTCCCAGAGAAGACTGAACCCCACTATCCTAGAGGTTGTCAAAAAGGAAGTGACCAGACTACTAAAGGCAGATATCATCTATCCCATCTCAGACAGTGAATGGGTAAGTCCAGTACAAGTGGTGCCAAAGATGTCTGGAGTCACTGCAGTGAAGAATGAGCATGGAGAGCTCCTGACAACCAGAGTTCAGAACGCCTGGAGGGTCTGCATTGACTACAGACGCCTCAACCAAGCAACCCGTAAGGATCACTATCCTTTTCCATTCATTGATCAAATACTGGATCGCCTGTCAGGTAAATCACATTATTGCTTTTTAGATGGTTACACAGGTTATTTCCAGATTCATATAGCTCCTGAGGATCAGAAAAATACTACTTTTACATGTCCTTTTGGGACTTATGCTTACAAGAGAATGCCCTTTGACTTGTGCAATGTACCAGCTACTTTCCAAAGGTGCATGATGAGTCTTTTCTCTGATCTTATTGAGGACTGTATGGAGGTTTTTATGGATGATTTTAGTGTATACGGCGATTCCTTTAGCCTTTGCTTAGATGGATTATCTAGAGTATTAGATAGATGTGTCAGTACAAACCTTATATTAAATTTTGAAAAATGTCACTTTATGGTTAAACAAGGGATTGTACTAGGACATGTTGTGTCTAATACTAGCATTTCTATAGATCCAGCAAAGGTGGATGTTATTTCTAGTTTACCTTACCCCTCTTCGGTGAGGGAGGTCCGTTCTTTCCTTGGCCATGCAGGTTTTTACAGGAGGTTCATTAAGAACTTCAGTAAGGTAGCACTTCCCTTATCCAGATTACTGCAGAAAGATATTGAGTTCGAGTTCAGTGAAAATTGCAAACAAGCGTTTGATAAGCTGAAGACCGCACTGACTCAAGCCCCAATTGTAAGAGGACCAAACTGGAGCCAACTATTTGAAATAATGTGCGATGCTTCCAACTATGCAGTAGGAGCAGCACTAGCTCAGCGTGAAAGTAAGGATCCCTTTGTTATTGCTTATGCGTCTAAAACATTAGATGTCGCTCAGTCTAATTACACTACTACTGAGAAAGAGCTTCTTGCTATTGTTTTTGCTCTAGATAAATTTCGAGCCTATTTACTTGGTACGAAGGTAGTAGTGTATTCAGACCACGCAGCTCTAAGGTATTTATTATCTAAAAAGGAGTCCAAACCAAGGCTTATACGTTGGATACTGCTATTACAAGAATTTGATTTAGAAATTAAGGATAGGAGTGGAAACCAGAATTTAGTGGCAGACCACCTGATTCGCCTTGAACATATCACAGATGACTCCACTCCTATAGCTGATAATTTTCTATTTGATAACCTGCAAGCAGTATCTGAGATAGTCCCTTGGTATGCACCTGTAGCTAATTATCTAGTTAGCCGCACTTTTCCTCCAGACTTTTCTAAGCATCAAAGAGACAAGCTGAAAAGCGAGTCTAAATATTATATATGGGATGACCCATATTTATGGAGATGTGGTGCTGACCAGGTAATTAGACGGTGTGTGCCTCAATCAGAATTCCAGTCCATCTTAGAGGCCTGTCACTCATCTAAGAGTGGAGGACATTTTGGCCCTCAAAGAACTTCTAGAAAAATCTTAGACTGTGGATTCTGGTGGCCTACTCTTTTTAGAGACGCTGCTGAATTTTGTAGATCTTGTTTCCCATGCCAGAAATTTGGTAATATATCTAGGAGGGATGAGATGCCTCAACAAATTATGCTTTTTTGTGAAATTTTTGATGTTTGGGGCATTGACTTCATGGGTCCTTTCCCAAATTCTAATGGTTATTTCTATATATTGTTAGCTGTGGATTATGTTTCCAAATGGGTGGAAGCGATTCCTACCCGCACTGATGATGCTAACACTGTTGTTTCCTTTGTGAGAAATCATATTATTTGTCGCTTTGGATCACCACGAGCAATCGTGAGCGATCAAGGCACCCATTTTTGTAATAGGAGACTAACAGGATTAATGAAGAAGCACGGGATAATACATAAAGTTGCAATAGCCTACCATCCCCAGACTAATAGGCAAGCCGAGGTGTCAAATAGAGAGATAAAGCGTATCTTGCAGAAGATAGTCAAACCTCATAGAAGAGACTGGAGCACCAGGCTACAAGATGGACTCTGGGCATACAGAACAGCATACAAAACACCCATTGGGATGAGTCCTTTCCGCTTAGTTTATGGGAAAGCTTGTCATCTCTCTGTTGAAGTAGAGCACAAAGCCTTTTGGGCAGTAAAGGAATTCAACATGGAAATTGAGAAAGCCGGAGCTGAAAGGAAGTTGCAACTGCAGGAACTAGAAAACCTTCGTCTAGAAGCTTATGAGAATTCAAGACTATACAAGGAGAAGATGAAGGTTGTACATGATCAGCACATCAAGAGAAAAGAGTTCCAACTTGGGGACTTAGTCCTCCTTTACAAGTCTCGACTGAGGCTCATGCCAGGCAAGTTGAGATCAAGATGGGAAGGTCCATACAGAGTAGAAAAGGCCGAACCGTACGAAGTTTATCACCTAAGTCATCCTTCAAGCTCTGAACTTATCAAAGTTAATGGACATCGTCTAAAGCTATACCATCGCGAGAAGCTGAAGAAAAACAAGGAGCTTGAGATCTTCCTCTTGGAAGATCCCCACATAACCGAAGACTGAGCTAGTGGAGCGTCCAACTTACGGACGTTAAAGCAAAGTGCTAGGTGGGAGACAACCCACCATGGTATGATCGTTCTTTTCTTTATTTTTAGTTTTCTTATTCAATAATTCTTCTCTTTATTAGTACATTTTGTGCAACTGCATTTGCATATTATTAAAAAAAAAACACATCACGCGACGCGACCGCCTCGTTGACGCGTCCGCGTCGCAAGGAGATAGGAGACATTACTAATATGAACAGAGAGTTACGCAGGACCAGGGCTGAAGGCGTGCCAATGGCACAAATCACTCCACGCGACCGCGTCATATGGGAATAATGGCCTCCCACGCGACCACGAGCCCCACGCGGCCGCGTGACCAAAATTTCGACGTAATAATGGTGCACAGCCGAAAGTTGTGCTAGAGTGGTGCTGGACTGGAGCTGGACGCGCAGTCCCTCTCACGTGATCGCGTGCCTCACGCGTCTGCGTCATGTCCTTCTGAAAGCCCACTCATGCGATCGCATGCCCCACGCGATCGCGTCACCCAAAATTTGGCATTTACTTATTTTGAACAGAGAGTTGTGCGAGTGCGAGGCTACCCTCGTGCCAATGGCATAAAACGGGTCACGTGACCGCGTGACTGACGCGACCGCGTCATTCAGCTTAAGCGCAAGTCGCGCGACCGCGTGCCTCACGCGATCGCGTCGCTTGCGTCGCACAGCCCCCTAATTTTGCCAATTATCATATCTTTTTCTCCCCAAATCCTATTCTCTCTTTTCCCTCCTTATTTCTTCTACCCCCTCCCTCACTTCTTCCTTTTTTCTCACTTTTTACTCTCTCTCACCCCATTAACAAGGTTTTTCTTTTTTTCTTCCCTCCTCACTTTTCTATTACTCTTCTTATTTTTATATGTTATCTTCTTTTCTTCTCTTTTTACTTTCCTTATTCATTATTTCTTTTTCTTTCTTTTTCTTTTTTACTTGGTGTTATCAATTTATATAAGTCATTATTTATTATTATATGCTTGTGGATTGTTATAAATTTGTTTGGAAATTATATATTACCTTTTCAAGGGATGCTTGCATGTTCAATTTCATACTTTCACTAGCCTATTCTACATGCATGCTACGTGCTTGTGAAAAAGCCCATATGGCATTATGAACTTCTCTACATTTTTCTACTCTAATATTCAATGCTTGCTTTTCACAACTTCCCTTCACTATTTTATTAATTGAATTTAATTGTGAATACAAACGTGATAGTTCGTTACAAGTGATAACATATTTAAATTGGACATTGAATGCTTGATCTATGCTACTCATGCCTTTGCCTGCATGCCAATAAACCCCTTGCATTTACTTGTCCCTATATGCACTTGCTATATTTCCATTGATGACTTTTTCCATGTCGTCCGGACCATGTGTTAACGTCATTCTTCTTTATTGTGCATTGATTATCACTTACACCACCCTCTTCCTTGTTCTATAACTTTAGATTTAATTTACTTTCTCTTCCCTTTTTCAGGATGGCCACTAAGAAAGGAAAGGAGAAAGCTACCCCCAAACAACCAGCAAGAAGAGGTACAAAAAGAGCATTAGTGGCAGAACCCTCTTCAACTGCAGTAAAGCCCTCAACAAAGAAAATTAAGAGGATCATAAAGGTTGATGATAAAGAAAGAGCCTTCCCAGCAAAGGACACTGCGCGATTCCCCAATCGCTACTGTGAGCAGATGTTCCCCATCCTGGCAGAAAGGAATTACAACAACGAATACCTTCTTCTCCTTCCGCCCAATATTGATACCTTTGTTGAGCCGCAAATTGCCCGAAGACAATGGGGTTTCCTACAGAGACAGCCAAGGCAGGTCAATCTTTCTTGGGTAGTCGAATTCTACTCCAACTACCACCTACCAACCCTGCAGTCTGTCTACGTCCGTCAGAAGCAAGTCCCCATTATAGACGAGGTCATTCAAAAAGTTCTAGGTCTTCCCCCTTTCCAGAAGGATTGGACGCCTTTCAAGAAGCCGCACTCAAGCGCCAGATGTACCAATTTGACTGGGAAGCTGTTCTCAGAGTTATCGCATTACCTGGCAGCAGATGGATCTACAGATACCATCGCACCCGCCCTAAGGGAATTTCGGCTTCAGCACTTACCTTGGAGGCTCATGTATGGGCACAGATTATGTCCCATTATGTCTTTCCGAGCACTCACGAGTCCTCCTTCACTGCGGACATGGCCGTTCTACTATGGTGCATCCTTACAGACCAACATCTGAATCTACCAAGACATATCCGGAATGTCATGGGACACGTACAAATCGCAGGCAACTTACCTTTTCCCGCCCTGGTCTCAGATCTTGTCTCAGCAGCCGGAGTCTCCTACAGAGCTGGGGACACCAGAGCCATGCTTCCACGGGATGATCAGTATGTCCCCAACGGGAAATACCTTCGACTTCCAGTAGCCACTACTAGCCAGCCCACTGAACCAGTTGAAGATATTCCTTCTTCAACACCACAAGCACCTACAACAGCCCAACTGATCCATCAGATACTTGAAAAGTTGGATCGGCAGGAACAGAAAGCTAAGATGAGAGAGCGCCGTAACAAGCGCCGATTCACATACCTCAAGGAGCTGATTATGGGAAAATTCAAGAACTCAGACACCCCAGACTCTACTTCTTTTACCAGCACAGGGAGCCATGATGGTCCCGACTGTGGAGACACTGCTACCAGCCCACCTTTGTTCTTGACAGATGGCACCGAGGACGGTGGAAAGCCTTAAGTGTGGGGAGGTCGGTCAGTACCTGACTTCCGGAGGTAATTTCTTTTCTCTAGCACCAATAAATTAGGATATTTAGTTAGATTTTTCTTTTGTAGAATAGAATAAATTGCATAGTAATAGATTAGTTGCATGCATGTTCTGCTTGATTGAAAAGACAATGAGTTTCTTCTAAGACCCTATCTTTGGAACAAAATTTCACTAATTTTAATTGAAACTTTTATGATAAATTTGCTTGAAGTTGTATTTGGAACATGATTTTTGAGCTAAAGAACAGATAACCTGTGAGATTTGAGCCTTTATGAATGGTTACATTATTTAACCATAATTATTTTATTCTTGTGTGTTTACTTCTCTATGATTGTAATCTACATTTTGTTTCATCCTATATGTCCAATGTTTATTATATTTATATGTTTGCATATGATTGAGGCCATTATTTGTTTAGCCTACTTATCCAAATTAAGCTTACCCTTTCAATTACCTTTGTTAGCCACTTTGAGCTTTTAAATCCCATTTGTTCTATTTTTTGCCACATTACTAGCCTTAAGCGGAAAAACAATTATATATCCCAAATTGAATCTTTGATTAGCTTAAGATAGAATTGTTTGTGTTATTTAAGTATGGGAAATTGTGGGAACAAAGTATAATAAGGGAATGAGTCATGATAATATTATGGGAATTTGGATACCTACTCATGTGAAACTATAAGAATTAAAACTCTATGTGCATTGATAAGCTATGTTATTTTTATGTTTCTATGTTTATGAAAAAAAAATCTAAAAATACTCAATAAATAAATAAGGGGACAAAATTACCCCAATGTTGAGTCAAGCATTCAAAGATCAATGCATGTATGATAAAAATTAAAACAAAAGGTTGAAACATGAGTATGGATGTGAAAGAGATTTCTGGGTAGCTAGATATGAATTCTGAAGTCATATAGAATATATATAGGTTATGTTAAAGCTTGGGTTAATTAAAGATTCAATTTATAAGCTTACTTAGCCATATATATATATATATATATATATCCTTACCCTTACTTTGGCCCCATTACAACCTTGAAAAGACCTCATGATGTTTGCATTGATATATTAAATGTTGTTGATTGGTTAGGAGAAGAACAAAAATTAGAGAGCATGATTAGAGAAGGATGGAGTGATTATCCTATACACTAGAGAAACTAGAGTGTACATACACCATCAGTGAGGGTTCCATACTTGAATTCCTATGTTCCCTGCTTTCATGAGCCATCTTCTTGCATTTTTATCTGTTCTTACTGTATAAGAATTGAGTTAGTGGAATTTGGTTTGTAATTGTTTTGAAGAGCTTATTTACTTTTGATCAAGTGGACAAAAATCATATAGTTGCATTCATATATATATATATATATATAGGTTGCATTGCATTGCACAGGGTTTACATGTTCTTACTCATTCATTTTATCTCCTTCAACTAAGCATGAGGACATGCTAATGTTTAAGTGTGGGGGGTTGATAAACCACTATTTTATGGTTTATATTGTGTCTAATTGTGTGGCTTTATCATGATCTTTACCCACTTATTCATTAAATAAGCATGCATTTATAATTCCTTCCTAAAGTTATTACATGATTGAAAACTTGCTTCCTAGAGACTTTTAATTATGTATATTATCTCTCCTTTATTCCATTCGATGTCGTGATATGTGTGTTAAGTGTTTCAGGCTTTATAGGGCATGAATGAGTTGGAGATTGGAAAGGAAGCTTGCAAAAATGGAAGGAACACAAGGAATTGAGGAAATGACCAACGAGAATCGACGCGGCCGCATGGATGACGCGACCGCACGGAGAAGAGCAAATCGCAGTGTCGCGGCCGCATGGATGACGCGACCGCGCGGCATGGAATAGCACGAGCGACGCGGCCGCATGGATGACGCGACCGTGTGACAAAGCAGAACGCCGAATGACGCGTCCGCATGAGCGACGTGATCGCGTGACATGCGCGATCTGCATAATCTGCAGAATCGCTGGGGGTGATTTTGGGCCCTATTTTGACCCAGTTTTCAGCCCAGAAAAGCAGACTAGAGCCAGAGAACATGCAGAAACCAAAAAGAAGATTCATTCCGCATAGTTTTAGTTTTTAGATCTAGTTTTCCTCTCCTCTAGGTTTTCTCTCTACACATTCATAGTTTTAGGATTTGTTATATTCATTGTTTTTGCATTGGGATATTGAGAAGAGTTATTGCCTCATCAAGACTTCGACATTCTAGTTCGTTCTCTTTACTTGTCTCTTACTCTTCCATGTTCCTTAATTTACTTAATTTTACTATTGGGTTATTTTAGCATTTATTAATACAAGAATTACTTTTATTTTCAATTAATCTTTTGATCATTATTTATCATGTCTTTCTTTAATTCCTTTTCTTATGTTATGAATTTTACATTTACAATGAGCGAGTAGTTCTCTAACTTGATGGGGAGTTGATTGAAAGGAATCCTTGAGTTGGGATGCTCAAGAGAAAGATTGTAATTGGATTTATTGTTGGATTTCTCTCTAGTCACTAACACCAATCCTCCCAAAAGTGGATTGGAACTTGTGAATTGAAACAGCATTCCAACTCGTTTGACTTTCCCTTACTTAGTAAGGGACAACTAAACATAATAACCCCCAATTGTCAATTAATCCTGAGAGTACTCCAACAAGAATAGGGCTTCCAGCTGTTCAACTCCCAGTCAAGGCTTTTATTTAAATTTATATAAATTCTCTAATTTAATTTTCTGCCATTCAACTCAAACCTTTTTGAAAACCTTCTGATTAATAAAATAGCACACTTTTCTGCAACTCGTTGGGAGACAACCTGGGATTCATACTCCCAGTATTTTAATATTAATTTCTGTGACACCCTTCTAAATTGATAAGCGGATTTCTGGTTGGTTGAGAAATATACTTGCAACGCATAATTTATAATCATTCTTAACTCGCCAATTTCCGCCCGCATCATGCGCGCACACAACCTATGCTAGCGTTGCTACCAGAGCTCTTTCCCCTGCCTGTGCGTACGCACAGGTCTGTGCGTCCGCACAGAATAGAATTTTTACAGGGTTGTGCGTGCGCACAAGGCTGTGCGTCCGCACATATCAGAAAAGATGGACTTGGCAACACGAATGTTGCAATGGGATGTGGAACTATCCGAGTTCGACTTAAAGTATGAAGCTCAGACAGCAATCAAATCTTAATATCTCGCTGACTTCGTCACTGAACATACTGAAAGTCGAGGAAGCCCACCAACATGAAGCCTATATGTAGACGGGTCATCCAATAAAGCCGACAGTGGGGCAGGCGTTATCCTGGAAAGTGAACAAGGAACTCGGATAGAACTCTCGTTAAGGTTCGAGTTTCCTACTACTAATAACTAAGCAGAATATGAAGCCTTACTTGCTGGCTTAAAGCTGGCTTAAGAGGTGGGGGCAGAAAGGCTGATAGTGTTCAGTGACTCTCAAGTGATAGTTTTACATATTAATACTACCTATCAACTAGCACAGTTCTCAGAAAGATAGGTTCGGCATATAACCCGGGAATCAAACGCCTGAGCTGATGTCCTCTTCAAATTAGCCAGCACCAAGCCAAGAGGCAATAATAGAAGCCTTATCCATGAAACTCTACATGCACCGTCAATATCAAAGAGGGATGACAATTCAACTGTAATGACTATATCTAATAAAAAATTAGGATGGATGATCCCTATAGTTAACTATCTCAAATTTGATGTCCTCCTTGAGAATGAAAAGGAGGCCCGAAGACTCATAAGGGAGGCACAAAATTACACGTTGGTCTACAACGTCCTATATAAAAGAGGAATATCAACACCTCTCTTAAAATGCGTCCTAACCTCTAACACAAAGGAGGTCATAGAGGAGATACATAATGGTATATGTAGGAATCACTTGGGAGCCCAATCACTAGTCAAGAAGGTAATCCGGGCCGGCTTTTTCTGGCCGACCTTACAAAGAGAAGCGACCAAGTTTGTCAAAAAGTGTCTGCCTTGCTAGAAGCATGCCAACTTTCATGTTGCGCCTCCCGAAGAGCTTATCAGTGTTACTTCACCATGGCCATTCGCAAAATAGGAACTTGATCTCCTTGGACCGCTTTCTCAAGCTGGGACAAGTCAAGTACCTCATAGTAGGGATTGACTATTTCACTAAGTGGATTGAAGCGGAACCACTAGCAACTATCACTACCCAGAGAAGTCGAATATTTCTATATAAAAATATTTTCACAAGGTTTGGTGTCTTTTACCTATCACCACGGACAATGAAACCCAATTCACCGACTCGACCTTCAGAAATTTGGTGGCTGGTCTTAAAATAAAGCATCAATTCACATAGGTGGAACATCCTCAGGCCTATGGACAAGCTGAAGTGGCAAAAAAAGTCGTATTAATCGGGTTGATGTGTCGACTATAAGAGGCAAAGGGAGCATGGGTAGACGAACTCCCTCAAGTCTTATGGGCATATCGGCCAACCCCTCACTTCACAACAAACGAGTCACCTTTTCGACTTGCTTATGAAATAGAAGCCATGATTTCTATAGAAATTGCCGAAGAATCATCTAGGGTTCTATTATACAATAAAGGTGCCAATACCCAAGCATAAAAGGAAGAGTTCGACCTACTCCTAGAAGTCCGAGAGCGAGCTCGGATTAGAGAAAAAGAATTAAAACAGAGGATGGCCCTAAGTATAATCAAAAGGTGATCAAAAGAAATTTCACCACCAACGACCTCACACTGATCCGAAATGACATCAGAGTTTAGAAGCTAAGCGAAGGAAAGCTAGCTACAAATTGGAAGGGACCTTATAAGATAGTTGAGGTCTTAGGCAAAGGTTACTACAAAGTGTCCGACCTTCAAGGACGGTAGTTTCCGAGGTCTTGGCACGTATGTAACCTATAGAAATACTACAGTTAGAAAGAAAGCCTTGTTTCATGGTGTACTCTTTTTTTCAATCTTAAGATTTTTTCCTAAAAAAGATTTTTCTAAAGGGGGCTTTAACGAGGCATTACAGCAAGGGCTAAGGGTAGTTAAATCCTTAGTAGTAAGCTTATGTAAAGGAATTTTTCATTCATCAATAATGTAAGAAGTTATATAAATAACTCGTGAAAACCGACTCAGGGATAAGGCAGAACAAAAATGAAGTGTAAAGGTAACTTAGTAAAGTTCGATTACATGAAGTCAAAACCTATAAAGGGAAACCTATATTAATATGCTCACTAACTAAAGCACACTTAGAAGTCATCAAGGAATGATCCCCAGCTAAACAATCTTACAAACTAAAAGACTAAGATTCAGAAATTAATTATTAAAAAACCTAACATCATTACCAAAATGAAAAAAGGTTATTTAAAAATCCTAAAGTTGTTTGAAAACAACTCAAAGTGAGAAAGTTTGTCCAAGAAACTACCAGCTATTATCAAAATAAATTGTTCACCAAAGACCCACAAGTCGGGCCATCCAAAAAACAACGAAAAGAAAAACTACAAAAAGCTAAGAAGAAGGGCCAAGCAATGGGTTAAGATCTTCCCCAGTAACGACCTCTTTGAATCGGGCAGGAGGGATCAGGGGATGGACCGAGACTGGCACAGCGAGGATGGCACAAGGAGGCGAAGGAGGGAGTTCAACATTAACGACCTTGGGCAGGACCTCGAGGGTTTGAGAAGCTTGACTGACTTGTGCATCCGAGGACTTCAGGTCGGGAAAAGGCTCCGCCTCCTTGCCTTCAGGGGCCGGTACGATCTTTTCGTCGACCACAACATTGTCCTGACTGAACATGGAGAGATCGACCCCGGGAGCTAGGACTTGGACTTGGGCCTTTAGATTGGTGAATATCTCGTCCATTCCCACGACCACAGACTCTTCAAGGGTGGTATATCTCTCTTCAACCTTCTTCTGCAGCCCCTCCGCCATAGGCATGGCCGCCTCAGCCTTGTTTGCTCGAGATCGAGCCTTTTCCAAGTCGAACGTCAGCCCGGCTTTCTCCTCCTCCATCTCTTTTTTTTATCTCACTAAGTCTCTCCACCTCAGCTCAGATAGCCAATAGAGAGCTATTGGTGGCATTAAAGGGAGTCTTTTCTAGTTCCTTAGCCAAAGATGTACCCAGTCCTCCTATTTGAATTCTATTCCGGGCCATGTGTTGGAGATGGTTCTGAATAGCCATATCATCCACATTGATACGGCTCTGAGGAAGAATATTTTTCTCATTCCAGGCAATCCCGTCAAATCCTTTATCGTAAATGCTCCCCTCTCCAGCAATTTTTTGTCTTTTTGGAAGAGGCTCTGAGGACGAAGGAGAAATGGGACTACCGCACTCTCCGAAGGAGAATCAAGAGGAATGAACTAAATATAGGGAGTAGGAATGATCTTCTTCTGAGCTGAAGGTCCCGAGTCCAACTTCTTTGGCGAAGGTCGAGCAGAAGCAACCCATGTTTTCTTCTCTTGAATACTCCGGGCCACTAGGTTTTTTTGGTTTGACGCAGCTATTTCGTTGCTGTAAACTTTGGAGCCATGATCTATGCAAAACAGAAATAAAAGGAAACTTAGTTAAACAAATTACAACTGAGAAGTCATAAAGCTAAAGTTCGAAAAGCTACCTAGCTCGAACTGAAGCTGATTGGGGTCTCTTAAGAATCTTTTAGTGTCCAAGTGAGGAGTCTGGCCCAGCACTCTTCTAACACGTCCACCACACACTTTTCAATATCATCTAAAGTATCTACATTGTACTTAGCTATTACAGGTTTTTCTTCCCAGTACAGTGGAAAAGAAGGCTCGTAATTTTCATCTAAATAGAAAGGTTGGGCACCCTCTACAACTCGAACTTTAAAGAAATAGTTTTTAAAGTCGTAGAAAGATTCATCAAAAATGAAAAAAATATTTCTGCCCTTGAACAACATGAAAGGAAAATCAAGAAAACTTTCTTTTCGAAGACCCCGGTTTTATCAAGACAAAAATGTGAAAAAAAGACCTTGAAAGAAGGTTGGACCTCGAGCTCTTGACACAAAAGCTGGTAAATTTTTAAAAAATCCAAGAATTTTGGTGAAGCTTGGAAGGAGCAACATTAAAATCGGAAAAAGGAAGCCTAATATCTAACTTTGTACAGAAGCAATCATATGCATAGAAAAAGGACCGCTCCGAGTTGTCTAAAGGAGGGAAACACACTCTCTCCTCAGGGTCAGGTTCTACTATCTCGTAATTTCTTTTATCCTCTCGATTCTCACATAACAGATGATGTCTATGGAATACATCAACGTACTCCTTATTAACTACGGGAACAGGAAGAAGGACAGTACTATCTACCCAAGATAACAAAGAAGACGGGACCTTTGATGACATGTTGACAATTACAAACTGAGATATAAAATCTACACCTACAAATACAAATAATCAAATTGTCATTAAAAGAGAATTGGCATCAGTAAAAGAAATCGCAAAAAGAAACCAAATACAAAACGCAATTCGAAAAACATCTTTTTCAAAACCAGAAAGTGTATAAATGGCATCTCTCCTGCACTAATAGCAGCGATGCCATTGGAGGCAACACAAACACATTCAACAAGTCACAAAAGACTACAGTCCCTCAAAACTCCAAAAACATAGTTTAAACACACTATTTTATGGCTTATCTTGTGTTTAATTTAGTGGTTTTTATCAAGTCCTTGCACACTTATTCATATGATTTGCATGGTTTTACAATTCCTTCCTAGTTTTGTTCTATGGTTGAAGACTTGCTTCCTATAATTTTTAATTTGTGTATTTTAATTCTCCTTTATACCATTCGATGCCGTGATCTATGTGTTAAGTATTTCAGTCTTTA
This sequence comes from Arachis ipaensis, assembly GCF_000816755.2. Classification (NCBI taxonomy): domain Eukaryota; kingdom Viridiplantae; phylum Streptophyta; class Magnoliopsida; order Fabales; family Fabaceae; genus Arachis; species Arachis ipaensis. Next base: position 33,317,620 of record NC_029788.2, read on the forward strand.
TAGGGCAGGAATGGCTTAGAGAATGGAGAGGAAGCTTACAAAAATGGAAGGAACACAAGAAACTAAGGAGATAACCAGCGAGTATCGATGCGCACGCATGGCTCATGCGTGCCTGTGACATGGAGAAATCTGCAGCGACGCGTGCGCGTGCCTGACGCGTACGCGTGATACGCCAAAACGACCAGCGATGCGTACGCGTGACTAACGCGTACGCGTGACATGCGCGATCTGCAGAATTAACATAAAATGCTGGGGGTAATTTCGGAGGAATGAGGAAGGTGGCTCATAATACACAATTTTAGGGTTAGATATAGTTTTTAGAGAGAGAGGCTCTCTCCTCTCTCTTAGGTTTTAGGATTTAGGAATTCTATTAGGTTAGGTTTACTTCTTCTTCATTCCAGGTTCAATGTTCCTTTAATTTAGTTTCTCTTCTACTTTTATTTATTCTATGACTTTAGTTTGTTTATTTTTCCAATTTGATTTATGAATTCTCATGTAAGATTTGATTTTCTTTATTTAATACAATTTGAGGTATTTCAGATTTATGATTGCTTTCTTCTATTTATGATATAAATAATTTGGATTTTTTCCTTTTTGGCTTTGGTTGAATAATTGGTGACACTTGAGTTATCAAACTCCTTGTTGATTGAAAATTGGAATTTGCTGATTGCTTTGGATCCCTCTAAAGCTAGTCTTTCCATAGGAGTTGACTAGGACTTGAGAAATCAAATTGATTAGTCCACTTGACTTTCCTTTATTTAGTAAGGGTTAACTAAGTGGGAGCAATAAACAATTCTCATCACAATTGATAAGGATAACTAGGATAGAATTTCTAGTTCTCATACCTTGCCAAGAGTTTTATTAGTTATTAATTTAATTCTTACAATTTACTTTTTCTTGTTCCTTATTCAAAAACTCCAAAAAGATAATCTTCCATTGCCAATAATAAATCATACCTCCCTGTAATTCCTTGAGAGACGACCCGAGGTTTAAATACTTCGGTTATTAATTTTTATTGGGTTTGCTTTAGTGACAAACAAAACTTTTGTACGAAAGGATTCCTGTTGGTTTAAAAACTATACTTACAACGTGATTATTTTTATGAAATTCTTTACTAGCAGAAAATCCACTCGTCAAAAATGGCGTCGTTGCCGGGGAATTGCAAACGTATGCTTTATTATTGGTTATTGTAAATATTTGCTTTTTCATTTCTTTGTTAGTGTTTCTAGTTTTAGGAGTTTATTTTCATTAATTTTTATTAGTTTTTATTTTCTTTAGCTACTATGAATTCTCACCCCTCTGGCTTTAAGTTTGGTTCCAATGTTGTTGTAAGGAATGGAAGCTATAATGAGAACAGGCATCAAGGTTGGAAGAATCAAAGATGGGAGGAGCCACAAGGATTTGATCAACCCTCTTGGCAACAACCCCCTCCAATGCGCTATCACCAACAACCATTCTGTGATGCATACCAAGACAATAGTTATGGTGGACGTCTTCGTGACAACCAACCTCCACCAAATTACTATGGTCAAGAGCCATTCCAGGGAGCGTACCAAGATGGTGAATATGGTGGACCCCCTTGTAGTTACCAACAAGGCCCACCATATGCTTATGAACTGCCTCCCCAATATACCTTTGAACCACCATACTCACAAGCCCCCTACAACCAAACACTTCCATATGACCCTAACCCATATCCACCATACCAACCACCTTATGAGCCATACTTAGAACCACCACCTCAATATACACCATGTCCATATCCATCAATCCAAGAGCACTATGATCCTACTTATGATAGCCGAGCGCAACAAGAATCACAGGATCGTCTCAAGGAAACAGTGGATCAATTTCATGCAACCCTTCATCAACTGGAGCAAGCGATAAATCAATTAGCTTCCCGACGTTCGGACACTCAAGGAACCCCCATGGCTTCAGGTGTAGAATCTAATGAAGAATGTAGCATGAAGGAGACACTAGAAACTCCAGTGGACAATGAGGAATATGGCTTTGTATTGGAACAATTGGAGGAAGCCGTAATCATTGAAGAGGAAGAAGTGGTCGAAGACTTAAGAGATGCAGAACGTCCATGGGAAAGCCCAGTCATAGAGCCCCTTCTAAGGAGTTTGAATTTGATGTTGAGGAGAGCGTACAACCTCCAAGGTATATCATGGTTGAAGACTTTGAAGGGGATGATCAAGAGATGGATTCAATCATTGATGAATTTTTATCTACATTTGAATCCTCTTCCATTGGACTAGACATGGAGATTAAAGAAAAATAAGCACAACCTTCCATGCCCTTGGTGAACAATGAAGAAGAGATCGAATTGGAAGAAAGCTACCAAGAGGAAGCGGTTGAAGTTGAAGAGGCTTATAAAGAGGTGGAAGTTGTTAAGGAAGAGCTCAAGGGAATGGAGCTGGAAATCACCTTGCCAAAGTTGTTGGAGACCTCTCCTCCAAAGCCATCACCATCTATTCCTTCATTCAAGTGGATAAATCTTTCATCTCTAAGCTTAATTAGTCCACTTGAATATGCCTTGCTTGAGACGGATGGGCAACTCAGAGCTCTTTGTGGCTATAAGAGTAAGAGGGAGATGGTCAATGGTAAGAGTTGTCATGCAAGGATTGATATGGTTGCACGCTCCAAGTTGAAGTGCAAGGATTGGTGTAGAGCTCGATTAAATGGGCCTAGGAAGTTGTTTGGACGCTTCAATGAGAATTCGGATTGCTTACCACCCGGCTGGAACAAAGATGGTCAACAAAAAGATGGGTGCAAAAGCAAGGTTTGGGACCCCGGAATTAATTCTAACAATCAACACTCCCGGAGCCATGTCACTTGCTTTAACTTGCTCAAAGGCTTTATGTGCCTAGTTTGGGATCCCGGAGGCTATTGGAATTGCAAACATTGGTGGAAATTTCGGTATGAGTTCAAGCACAAGCCGCCATGACAAGGAGCTCACCAAATGTCTAACTTAAGGACTTTAACTAAAAGTGCTAGGTGGGAGACAACCCACCATGGTATAATCGTTCCTTTTTACTCTTAGTCTTATTTTATTTTATTTTCTTAATGTTCATTCATAATGTCTGCATCAACATCTGCATTATGCATTTTTCATAAAAAAAAAAGAGGGGATCGACGCACAAGCATCTACGACGCGCACGCGTCGTGAGTGACTACGCAACAAAAAGAAAACGAACAGAGAGTTGCGCTAGTGACGTGCGGGAGGGGTGCGTGGTGCACAAGCCACTCCACGCGTACGCGTGCCTCACGCATACGCGTCCCCTGTAGAAAGTTCAACCCACGCGTAAGCGTCAGCGACGCTGACGCGTACGCGTGGGCATGAAATCGGCGTAAAAGCGTGCTAACCCGAGAGTTGTGCTACCCTTGCGATGGAACTGTGCTAGAGGCACAAAATCACTCACGCGTACGCGTCCATGACGCATGCGCGGCACTTCGCTTTTAGACCACCCACGCGTACGCGTGGGTGACGCTTACGCGTCGAACGGCCAACCCAGTTTTCACGTGTACACGTCACGCCCCGTCTTTCATTCCCCTTCCCCGTTCTTCTCTCCTTTCATATTCTTTCTTCCTCCTTTCTTACTTTCTTCTTCTTCATTTCTTTCACTTCTCATCCTTATTCTCTTTCATTCTACTTTTCCTATTGCACTTGCATACTTTCATTCACTGTATTTTTAATTTTGTGCATATTTTTTTCTAAGTTTCTTGCTTTTCCATTGGTGCTAAATATTTTTATTCAACTATTGCATCTTTTCTTCCATTATTCTGGTGCTTCATGACTTGTTTAACTCTGATTGGGTATTCTTATTTAAGTCAATGCTACTCCTTTATGATACTTATATTCCACTTGCATTAATATGCACTTACATTGTCTTTCATTACCCACTATCTCTCTCCCATTATTGCAACTTTTGCACTATTGATATGCCATTTGCTTCTATTGTTTTCTCACTTGTATGTTGTAGCTACCATGTAATTGAGACCCTCCTTATTTGGCATTCACTCACCCATACTTTATTTGTTCTCTTATCTTTATTTCTGGGTTATTTTTCTTCTTTTTCTCTTCTTTCAGGATGGCCACCGGAGAAGGGAAAGGGAGAACTTCTATATGGGACAACAGACAAGTCCATCTGCACATTCTCTGGAAGAAAAGCATTAGTTGGAGCAACCCATCCACTCGCACATCTTAGCACACACCGAGGACGGTGCAATCTTTAAGTGTGGGGAGGTCTATACCGACTTCCGTGGGTTAGTTATTTCCTATTTCAACACCAATGTTTTATTTTATTTGTTAGTACATTGTTGCATTTGCATGTTTCATTGCATGTTTGCTTGATTTTGTGCATTTAGCTACTACTTGGTTAAAGTAATATTTTCTTTTTCAAGACCTTTTTTTATAGTATTTCACTAATTTAAATTAAAACCTTTTTGTTAAACTTGTTTGAAGACTATAATTTGGAACATGAATTACAGCTAAGAACACACAACCTGTGAGATTTGAGCTTAATTGCATGGTTACTGGTGCACGAATTGTGAATCACACTTTTCACAACGCGTACCACTAACCAGCAAGTGCACTGGGTCGTCCAAGTAATACCTTACGTGAGTAAGGGTCGAATCCCACGGAGATTGTTGGTTTGAAGCAATCTATGGTTATCTTGTAAATCTTAGTCAGGAAGTCAATTATGTTTATCAGTTGAATTGCGAATAACCGAGAGAGCATAAATTAAAGGTTACTTGTTGTGCAGTAATGGAGAATATGTTGGGGTTTTGGTCAGAAAATCCACTTTGAGTGCAGGGAGGTCAGAATCCAACAGCATCAGCAGTCCCTTTTTCAGCCTGAATCAGATTTTTGCTCAGCTCCTTTAATTTCAGCCAGAAAAATACCTGAAATTACAGAAAAACACACAACTCATAGTAAAGTCCAGAAATATTAATTTTTCCTAAAAACTAATGAAAATAGACTAAAAATTAACTAGAACATACTCAAAACTATATGAAATTAACCCCAAAAAGCGTATAAAATATCCGCTCA
>NC_029788.2:33322825-33332413 GCF_000816755.2 Arachis ipaensis
AGAATTTAGATAGTGTTATTGATTCTCTTAGTTCCGTGTGATGATTCTTGAACACGGCTTCTTTATGAGTCTTGGCCGTGGCCCTAAGCACTTTGTTTTCCAGTATTACCACCGGATGCATAAATGCCACAGACACATAACTGGGTGAACCTTTTTAGATTGTGACTCAGCTTTGCTAAAGTCCCCAATTAGAGGTGTCCAAAGTTCTTAAGCACACTCTTCTTTTTGCTTTGGACCTTGACTTTAACCGCTCAGTCTCAAGTTTTCACTTGACACCTTCACGCCACAAGCACATGGTTAGGGACAGCTTGGTTTAGCCGCTTAGACCAGGATTTTAGTCCTTTAGGCCCTCCTATCCACTGATGCTCAAAGCCTTGGGATCCTTTTCATTTGCCCTTGCCTTTTGGTTTTAAGGGTTATTGGCTTTTTCTGCTTGCTTTTTCTCTCTTTTTTTTTCTGCAAGCTTTGTTCTTTGCTGCTTTTTCTTGCTTCAAGAATCATTTTTATGATTTTTCAGATTATCAATAACATGTCTCATGTTCATCATTCTTTCAAGAACCAACATATTTAACAGTCTTAAACAACAAATTCAAAAGATATATGCACTGTTCAAGCATTCATTCAGAAGACAGAAAGCATTGCCACCACATTTAACTAATTAGAATTTCTCTTATTAAAACTCAAAATTTTATTGCCTCTTATTCAAAAGATCTACTACTTTATTCATGTTTGCTGATGATGAGAAAAATAAACTATAGCTTAATTGGAGCTAAAATCAAAATAGATACTAATTACTACTATATGACTCCTAAGGTAAACTTCTATAAGGACACTGTCACAGAGTTAAGGCAGAAATTGGAAATTAACAACCTTTATTCTGGGGGAACGGGGGTTCCTCTGATCCTTGGGGTGCTTGATCCTACAAGAGAAGACTTTTGGCGCTTCAATTCCCTTAGGTCATGCCCCTGCTCCTCTTGTTCTTTAAACATATAGGTCAGTATTTGACTGTGTTCCTTCTGTTCTTTTATTATTTGCTCCATAGCTTCCCGTATCTTGGTAATGGACGTCTCAAGATACTCCTAGTATTCAGATTGAGGGATCTCTGGGAGGAATTCCTGTGCTCTCTTCTTGATGGGATCCTCCTGTGCTTGTTGTTTTTCCATTGATGCTTTGGTGATTGGCTTTTCAATTAGGATATATTCAGTTATTCCCATCCTTACTCCAGCGTCCTTGCAGAGCAGAGAAATCACGCTTGGATAAGCCAACCTGGCCTCTTTAGAGTTTTTGTTAGCAATTTTGTAGAGTTCAGTTGAAATCAGCTGATGAACCTCCACTTCCTTCCCCATCATGATGCAATGGATCATCACTGCTCTTTTAACTGTGACTTCAGAACGGTTGCTAGTGGGCAACAGAGAACGCCCAATGAAGTCCAGCCAGCCTCTGGCGACTGGTTTGAGATCCTCTCTCTTGAGCTGATTTGGGACACCCTTTGTGTTGGTGGTCCACCTGGCTCCAGGGATACATATGTCTTCTAGAATCTTATCCAGGTCAATGTCTGCTCTCATCATCCTCCTGTTGAAGGAGTCTGGATCATCCTTTAGCTGAGGTAGCCGGATAAACACACCAAACTTAGAGGTTTGCTTGTCCTCAAGCAAAAGAAAAGAAAGGAGAGGGATAGAAGGAGAGCTAGGTGCAATTGTTGATGGAGGAGGGGGGCCGAACCCAAATTTAAAGGGATGGAGGGGTGGGTTTTCGAAAAATTGGAAAAGATAAGATAAAGAGATTGAGTTGAAAAAGATAAGATAGAAGATATAGTTTAATTTTGAAAAGATATGATAGATTTTTGAAAAAGATAAATCTGAATTTTGAAAAAGATAATATGGAGATTTGAAAAAGATATGGATTATTTGAAAAGATTTTTGAGTGAAAAAGATAGATTTGTTTTCAGAAAAGATTTGAAAAGAGTTGGATTGAATTTGGAAAGATGGATTTTTAGAAATTAAGGATTTTAGAAATCAGGGGTCTTGACATGTTCATGTAAAAATCATGCATTGAAGCATAAAATTTGAAATTAAAATCAACGCCCAGTGGGTGCCCCTTTCTGGCGTTGAACGCCCAGCTGCTACCATCACTGGCGTTTTTTTTTTGCCAGTGAGATCTTTTTCTCTGTTTTGTGTGCCGAGGTCTTCTGTAAATGATTATTTACCTTGTTGTCAATGAACTCTATATAAACAAATAAAAATAAAAATAGAGATAGGGCAAAATGCTTAGAGGATTGTTGCCCCATGGCTGGGTTGCCTCCCAGCAAGCGCTTCTTTATTGTCTTTAGCTGGACCTTGCTGAGCTTTTAATCCAGCTTCAGCCTTGAGCATTCTTGCTCGATGTTGCCTTCAAGATAATGCTTGATTCTCTGTCCATTGACAATGAACTTCTTATCAGAATCAATATCTTGAAGCTCCACATAACCATATGGTGATACACTTGTAATCACGTATGGTCCCAGTGGATGCAGGTATTAGGTTGGTGCTTGCCCCAAGATCACATAAAGCTGTCTTGGTGCAATTATCTTCTAATATACATGGTATCAGAAAGCTCCCAGGGTCTTTAAGCTTTTTAGGAAAGCTTTTCAGAATGACTGCACTGCATTCTTCAGTGAGGAGAACTCTTTCTGTTTCTCTCCAATCCTTCTTATGACTCAAGATCTCTTTCATGAACTTGGCATAAGAAGGTATTTGCTCAAGTGCTTCTGCAAATGGAATCTTTATTTCAAGAGTCCTGAGATAATCTGCAAAGCAAGCAAATTGCTTATCCTGCTCCTCTTTCCGGAGTTTTTGAGGATAAGGTATCTTGGCTTTATATTATTCAACCTTAGTTGCTGCAGGTTTATTGCCTAAAGAAGTGGTTGAAGAAGCCTTTTTAGAGGAGTTGTTATCAGCATTTGTGTGTGTCTAATCCCTCAATGGCACTTGAGTGCCAGAGTTAGGAGCTGGAGTGAAACTGGACGCCAGCTCCTTGTCTGCTCCTGGCGTCTGAACGCCAGAACTGTGCCCTTTTTGGGCATTCAGCGCCAGATCCTGCCCATTTTGGGCGTTCAACTCCAGATCCTTTCCCATTTCTGGCGTTGAACGCCAGTCCTGCTGTATTTCTGGCGTTGAACGCTAGTTTTGGCCATGGTCTGGGCGTTCAGCGCCAGCCTTCCACCAATTTTCTGGCGTTTTAGCGCCAGAATTATTTTTCCCTGGGCTCTTACTGTCCTCAGGTGAATTTTGGGTGGTTTGCTCATTTCTTAGCTTTTTGCTGCCTTGAGGTGGGGTATTTAATATTTTTCCACTTCTTAGTTGAACTGCTTGGCATTCCTCTGCTATTTGCTTTGACAGCTGCTGCTTTGTTTGCTTAAACTGTTCGTCCATATGGATATTAGCCATCCTTGTCTTTTGTAACCTTTCTTTGAATTTGGCTAACTGCTTTGTTAGAAAGTCCAATTGCTGATTGAACTCGAAAATTTTGGAGGGAAAACACCAAGGAACACCAAACTTAAAAATTTTAAGATCAAGTCACAAGGAAAACTCAAGAACACCAAACTTAAAAATTTTTAGAAAACCAAAATAAATTTTCGAAAAACACAGAAAAATCAACAAGAAAACACCAAACTTAAAGTTTGGCACAAAATTTTATAGAGAAAATATTATTTATGAAAAAGGTTTTAAAAAGAGTGTACCAAACTGCCACGGGCTTAGACTAACGCTCCAGCCAATTGGGCAATAAATGTAACACTTGTTTTAAAGAAGGATATTTTTAACCAAGAACAATAATAAGAGACTATAGACCAAAAAGAAAAATTTTCCTAATCTAAGCAACAAAATAATCCGTCAGTTGTTCAAACACGAACAATCCCCGGCAACGGCGCCAAAAACTTGGTGCACGAATTGTGAATCACACTTTTCACAATGCGTACCACTAACCAGCAAGTGCACTGGGTCGTCCAAGTAATACCTTACGTGAGTAAGGGTCGAATCCCACGGAGATTGTTGGTTTGAAGCAATCTATGGTTATCTTGTAAATCTTAGTCAGGAAGTCAATTATGTTTATCAGTTGAATTGCGAATAACCGAGAGAGCATAAATTAAAGGTTACTTGTTGTGCAGTAATGGAGAATATGTTGGGGTTTTGGAGATGCTTTGTCTTCTGAATCTCTGCTTTTCTCTGTCTTCTGATTCACGCACGCACGTCCTCCTATGGCAAGATGTGTGTTGGTGGATCACCGTTGTCAATGGCTACTTTCCATCCTTCCAGTGAAAACTACGCTCACGCGCTCTGTCACAGCACGGCTAATCACCGGTTGGTTCTCGATCCGGTTGGAATAGGATTTACTATCCTTTTGCGTCTGTCACTAACGCCCAGCTTTCAGGAGTTTGAAGCTCGTCACAGTCATTCAATCCTTGAATCCTACTCGGAATACCACAGACAAGGTTTAGACTTTCCGGATTCTCATGGATGCCGCCATCAGTTCTAGCTTATACCACGGAGATTCTGATTAAGAGATCTCAGAGATACTCATTCAATCGGATGTAGAACAGAGGTGGTTGTCAGGCACACGTTCATGGTTTGAGGAAGGTGATGAATGTCACGGATCATCACCTTCATCACAGTTAAGCGCGAATGAACATCTTAGATAGAAACAAGCGTGTTTGAATGGAAAACAGAAATACTTGCATTAATTCATCGAGACACAGCAGAGCTCCTCACCCCCAACAATGGGGTTTAGAGACTCATGCCGTCAGAGAATACAAAGTTTAGATCTAAAATATCATGAGGTACAAAATAAGTCTCTAGAAGTTGTTTAAATACTAAACTAGTAGCCTAGGTTTACAAAATATGAGTAAACTATGATGGATGATGCAGAGATCCACTTCTGGGGCCCACTTGGTGTGTGCTGGGCTGAGACTTAAGCAGTTCACGTGCAGAGGCCATTTGTAGAGTTGAACGCCAGTTTTTATGCCAGTTTGGGCGTTCAACTCTAGCTTTTGATCCTTTTCTGGCGCTGGACGCCAGAATTGGGCAGAGAACTGGCGTTGAACGCCAGTTTACGTCATCTATCCTTGTGCAAAGTATGGACTATTATATATGAGAAAAACCCAAATCAGCCCCTGACAATTACCTCGAAAGACAACGAGGCCCCTGACAAAAATAAAATCCCAATCCGGCCCCTGACAAAAAAAAAAACTCAACCCGGCCCCTGAAAATTACCTCGAAAGGACAACGAGGCCCCTGTGCCAAAAAAAAATTAATGTTATTTTTTTTGGTACAGGGGCTAATCAGTCCCAAAAAAAAATTATCAGGGGCCGGATTGGGTGTTTTTTTTTCTTGGGGGCCTCGTTGTCCTTTCGAGATAATTGTCAGGGGCCGGATAGGGTATTCACTCATTATATATTGCTGGAAAGCCCTGGATGTCTACTTTCCAACGCAATTGGAAGCATGCCATTTCGAGTTCTGTAGCTCCAGAAAATCCACTTTGAGTGCAGGGAGGTCAGAATCCAACAGCATCAGCAGTCCCTTTTTCAGCCTGAATCAGATTTTTGCTCAGCTCCTTCAATTTCAGCCAGAAAAATACCTGAAATTACAGAAAAACACACAACTCATAGTAAAGTCCAGAAATATTAATTTTTCCTAAAAACTAATGAAAATAGACTAAAAATTAACTAGAACATACTCAAAACTATATGAAATTAACCCCAAAAAGCGTATAAAATATCCGCTCATTAGTTACACTATTTAACCATAATATCTTTTATTCTTGTGTGTTTTCTTCTCTAAGATTGTAATCTATATTTTGTTCCATTCTATATGTCCAATGTTTAGCGTATTTACATGCTTGCATATGATTGAGACTATTATTTGATTTTTGCTCACTTATCCCAAAAATAAGCCTACCCTTTTAAATCACCATTGTTAGCCACTTTGAGCCTATTAATCCCCATTTATTCTATATTTTACCACATCACTAGCCTTAAGCGGAAAAACAATTAAATACCCCAATTGAATCTTTGGTTAGCTTAAGATAGAGGTTGTGTATCAACTAAGTGTGGGAAAACTTTGGGAACATGGGTTAATAAAGGAATGTGTTATGTTTTTACTTTGATAAAATATTGGGAATTTAGGTACCTACTCATGTAAGACTAGAAAAATAAAAAAATACAGGTGCATTGATAAGTTATGTTTATTTTTCTATTTAAAAAAAATTTCAAAAATATTCAATAAATAAGTAAATAAATAAGGGGACAAAATTACCCCAATGCTAAGTTAAGTTAATGAAAATTCAATGCACAGGTGATACAAGTTAAAAGAAGGGTTGATGCATAAGTATGTAATGAAAAAGTGGAAAATTATGGGTAGCTAGGTATAGTTTTAGAAGTTATATAGAGTGTATGTATAGGTGAGAGCTTAGGTTAATCAAGGATTCAATTTATAGCTCACTTAGCCATAAATATACCCTCACCTTAACCTTAGCCCCATTACAACCTTGAAAAGATCTCATGATGTTTACATTGGTGTATTAAATATTGTTGATTGGTTAGGTGAAGAACAAAGTTTAGAAAGCATGACTAGGAAAGACTAGAGTGAATTACCCTATATACTTGAGTGATTAGAGTGCATATACACCATCAGTGAGGGTTCAATGCTTGATTCTATATTCCCTGCTTTTATGAGCTATCTTCTTACAAGTTTGCTTGTCTTTTATTATATGATTTGAATTAGTTGAATTTGAATTATTTTTCTCTTGGAGAACTTATTTACTTTTAACCAAGTGGATAGAAACATCTTAGCATATAGTTGCATTCATATTCATAGGTTGCATTGTATTGCATGAGTCTTGCTTTTCCCTACTCATTTATTTTATCTCCTTGAGCTAAGCATGAGGACATGCTAATGTTTAAGTGTGGGGAGTTTGATAAACCACTATTTTATAGTTTATCTTGTGTTTAATTGAGTGGTTTTTATCAAGTCCTTGCACACTTATTCATATGATTTGCATGGTTTTACAATTCCTTCCTAGTTTTGTTTTATGGTTGAAGACTTGCTTCCTAGAATCTTTAATTTGTGTATTTCAATTCTCCTTTATACCATTCGATGCCGTGATCCGTGTGTTAAGTGTTTCAGGCTTTATAGGGCAGGAATGGCTTAGAGAATGGAGAGGAAGCTTGCAAAAATGGAAGGAACACAAGAAACTAAGGAGATAACCAGCGAGCATCGACGCGCACACATGGCTCACACGTGCGCGCGACATGGAGAAATTTGCAGTGACGCGTGCGCGTGGCTAACACGTACGCGTGGATTGGAGTTTGCACGAAGATGCATGCGCGTGCCTGACGCGTACGCGTGATACGCCAAAACGACCAGCGACGCGTACGCGTGACTGACGCGTACGCGTGACATGCGCGATCTGCAGAATTAACAGAAAATGCTGGGGGCAATTTTGGGCCGAGTTTTTGGCCCAGTTTTCGGCCCAAAAAACACAGATTAAAGGCTGCAAAGTGGAGGAATGAGGGGGGCGGCTCATAATACACAATTTTAGGTTTAGATGTAGTTTTTAGAGAGAGAGGCTCTCTCCTCTCTCTTAGGTTTTAGGAATTCTATTAGGTTATGTTTACTTCTTCTTCATTCCAGGTTCAATGTTCCTTTAATTTAGTTTCTCTTCTACTTTTATTTATTCTATGACTTTAGTTTATTTATTTTCCCAATTTAATTTATGAATTCTCATGTTAGATTTGATATTCTTTATTTAATGCAATTTGAGGTATTTCAGATTTATGATTGCTTTCTTCTATTTATGATATAGATAATTTGGATTTTTCCCTTTTTGGCTTTGGTTGAGTAATTGGTGACACTTGAGTTAGCAAACTCCTTGTTGATTGAAAATTGGAATTTGCTGATTGATTTGGATCCCTCTAAAGCTAGTCTTTCCATAGGAGTTGACTAGGACTTGAGGAATCAAATTGATTAGTCCACTTGACTTTTCTTTATTTAGTAAGGGTTAACTAAGTGGGAGCAATAAACAATTCTCATCACAATTGATAAGGATAACTAGGATGGAATTTCCAGTTCTCATACCTTGCCAAGAGTTTTATTAGTTATTAATTTAATTCTTACAATTTACATTTTCTTGTTCCTTATTCAAACTCTCCAAAAAGATAATCTTCCATAGCCAATAATAAATCATACCTCTTTGCAATTCCTTGAGAGACGACCCGAGGTTTAAATACTTCGGTTATTAATTTTTATTGGGTTTGCTTTAGTGACAAACAAAACTTTTGTACGAAAGGATTCCTGTTGATTTAGAAACTATACTTACAACGTGATTATTTTTATGAAATTCTTTACTAGCAGAAAATCCGCGCGTCAGTAGACAAAGAAGCAACAGCCAACAATTTTGCCAAAGAAAAGTTTTCAAAGATACAAACAAAATCAACAATATGAAGAACCTCTGCCACTATCTAAAAAGTCACATCAACGCAAAGAGATTAAAAAAGACCAAAGAACAGTTTTGCAAAAAGGAGCCAATATTCTAGGGTACTAACCTTGCTGAAGAATTCGAAGAAGGAAATGGGAACTTCAAGCAGCAAAGACACAGACGATCCTCTTTACCAAATGCTATTTCGAACGAATCAAGATAAAGAAAATCTTAAAAAAATGAAAAACGGTTGCGAAACAAACAAAGAAAGGAAGTGAGAAAATTTTTGCGATGAAGGGAGCAAGGGAAGCCTTTTCAGAAATGGGGAAAGAAGAAGAAGAGTCGAAGCATTTTTATAAGAGAGAAGGGGCAAAATAGTCCTTTCATCTCCATCTTTAAAGACGTGCGCAGATCTCAAGGGAACTGACGCGAAACGTTCGCCCCTCATTTAAAGAGGCAACATTCAAAATTTCAAAAACACGTCGAGTACCCGACCTTTAGAAGGCGGCGTACCCGACTTCGAAACTGAAGTCACAAAATGCTTGAACCTGATCTCATGTAGAGCTCGGACTCAAGTAAGAGTATTGTTCATACTCTTACTCAAATTCCTAAAAGCCAGGCCCAATAAGGGTAAAAGGCCCAACCTAAAGAGGTGGCCTCTATTATTATATACTGTATATCCGACCTCTTTAAAGAGGTCGGACACAACAAAGAGAGCTCAGCTATACTATTTTTATCTTCTCTGAAAGATAGATCCACCAATGAACTCCCAAGATAAAGGAAACGGTTATCCATCAATAAAGGTAGAACTACTTCAACAAAGGTGGATATCAGTCCTATTATAAATACACTGACACTTCTCAGATATATTCACGTTCTAATATACTAAATCCTGCCTAAAGTCTTTGTTAACTTAAGTATCGGAATCTCTTATATTGTAGGTACTATCCCCTCTTCTCCTCATGAAGAATTCGAACGGTAACATCTCGGCGCAAGAACAAGTCGAATGCTGCCTCATCAGGAGTCTGGACCTAACGTTCGGACTCAAATCAACGTTTCAGGTAACCTCATAATAATATATATTTAACTTTTTATAAAATATTTTTTTATTATATTACTGTAAATAAATTTGACTATTTT
>NC_029788.2:33332450-33334189 GCF_000816755.2 Arachis ipaensis
TTATAACAATCATATTCTACATATACATTAAAATCAGTCATTAATATAAAATACATATTAAAATATAAAATATATATTAAAAATAATTTAAATAACACACATATATTAATATACAAATATATAATTATTAATTTATTGACTGTTATGCAATATTATAAAAATATATTTTAAATATTAAAAAATAAAACAAATTAAATAAGACGAGGGGTCTTAAAATCATGCGAGTGTACGCATATAAATAGTAGCAAACCTAGTATGCGATTGCATAACAACCTGTGAGCTGTTGGCAAGAATAATGGACGTGGGTGATGGTGGTACCTCTAAAACTTTAAAAGACCAAAATGTCCGAAAAAAGAACAGAGATGATGAGGATGATACTGATGAGGGTCGAAGAAGTAAAATGCAAAGGAATGCACCACCTAATTCCCCATTGAGGTACAACAAGTTGAGAACAACAACCTCTCCTGCAAAACCCCCTTCTACTCCTCCTCCTCTTCCTCCTCCTCCTTCCGTTAATGTTACTACTAATTCTGTTATTGTTCCCTACGCTGGACCAACAACGCAAAACGGCAACATGCCACAAAAACACCACGAGGACTGGTTAAGTGATTTGTTTGCCACCACCAGTAGGGCGATCAAAGTAGACTACGGGATGAAGGACGGAGTGTACAATCTCAGCATCAGAAACGTCTCCGCTTCCGATGAAGCCGAGAGGGAGAAGCTCTTGACTCAGAGTGGAGCCATGCTGCTTCTTCAAAGTGAAGCGCTTAGCAGTTTGGGACAACAACTCAGCTCTCTCTTCCAGAAATCGCTTCAATCCACACTTACAAACTTTCCATTAGTTCCTAATGAAAAACCACAAGATAATATTGTTTCTCATCAAGATTTAAAATAAATTGACGATAATAATAATAGTAGTAATAAATTTGTTCTCTAAATCATGTAATTCAACAAAGTACTGTGTATGAGATATGTCACACAATATATAATAACTAAGAATTATTTCCCATTATTAACAATAATATATATGACGCAAATATTATTATTATTGTTGTTGTTGCATAGTAAACTAAGCACTTTGAGTTAGATCTTCTTTCGGGAAGGAATAGATCGAATATCCAACAAGTAGTTATATATCATCATTCGCATTCCAGTTCAAAATTAGATTGTCAATATTTTCATCAAGCCTCTCTCAATCACTCTTTTTCAGATTTGGAAGCAAACTCAGAGTGATCACAGTTCCTATACATCCAGTTTAAGGGGACATGTAAAGACAAGACCAACATACATTTACACACCAATAGAAATCTCAAATTCAGTTAGTTTCTAGTTCTTATTATTCTTACAATAGCAGCCCAAGAGGGTACCAAACCATACCCGACCACAATCACTACAAAAAAAAATCACCAATTTTGCTACCCTTAAAAAATGTGGTTATATTAAAAATGAAAAAAAATGATACATTTACCAAAAGTTATGCGTATTTGACTATGGAGATCATCTTAGTTCAGTATAAATTTTCAAATGTTTGGCTCATTTCATACCAACAAAAGAAAAAAAGTATTGGCGAAAAAAGTCTTTATGTTTATGCACAGCGACGCCAATTTTTACCATGAATTATTCTTTACAATAGAAAAATATAGTTGATGCAAAAAACCATATTCATGAATAGTATCATATAGACAAACAGTACCGTATATGTATACTAGTATAATAACCATAACCAACAAGATTCTTAG
>NC_029788.2:33334943-33336413 GCF_000816755.2 Arachis ipaensis
GTTTTGAATTTCACTTTATACTAATTAATAATCATTAATTAATGATTATTTAAATTTTATATTTTAAAAAATATATAATTAATAATTATTAATTATAATTATTAAAACTTAACTGATTAAAAATTAATTACTTATATTTTTCCTAACCCCAATTGTCGTATATATACGTCAACAGTGGCATACTGTCCATTAACTATTACTTATTGCTAGCTAGCTTCTAATAGAGCCTTCCGAGAGCTATGGATTGTCTTTGTTTGTTGAAGTCAATTATATATTCTTAACAATCTCCTCCGGGTATCATGCTCATATATGTTATGCTCATGAAAAATAGAATTAAATTAGAGTTTACTACGATTTTAGTTCTGAGAATTTATTTTGTTTTTGGCCTTTTTTTCATTACAAAATGGTCCTAAAAATTTTAGTATGTTTAAAAATTATCGTTCGGACGAAAATATTTTTCCCCTATCTTTTTCAAAATGCAAAAATTAAAGCAGAATGCAGAAATAGCATGCAGAACCAGAAAGCAAAAATAGTGAAACAACAACAATAAAACAACAACAACTAAAAGAATAACACTAACAACAATAATGAATAATGAAATCAAAGCAACAACAAAAACAAAACCAAAAACAAAAACAAAAAAATTAAAAAAAAAAGGGCTACGGTGATGGTGGGGGAGGAAGGGCTGCGGCAATAAACTACGAATCACAGGGGAGGAGAGATGCAGTAGTGGTGACGGATCGCATGAAAAGAGTTGCAATAGTGGTGGCAACGCCGCGACTTGCAACAAAAACAGCGAGAAAACAGCAACAAGGAAGCAGTGGCGGTGGCGGTGTAGAGATTTCTCATTCTCCATCACACACAGTAGCACGGCAGCGTTACTTCGCCCTCCGACTCTCTTTCTTACCCCCCTCCCCCATTCTCTTTCTCCTCCTATTCTCTTTCTTTTTTTTTATTTTATTTTATAATTTTTTTAGTTAGGAGTAATTTGATAATAAAAATAAAAAGTTTAGTAAAAAGAATTATTTTAAAACAAATTAAAATCTTTGAGACTATTTTATAACGAAAAATGGTCAGAAACAAAATAAATTTTCGACTTCTACAGTAGGGACTAAAATCGTACTTAATCCAATAAATTACCTATTTTATATAATTTAAAATTTTGTAATCATAAATTAGTTAAAACTTAAAACAGAAAAGTACTCGATGTTCTTTAATTAATTATTAGGACTTTGAAAAAATTAAAATGGTTTTCTCACGCAAAAATTGAATACCTATTTGTGCTGACGTTTTGACAGCAATACAAACATAATAAATCTATTGAGTGTGTACCGAGATAATTCAATTATTGTTCAATAAATAATATTATCATTTTTCGTAAGAGCTTTATTTGTTTAGGTTAGAATTGAAGTATGAGTTTTTTGTATGTATAAGTGTTTTTTTGTTTTGTTTTATTTTATACTGGAACTT
>NC_029788.2:33336573-33337170 GCF_000816755.2 Arachis ipaensis
TTCATTAGTATTTTCTCCAAATTATATATAATAAACATTTGAAAGAAGAAAAGTAAAAATATAAATTAGAAAGATAAGTAGTGAAAATATGAAATTAAATAAAAAATTTTAATTTTGGAGAAAAAGATTTTATTTTAATTGTAATGAAAGAATATCTCATGACATATTTTAATTTGTCAAATTAATAGAATAAAATATAAAGTGTAAGTTATATATAGAGTGGAAAGGGTAAAGAGAAATAGTGAAAGCAAGAGATCCAAGTAAATAAGAAGATGGAGAAAAAAAATTATTAATGTTAAAAAAAATGTTTCATCTCAATTTTAATGAAAGAGTATCTTATGATATATTTTGATTGTTAAATTAATAATATAATATAATTATACTTCAATTTTAATTTTAATTACAATTAGAAAATATGATGTTGCACATTTTTATTGTTAAATTTATAATTAATCATTGACAATTATATATAAGAGAGGTAGAGTATAAGTGAAAAAATGAGATAGAAAAAGAGAGAGAAGAGGAAAGAACTCATTCATTTTGAAAGAAAAAATTTAGTTTTAATTGTAATAATAAGAAAATAACATGTAGCACACT
>NC_029788.2:33337292-33338582 GCF_000816755.2 Arachis ipaensis
GCTCAACAGGCACTAACGTGCCTGTTCAGCCGCTTTTCTATTGTTCTGAAGAAATTAATTTTATTTTTAAAATATATTATTCGTTCTTTAAATTTATTAGATGATCTTTTTGTAATTTTAATATTGACGTGATCTTATTTATATTATATTTTAGTGTTGGTGTTAATATATCATTTACCCTTTAAATTTGTTAGATAAGTGTTTTTCTCATCATTTTAAAATTAACGTAGCATTTTATATATGATATTTTGTTGAGAGTAAAATTATTATAAAAAAACCTTTATTAAAATGCTAAATTATAAAAGCACACAATAAAGATATATGTATATATTATCAGAAAAAAGGTATAGTTCAAGAAATAACGGCAAAAATATTATCCTAATTTAAAATTTAAAAAGAGTATATCTATAAATCCAAATGCATGTTAGTTATTTACAAAAGATTATTGTTGCCTAAATATCATGGGTATTTATATAGGTGATATCTATGGTGACTTGGATTTTGGTGACTAAAGGTGGCTAAAAGTTGACTGACCAAAGTAAGATGACACATGATGGAAGAATTTTAAAGTCAAATATATAAAGTGAGATAAAAATTGATTATTACCGGAAGGACAAATATGTAAAAGAGATACAAAAAAATATTATTTTGGTGTGGGCTGTGATAAACATGGACCAAAAATAAGATCAAAAGATAAATTGGGCAGGTAAATTTTTATTGCAAAAAGAAAATGGAAAATAATTGTCAGTTTTTAACTTCGTCGATCCTAATGGTATATATGTTGGGTTGGTAGTAGGAGCAATGAGAGGGAATAAATGAATAATAAACAATGCTACTCTCAATTTGCTATTTTTAGTAGGTTTTTTACCAAAAAATTAAAATGAATATAATTTCACCAAAAATCGTCTCAAATAGGCTTACAGATAAATACAACAAATGGTGACTAATATTTATTATAATAATAAAGTAGTTGCTTATTATTTATTTATTTTCTCTCATTATTCAAATTGCCCAACCCAACATATCACCAGAGTCCACGAAACAATAAAAAAGTCAAATATTTTTCATTCTTTTTGCAATAAAAATATTTTTGCCCAATCTATCTTTGGATCTTAGAATTTTTTATCCACGTTTGTCAGTCTTCACCAAGACAATAATTTTTGCATGTCTCTTTTACATATTTGTCCTTGTGGTAATAACTAGTTCTGTTCAATTTTATATATTTGACTTTTAAAGCTCTCCCCACGTGTCATAGTCACAGAAATCCAAGCCACCACAGACTTCATCATC
>NC_029788.2:33338588-33342820 GCF_000816755.2 Arachis ipaensis
TATATATATATAAAAGATAGATTTAAGAAAAATCTAACAATTATGTTATAATTAAATGTTTATTTGATAAATTTTTTATCTAACAAAGCTTTCTCTTATATTTAAGTTAGCGCCTGATCATGTAAAAGGCAAGGACTAAAAAACCGAAAAAAAGAGAAAAATAAAAAAAGAAGTCAATAGAAAGTTTACATTCAACGGAGACAAGTTTTTAACCATGTAGCACAAGTAAACTAAGGCACTACAAGAAACTTTATTCCAAGGTGGTTATCGGAGTTTGTTAAGAAGACTGGACCTGTTGGAGGTTGTCCAAAACTTCTAAAATGTTCCTAAATACTTTTACAACGGAGATTATGGATTTCAGTATATATTTTAGTGGAGTAAATTAATTTGAATAAAAAATTATGAGTTGAGTATTATACGGCCTGGGATAGTTGGTTGTTTTAAAAAGAGGAATTTTATTACACAGTTGTTTCACATGGTAAGAATTTAATCTTCATTGCGTACAAGACCTACAAGAGTGCGACGAAATTCTTGATTTATCTTTCAGAATGGTGTGATCCAACCTGATCTTATAGACCAGATCAGACTCGTATGACTTTGACTCATTCTGAGCTCTCCTTATTGCAAATTAAATATAAATTCATTTAAGACATGTTAACTTAACGCCAGTTAGCAGTTTTGTTAGGTTGATTTGGATTTAAGCATCTCTAAAATTAAGTAAGACATTTTAAAAATGTTATTTAATTAGTATTACTTTACTTTTTTTATTTACGCGTTGGATTACCTCATGTTGCTATATCGCTTAATATATAGCATAAAGAACATCAATAAAGTTATGGCAATCCACAAAAAAAAGCTTATTAAAGATTATTAACACGTGATTCACGGTCCTTTATAATATGCTACCGGTGATGACTTACCAAAAGAACTTATATTTTGAAATGTCAAGAATAAGGATAATAACTAAACTAATTTATGTGCATTCACTAGTAAAATTAATTAGCATTTGCTCTTAATATATAGTCAATCAAACAAATACATATTTAAAGACTTGGAAGCTCACTTCATAAACAAAGACTTTATATAATTGTCCAAGTCATTTGTGTAAAATTGACTAAGTAAACAATGCAAATGTTTAACGAAAACGAAAGAAGAAAAAAATATTAAGATAAAACTTCCTAAGCTTATATTGGATATTATAATTAGATACTTAATTGAAATAAAAAATATAAATTTAAGGACTTTGAGAATATTTTATATTTTCAAACAAATACTAGCCAGCTACTTGCATAATAGTGACATAAGGACATTGGCCACAATATTGTGAACTCAAAAAATCCAACCTAGCTAGATATATATAATAACGACTTCGTCTGAAAATAGACTTTTTTATTTAAATAAATTATTTAACTTTCTATATTACGTGATTCTCCTAAATGGTTTTCGTAAATGTGAATTCCCTAAATCATATAATATATAAATCGTTCTAGGCTCGTGTGTTTAAATCAATATATAAATCATTGTATCTTGAGACGATTTATGCATAAATTGTATAGCTGAAGATCGTCCCAGCTCTCTGTGTGTTAAAAGATACAAGTAAATCGTCCTAGGCTAAGATGGTTAATGCCTTTTATCCTAAAACTCTCTACCCTGGCACAATTTACATGCTGCTTCCTAACCCTCTACCCCCTAGCATGATTTCTGTGAGAATCCAATCCCCACAATACCCTAGCATGATTTACATGCAACTCTAACCCCACCAACCCAGCACGATTTACGTGCATATATACACCCCTCAACAGCCTAGGACGAATCATGCATTACCCCCCAACCCTAATGACCTTCCCACGAGTAATGTCTCATTCGTAAGACCCCATTAGCGGCGAGGAGCTTAGTCGAGTGGAGAATACCCACAGCCAAAAAGTGAAGAAAGGGTGTAGCGGTGGAGGGTTGGTTAGGCGGCGGAAGTGGTGGCCTCCGGTGCACGGCATTGACAGTGGCCCACGGTAGAGGATTGAGGTGAGAAGGGCGGCGGTGCAAGGTTGGGTTGGCGACAGTTGAAGGTTGAATTGGTGGCGTTGGGGGGCAGTGCAAGATGGTGAGGAACGAAAGTGACATGTACCGATTGAACGGTATCGTGCACGTGGCATGTTTTATCGACGAAGAGGTTAGTGGTTAATTTGGTTTACAACTGATATAGTCAATGACGTTGATGTGTTTAGTTATAATAATGTGGTTTCTTGGGGAAAAAAAAGCTTGTTGTGTAAGAAATTTGTAAAACCTTAACCTTAACATGCTTAGGATTGGTATGGTTCTTGTTTCATTTAGGGGTGAGGTTGATTTTTGATATATGTTTTTGGTTGTTATGCGATGTTGAGTTATGACTGTGCTTGTTATTCTGTTATTAGCCAACCCTGTGTGTACGGAGCATCCGTAGGCAACAGAAGATGATATTGCATGACCGTATTATGCCTTACCTAGATAGCGCCGGATTGCTGCATGTTGCTAGGCTGAATGATTATTGGTTTAAGTTGGATGAGCCACTGATTAGTGCCTTTGTTGAGCGATGGCATCCAGAGACTCACACTTTCCACATGCCATTTAGGGAGTTCACTGTTGCTTTACAGGATGTGGCATATCAGTTCGGCCTCCCTGTTGATGGATATCCAGTTTGTGGTTGTCTCAGTGACTTTGAGCAGTTGATGGATGGTGGAAAGCATGCGTGGCAATGGTTTGAAGAGTTGTTCGGTGAACTTCCTCCTGAGGACTGTATCGATGAGTTTACCGTGTCGTATGGCTGGTTTCAAAACAGGTTCAGAGTCATGCCGACTGATGCTACAGAGCCGACGGTACATGTATATGAGCTTGGTTACATCATGATGTTGTTGTCCACGATGCTTTTTGGCGACAAGTTTGGTGCCAGAGTTCACTTACGCTGGCTCCCGTATGTTGCAGATCTCGACGAACTCGATAAGTATATCTGGGGTTTGGCCACGTTGTCTTGGTTATATAGGTGTCTCTGCAGAGTTGCCAATCGAAATGTAAAGAACTTAGCTGGGCCAGTAGCATTGCTACAGTCCTGGATATTTTTGAGGTTCCCCACATTCAGGCCGAGAGGGTTTGATGTCATTCTCTGGCCGCTTGCATCGAGGTCAGTATAATGCTTATTATTTAGATTGATTTACTTTAATTGCAAACATAACGTTTAATATTAATGCTTGAATCACTTTTACCGTATGTATAATGGCTCCGACGATGAATCTTGCAGGTGGGGTAGATACATGCCATCATCAGATGAGAAGGGTCCTTGGGTCATTGCTACCCGACACAGATTGGACAGGTTGAGAGTAGGTGATGTAAGTATAACCTCCCATGACTTTTGTTCATGTTTCACGTTTTCCTTGTTTAGGTGTATTCATCACATACGAACTTTTGACATAACGATCGTAGATGCTGCAATTTATTTGGATGCCATACTCAGCACTAGAGGTTATTCAAGTTGTCCATCCTGATATCCTCAGACCTGAGCACACGCATTTATGGAAGTCGACAACTGCGTTGATTTACTTTTCCTCCATCGAGTGGCACCAAGTTGACCGAGTCCTATCCCAGCTTGGAGGAGTTCAGCACGTACCTAAACCAGCCATCAACATTGATTTTCTGTTATCGAAGGATGGTCGAGGACCTACCCAATGGTTTCTTGAGGTCTTTGCCACATGGCATGAGTATTGGGATTAGAGGCATCAGAGCGTGCTTACGTTTCAGCTGGTACCAGATCCACGACCCTTGGTTGAGTATCTTGATTTGTGGTACAGGGTAGCCCGTAGATTTTTGTCGCATGATCAGGATTTAGTTGACCCTCGCCAGGCTAGGATCCCTCCAGATGCTCCAGTTCGACATATCGCGGTGCCCGCTTGACAACAGGGACCAAACTTTCCGAACAACTGTCGTAGGGCTACGCGTGAGCTGGTAGGCACGCGTTATAGCCAGCCTATGGGCCAGGGGGCGACGATGCCTTGGAGTTGGATGAGACACATGGTGGTGATGAGGACGATGGGGGGAGTCAGAGTCATCAAGCTGGCTGGGGACATGGCGGAGGTGGATCCGGGTGGGGTTGGGGTGGTGGAGGTGGATGGTCTGGTCGAGGGGGTGGTGCAGGTGGGTCTGGGGGGGTTGGTCTGGGGTGAGGTGGTGGGGCTGGTCTCGGAGATCTTACTGAGGGGGTTGGTCTA
>NC_029788.2:33342845-33371137 GCF_000816755.2 Arachis ipaensis
GTCCAGAGTTGGGGGGGGGGAGGCTTTGGGGGTGGAGGTTTAGGTGAGACTCTGTTCTCCGACTTCTACAGACCGAACCAGATGGAGCAGGTATTCGGTGCAGGGAGTGATTTTTTTGCTGAGATACGGGAGTTTGCCAGCACAGATGGTGATTATAGGCCCCAGTTTGAGGGAGGGGCAGTGGATCTTAACGTTGATCTGAATGAGTCGCCACTACTTATCAGGGAGGTCCATTTGTCATGGGTGGTACTTCAGCATCTGCCGTCCAGGGACAGACACACACACATCTAGCTGACCAGCCGGACCGTCCCTATGAGCTGGAGGTTCAGCCACCAGAGACATATGTACTTGTCACTCAGAGGAGGAAGCGCGTTATCAGGCCAGCCAAGTGTGGCACCGGATCACATATGTGTTAGACAGTTTATTATTGCTATGTTATTGTTATGGTATCATCTAGTACTGTTGACTTTCGTTATTGTTATGTTGTTATGTAGTACCGTTGCTGTTTCGTTATTGTTATGTTATTATCTAGTACTATTGCGTCGTTGTTATTATCGAGTACTATTGTGATATTTATGGACTGTTTTGAAATATTGGTAGTGTTCCGAGGGTTACCTGAAATTGAAGGTTGATCTCGGACGAGATCTTCTGTGCTGGTCGGTGTTACCGTGTCTGATCTGGTGGAGTTGGAGATGCAGCTGACCCTTTGTCACCGGAGGGTGGTGGTACTTGCAAGAGACTCCGATGCTTAAGTTAGCACGTGCTTTAGGCAGGTTTTGAGTAGAATCAGAGTATAAGTTATACCTGGGTGCTTCAATGTATTTATAGTGGCGTGGGATGACCTTTCTAGAGATAAGTTAGTTATCTTATCTTATCTTTGAGTGAAGTCATCTTATCCTTTAGACCAACCGCCTTTGGAGTGGGTTGTGTCCCTCTGCTTGGGCCTACTTGGGCCTTTATAGCGATTTGGCCGAGCTCTTTAAGGAGAGGTTGGTGGCGATCCAACCTTAGGAGGTCGGATGTTCCTATCTGAAGTCAGCCCAGATCGCATAGCTCGACCCGGGGTATGAAGAGTTCCCCTGCTTGGGCTCGATCTTTCCCTTAAGGTCGTGTCTTTAGACTTCGACCCTTTGAGGAAGTTGAGCTCGAGCATTTTGTCTTTAGTCGATCTCCCGTAAAACTCCTGCTGGGACTCCTTGAATGCGAAGTGTTTTTCTTTTTAATTGCAGCGCGCGTTTGCGCTTTCTTGGTTTATGACGACCCTTTTTCTATTTTTATGACTACTTTTTTAGTCAGTTGAATATCACCACCCCTTTTACCACTTTCGAGACCGACCTGTTGTGGTCTTGCAATGTAGCCCCTTCTCAGCTCCATCCGAACTCATGGGGTTTCATAAAAATCTTTCAACTATTGTGTCAGGAATTGGGTGTCCGACCTACCCAAACTCTCTTTCTTTATCTTTTTGTGTTGACAAAGCCTAGGGTAGCTAAGAAGAAAGCCTCTTGGATTTCTTTCCGAGCTACTCAAGGGAAGAAAGTGTTTTCTATGTATGATGAGTCCTTTGGCGATTTTAAGAACTATTACTTCAAGGTCCGAGCTGTTGAGGGAGCTCGGCCCTTATTTTTAGATGAAAATAATGAACCCACCTTCCCTCTATCGTGGCAAAAGGATCCAGTAGTAGTTAAATACTCTTGGAAGAGCTTAAGCGAGTTAGAACAAGCCTTTGTGGGTATGTTAGAGGAGAACTAGGGGGAGCCTCCTCATTTGGATACGAAGAGGTTTCTGGGAGATCCTTCCCTCCTCCGTGCTGAACTGGGTAGTGGCCGACTTCTTTTCAGCTTTGCTTTTTGTTTGTTTGCCGATTTATCCCTTTCTTACTTGTAACTTGGTTTTGTTGGTTTCTTTTTCAGAAATGGTAAAGTCTAAGGACTCCATGAAGGCATTCCGTAGAGCAAAGAAGGCGACAGCTGCACAGAATCTGACAGCAAAGACTTCTGGAGAAAGATCTTCCCAACTGCCTCCGAAGAGGCCGACCTCGGATGCTTCTAGGCCGAGGAAGATCATTCCGACTCCTCAAGTCCAGACTGTTCCTTCTGACCCAGTTCAACCGTCTTCTGGTGCTGCCTCCTCTCCTACTTCTGCTGGTCCTCTCCCAAAAAGACAAAAAACTGTGGGTTCTTTTGATCTGAATAGCAAGGACTTTGACGCCATGGGGTTTGCTGATAAACTGATTGTCCCTCATGGTCGGATTCCTCTGGATGATGTGTCACTTCTCCACCACGTAGATTTTGTTGTGAGTAGTAGTATCTGGGTTGCTAACATTGGTGCGGCCCTTTCCCAAATTATTAAAGAATCTCCTGTCCATGTCACTAGGGCTTTTATGGAGGAGGCGAAGGCTGAATATGACAGGGTTAAGGGCCTGAAGGATGAGCTCGACGCCAAGGTTGCAAAGCTGGAGATTGATGTGGAGGAGGAAAAGGAGCGGGCTACTAGGGCGGAAGTTGCTGCCAATTTGTCTGATGAAGTTGTCAAAAAGTATAAGGAGAGCTATACCCGGACCTATGGGGAGCTGCTGGAAACCAAGGAGAGGCTTCAATCGGCCCATGATGATTATGTCGAGCTTCAGGGTCACATGGTGACTAGCATGACTGACATGTTTGAGATCCTGAAGGCTCAGGTTCGAGTTATTGCTCCTGAGGCCGACCTCTCCTTGTTTAGTATGGACAATGTGGTGGTGGATGGCAAGATTGTGCCAGCCCCTAAGGATGAAGATGGAGGTCCTCCTCTTGCGCCGCCAGCCAAAGCTTCTACAGCCTCGACTTCTTCAACTTCTCCAGCTGAGGTTGACCATCCAGAGTCTGAGCCCGACGTTCAGATCCTGAACCGGGAGGATGGGACTGTGGATGCAACCCCTATCTTGATCGTTCCTCCCCCTTCAGCCAAGGATGCTACTACTAGGGAGAATTTGGACCCCTTATGATTTCTATGTATTTGCATAGTCCAGCTTGTGGACTTTTGAACTTTGGTTTTTTTTTTTTTTGTAACTCCTTATGTGGTTGACTTTCTGGTACTTGGTTGCCTCTTGGCAACTTTTTATTTTGCAAAAAACAAACACTTGAAACTCTTGGGTTGCCTCTTAGGTGGCCCTTGAGTCTTTAATATTTTATTATGATGGATATGTTTTGCTGATATGTTAACCATACCTTTGCAACTTTTGCGAATTTTTATAGAGGGTTGGCTCTTTTCTGTCCGACCTCTTTTGGATCGTCTCTTATTTTGTCCATTTTTCAGTTTGGGCGAGGTGATCCTTGGGGCTAATTTGTTTGACAACTTTTTAGTGTTCATATAGAACCTTTTTAGTTTGTTCGAACGGTCTTGATAGCCTTGTCTTGGAATCGTGGCTTTTGATAGCCTTCTCCTGGAATCGTGGCTTTTTGGGAAGATTTGTGTCCCTTTTAGCACACGTTTTTGAGCCTTAGGTTGTTTTTCCACCTTTTTGGCCTTCCCCTTTCTTTGAGGTAGTGCCTGGGCTCCTTTGATCACGCGACCTCTTTGTCTAAGCTTTTCAGTCATGTTCCAACAACTTTTTAGGTAGTGTTCCAAGGGGAACCTTTTCTTTATAGTTTAGTTGGATGACTTTTTAGCCTTTCTTTTGGCTTTGTGCGTTTGCTTTTTAAGTAGTGTCTTTTTTCAAGATTTCGTACCTTTCAGCAAAGCATTCTTGGCCTTTCTTTGGCCTTTGCGAGATGTCTTTTACCCTTTTCAGTGATCCTTTCATTGGTCTGACTTCTTCTGTCGGACCTTACTAAGTTATTTTTAGTAGTCCATTTTTAGTCTGACCTCGTCAGGCCACTTTCTATGGATTACTTTTTATAACTTCTTGCATTAACTTGCTACTACCACTTTCACCTTGCCGGCCTCTTTGTAATCGGGCGATGAATTTGGTTTTCACTTGCCGATCTTCTTGTAATCGGGCGATAAATTTTTGCGTTTTATGAGCTTAGATTAATGCGTCTTGGTAAGAAACTTTTTTGGGAATCTGAAAACTTTTATTCAAATAATAATAATAAAAGATAGAGATATAAGCAATAGCGTATACATATGAGTGCTTACCCTTCTAGGTCGGGCAATTTTGTAGTTCTTGGCCTGGCGCCTCATTAAAAAATCTTTTCAGGAAAAAAAGTGCACCTTAACCTAAGATCTTTTATTATTCTTTAACTATAGTACCTTCTTAGGTTACAGGCATGCCATGACCTTGGTAGCTCTCGCCCCTCGAGGTCGGACACCTTGTAGTAACCTTTTCCTAGTACTTCTACAACTCGGTATGGTCTTTTCCAGTTAGCTGCTAGCTTCCCTTCTCTTGACCGACCTGCTCCAATGTCATTTCGGATTAAGATGATATCATTGGTGGCAAAGCTTCGCTGGACTAGCTTCTGATTATACCTTAAAGCCACTCGACGCTTTAACACTTCCTCTCTGATCCGGGCTCTTTCCCAAACTTCTAGAAGTAGGTCGAGCTTCTCTTTTTGAATTTGGGAGTTGACCTCTTTATTATAGAAGATCATTCTAGGGGATCTTTCTTCCATTTCCACTGGGATCATTTCCTCCATCCCATAAGCAAGTCGAAAGGGTGACTCTCCTGTGGTGGAGTGTGGAGTTGTCCGATATGCCCATAGGACTTGTGGGAACTCTTCAGCCCAAGCTCCCTTCGCGTCCTATATTCTCCTTTTTAACCCAGCCAGTATAACTTTATTGGCGGCTTCTACCTGTCCGTTGGCTTGTGGGTGTTCTACCTTCTGCGTTGGAATACCTTCTGGTTATACTTTAGAGCCATTCGACGCTTTAATGCTTCCTCCCTAATCTGAGCTCTTTCTCGAACTTCTAGAAGTAGGTCGAGCTCCTCTTTTTGAATTTGGGAGTTGGCCTCTTCATTGTAGAAGATCATTCTGGGGGATCTTTCTTCTATTTTCACTGGGATCATTGCCTCCATCCCTAAGCAAGTCGAAAGGGTGACTCTACTGTGGTGGAGTGTGGAGTTGTCTGATATGCCTAGAGGACTTGTGGGAGCTCTTCAGTCCAAGCTTCCTTCGCGTCCTGTAGTCTTCTTTTTAACTCAGCCAGTATGACTTTATTGGCGGCTTCTGCCTGTCCGTTGGCTTGTGGGCGTTCTACAGATGTGAATTGGTGCTTTATTTTCAAGTTAGCTACCAAATTCCTAAAACCTGTGTCAGTGAACTGAGTGCCATTATCTGTGGTGATGGAGTAAGGGACCCCAAACCTTGTAATAATGTTCCTATATAGAAATTTCTGACTTCTTTAGGCGGTGGCATTAGCTAAGGGCTCTGCCTCAATCTATTTTGTAAAATAGCCTATTCCTACAATGAGGAATTTGACTTGTCCTGACCCCTGGGGGAAGGGTCCACCCATTTTGCGAATGGCCAGGGCGACATAACACCGATGAGCTCCTCTGGTGGGGGCGATATGGAAGTTAGCATGCTTCTGACATGGTGGGCACGTTTTAACGAACTCTGTTGCTTTCTTTTTGCAAGGTTGGCCAGAAGAACCCAGCTCGGAGTACTTTTTTAGAAAGAGCTCGTGCCCCCAGGTGGTTGTCACATGTACCGCTGTGTACTTCTTCCAGGACTTTCCTTGTGTTGGAGGTCGGCACACATTTTAAGAGGGGTGTTGAGGTCCCTCTCCTATATAAGATGTCGCCCACTATGGTGTAGTACTGTGCTTCTCGTATTAGCCTTTTTGCCTCCTTCTTATCTGTGGGAAGTGTCTCTGGCTTGAGGTAGTTGATTTTGGGGGTCATCCATCCTTGATCCTGACCTGCTATGGTTAGGACCTTTTCTTCCTCTGAGATTGATGGGCTTTGCAATTTTTCCTGGATGAGGCTTCTATTATTGCCCCTGGTTTAGTGCTGGCTAGTTTTGAAAGTGCATCATCCCGAGCATTCTGTTCCCGAGGTATATGTTGGACCTCATATTCCCCAAGTTGTCCGAGCTGTTCTCTGGTATTGTCCAGATATCTTTTCATGGTGGGATCCTTAGCTTGGTAGCTCCCTCTATTTGCGAGGTAACTACTTGTGAATCGCTGAAGATGGTAAGCTTTTGAACTCCTATCTCCTTAGCCAGCCTCATACCAGCCAGTAGTGCCTCATATTCAGCTTGATTATTTAAGGCAGGGAACTCGGACTTTAGTGAGAGCTCGATTTGGGTTCCCTGATCACTTTCTATAATTACACCTGCGCCACTCCCAGTTTTATTTGAAGAACCGTCCATGTAGAGGTTCCATTTTGTGGGAGTTCCCGGGGTGTCAGTGTACTCGGCAATGAAGTCGGCCAGATACTGTGATTTGATGTTTGTCCGAACTTCATATTGAAGATCGAATTCGGATAAATTGACCGCCCAGTGTACGATTCTTCCAGCTAAGTCTATTTTCTGTAGGATGCTTTTTATGGGCTAGTTGGTCCGAACTTTGATAGTGTGAGCTTGGAAGTATGGGCGGAGTCATCGAGAAGTGAGTATGAGGGCGTAGGCGAACTTTTCTATCTTTTGATAGTTTAGTTCGGCCCCTTGTAGATCCTTGCTGATGAAGTAGATGGGTTATTGCCCGCTTTCATCTTCTCTGACTAGTGCTGAGGCTATTGCCCGACTTCCTGATAAACTCCAATTTCGTGGTTTATCTTGTACTTAATTTAGAAGATTTTATCACCTTTTTCCACATTTATTTAATGAAATAGCATGGTTTTGTAATTCTCCCTTGAATTGTGCTTAAATATGAAAATATGCTTTTTAGGCCCTTAAATTGGTGATTTTAATTCACTTTAATTCCATTCGATTCCTTGATGTGTTTGTTGAGTGATTTCAGGTTCATAAGGCAAGTATTGGATGGAAGACGTGATGAGAAAAGCATGCAAAGTGGGAGAACTCATGAAGAAATGAAGGAACCGTAAAGTTGTCAAGCCTGACCTCTTTGCACTCAATCAACCATAACTTCAGCTACAGAGGTCAAATGAGGCGGTTCTAGTTGTTATAAAATTTGCCATATGTTGTTTCACGTTCAGGGGTGCGCACGCGCCATGTACGCGTGCGTGCCGATGCTGCTCGTGGCCCACTAAAGAGAAATCGCCCCTAGCGATTTCTGAAGCACTTTGGGCCCAACCCAACTCATTTCTAATGCTATTTCATGCAGAATTCAAGCTTAGGAAAAGGGGGAGCAATTGTTTTGGTAGTGTAGCATCATGTAGGTTAGTTTCTAGAGAGAGAAGCTCCCTCTTCTCTCTAGAATTAGGTTAGGTTAATTTCCATCTTAGATCTAGATTTAATTTCATGTTTTCATCTTGTTTCCTTTACAATTTCTTACTTCTACTCTTTCATTCTCATGATTTATAGTGTTAATTTTACTTTTATACCTTTTTTATGTTCATGAACTCTTGTTGGATTTGGATTTTTCTTTAATGAGATTGATGTTTGATGTTCTTTTAATTGTTGATTTGAGTTGTGAATTTACTTTTCTTGCAATTGGTAGTTGTTAGATTTTACTATTTCTTGCACATTTATCATACTTTTCTTGTATGCCTTCCAAGTGTTTGATAAAATGCTTGGAAGAATGTTAGAGTAGATTTTGAGCATTCTTGGCTTAGAAAGAGTAATTAGGCAATCTTAAGTCATAGAAAGCCCAACTCATGTTGGTGATCTAGAGTTGTTAGCTAATATTGTTTCCATTGACGCTAATCTTTTGCTAATTCAATTAGTAAGTTGATTAGGACTTTTGGATTGAGATTAGCTGGTCTTATTAGACTTTCTCTCATGGAAGATAATATGATACCTTCTTCCAATGTTGGAGATGACGTAATAAGATAAATTCTTATTTATATTTGTGATATGATTGATTAATCTTGTTTGACTTTCTCCCTATGTGTTGGAGTTGACTAAATAAGATGAATTAATCATTGTATGACTAGGATAGAAAGCCTATGATCTCAAACCTTGCCATGAATGTCTCTCTTTTTTACTTGCTTTCTTTAGTTACTTGCTTGATTTATTCTTCTTGTCATTTAAATTCTTGCCCCTTTACTTTCTTGTCTCTTGTTAATCAAAAACCTCCTTACCCCTTCATAGCCAATAATTAAACACTTCATTGCAATTCCTTGTGAGACGATCCAGAGTCCAAAATACTCTGGTTAATTCTTATTTGGGGTTTGTTACTTGTGACAACCTAAATTTTTGCATGAAAGGATTATTGATTGGTTTAGAAACTATACTTTACAACGAGGATTCATTTATAAAATTCTAAACCGTCAAGAATTCATTCATCAAAATGGCGCCGTTGCCGGGGAGTTGCAATGGTGTTATATTATTGGCTATTGTATATATGTTAATATGCTTCTTTGCTAGTTTTTGCTTGTTTTAGGAGTTAGTTTTTATTAGTCTTTATTTTCATTTTCTCTTACTATTATGAATTCTCATCACTTTGGCTATGAGTTTGGCTCAAATTATGTTGTAGGGAATGGGAACTATAATGACAATATGCATCAAGGATGGAACAATCAAAGGTGGGAGGAGTCTCAAAGGATTGATCACCCTTCTTGGCAACAACAACCTCCGGATTCTTATGGGTATAACTCTCATCCTAATGCATATCAATCTAATAGATGTGGTGACCTTTATTGTGATTATCAACAACTACCACCACATGCCTATGAACCACCCCCTCAACATGACTTTGAGCCACCTTACTCACAAGCCCCCTACCACCAAACACCTCATTATGACCCTAATCCCTATCCACCATACCAACCACCTTATGAACCATATGAACCACACATGGAACCACCACCATTCCAACACAATTGCTCTCAAGAACCACCTCAATATACACCATCTCCATACCCTTACCAAGATGAACCACCTTCCAATTATGAAACTTTCCTCCCAAATAATGGACCTTCTCTTCCACCATCACCTCCCGATGAAGCCCCCACGCAGGAATTAAGAGATCTTGAATCTCATATCTTAAGGCGACAAGAGGAGGATGAAAAGAAGTTTAAAGAGTTAGGAGCCAAGATGGCTATCCTAGTGGAAGCCGTTAGCAATATGGCCTCCTCCCGACTAAGCTTAAGCAACCAAGACACTCCCATTGACGAATGTGGAGAGGCAATTAAGGAGCATAGTGAGGGAGTGAGTTTAGAGCTTCAAGGTGAAGAAGAGGAGTTGAAGCAAGAATTGTCACAAGGAGAGGAGGTTGAGATAAATGAGCCGGAAGAAGTGGTTGAAAACATAGGAGATGGTGGAAGTCCATGGGAATCTAGAATTAGAGAGTCCTCTTCCAAGATGCTTGATGTTGATGTTGAGGAGGGTGTACAACCTCCAAAGCATATCATGATTGAAGACTTTGAAGAGGTTGATCAAGAGATGGATTCAATCATTGAGGAGTTCCTATCTACAATTGAATCCTCTCCCATTGGGCTTGAAATTGAGATCAAAGACGAAGATGCACAACCTCTCATGC
Organism: Arachis ipaensis; assembly: GCF_000816755.2. NCBI lineage: Eukaryota > Viridiplantae > Streptophyta > Magnoliopsida > Fabales > Fabaceae > Arachis > Arachis ipaensis. The sequence continues at coordinate 33,352,362 of NC_029788.2, forward strand.
CCTTGGTGAGCAATGATGAAGAGATTGAATTGGAAGAGAGCCACCAAGAGGAAGAGGTTGAAGTTGAGAAAAGTTGTAAAGAGGTGGAGATAGTCAAAGAAGAGCACAAGGGAGTGGAACTTGCAAGATCATTGGGACTACCCTTTCCTAAGTCACCATCCTACACAACATTCAAGTGGGTAAAATTCTTATCTCTAATCTTTACTTTCTCACTTGAATATGGTTTGATTGAAAATGATGATCAACTTAGAGCTCTTTGTGGAGTTAAGAGTAAGAGAGAGTTGTGTAGTGGTTGGAAACATCATTCCAAGTTCATGATGGTTGCATGCTCAAAGTTGAATGGCAATGGTTGGTGTAAAACCAAATGGCATGGGTCTAGAAGGTTGTTTGGAAGCTTCTTTGAGAATTCTAAGGTTATGCCACCCGGATGGAATAATAATGACCAAATTAAGGACGGGTGTCAAAACAAAGTGTGGGATCTCGGATCGCACAAGGAGAATCAAATTTGGGAGCTCATGGTTTATGAAGGAATCCATCAAAGCTTGAAGATATTAAAATTAAAGAATGGAGCTTATTGGAGATTCAAGCATTGGTGGATGTTCAAGGATAGCTTCAAGCACAAGCCACCTTGAGAGGAGCTCCCCATAAGTCCAACTTAAGGACAATAAACAAAAGTGCTAAGTGGGAGACAACCCACCATGGTAAACTCTTTCCTTTTTCTCTTTTGTATATATTGGTAAAACTAGTTTAATTTCATATTTTGAATTGCTTAGTTGAGTTTATTTGGGAGTCTAGTAGGTTAAATAAGGTTTTATGATGTTGGGTAGTTGTTTGGAGGTTTGGAATACTTGGTTTGGTGCAAAAACATAGAAAAAAAAATTTTGAAAAACAGAGCACCATCGACGCGCATGCGCACTCTACGCCTACGCGTGCCCAAGTATTTTCAGCCATCCACGTGCACGCGTGGATTGAGTTTTTCCACCCCCTCCATACATTCACCCGAGAGTTGTGCCTGAAGTGTGCCAACTTTGTGCCCCAGGGCACGCGAACGCGTACCTTGCGCGTCTGCGTCGACTCTCTGCCTTGCCATGCACGCGTACGTGCACTGCACGCATATGCGTCGCTTCCATTTTCATCAATCCACGCTTACGCGTACATGACGCGCACGTGTGGATTGCCCTGTTTCACTCACCTTCTTTTCTTCTCCTCTTTCCATTTCTTTCCTTATTCTCTCTTCTCTTCTTTTCTTTCCACCCTTCAAGCATCATCCAATACTACCAAATATCATATAACACCATTTCTTTTAGTTAGTTAGTTAGTTTAATTTTTGTTTTCCATTATAGGTGTTGGATTACTAATCTTGTTTACAATTTACTACTACTTATTACTAATGGGATGTTAGTTTAACATCATTGTCGTTATTGTCATTGTTGGATTCCTTTGTTGAGGTTGCAATTTATTACTTGGTTTGGAATTTTTCATGTTTAACACTTTTGAATACCAAGTACTTGTTACATTGCCTTCATGCATCTTACCTCTTTGAATTTTATGTTTTGGCCACCATGCATTCATCATCCATTGTAAGGCAATTGTATATTATCATTGCATTTTTTTAGGTGATACTTGTTTATGGTCTACCCTTATTCACATCACTTATTTCATGCATTGAGATTGTAGAATTGTGAAACTGGATCGAAAGCTTACCTAATGACATATTTTTGAGCTTTGTAAAGCTTTGTGGGCCATGCTTGCTATGTGATTGATTTCCACTTCTATCTTCTTTTTCCTAAGTTTCATAGCATCCGTGTGTTTCACCTCTATGCCACTTAGGTGTTGCAACAACTTCAATATGTGTCATTGATTGTTGTGTGAGTTTCATATACCATTTTGTTCACTAAGTCTACCTACACATCAATCAATGTCCATGCATTATCCAATTTCACAATTGCTTGATTAATTGCTTGAATGCTTTCATGCCTCTTCACTACTTGTGTGGTTGACTTAACCTACAAGTCTTTTAAAGTATCTCAAGCACACTAGAATGAGTGAAGTGCATGTTTTCTTTTGTATAATTGTGACATGATTTTTAAATACTAGAGTGTGAGTTCTAAACCGCATGCAAGTTAGGACCCACACACTTATTTTTCATTAATGTCACACTAATTCACTCACTCATTTCTAGTGATTTACCTCATTCCAACAATCCATGCTTCCTTGCTTGTACATTTACTTGTCTTATTATCTCCTGTTTTCTATGTTCAGGATGAGTCATCATAAGCAAAAAACGGAAGCGGGAGAAGAACACGCAGCATCGGTTGACCTACCAACTGAAGGTAGCAACTAGAAAAGTCGCCGAACCCCCTTGTTCATCTTTGGATGCACCGAGGACGGTGCAAACTTTTAAGTGTGGAGAGGTCGTCCGACCGCTCGGCATTTTTGGGTGACAAGTTTCTAATTTCAACACTTTTGCATTTCATTTTTAGGTCTTTTAGGATTTTTGGTTGCATTGCATATGTATATATTAAGCTTAGTCAAAATCATGATATTGTCCAAGGATTTTATCTATAGGGCACCCCTTTGAAAAAAAAAATTTAGAACTTGCTTGAATTATATACTTTGTAGAACATGATTTTTGAGCTAAGAACACAAGCATATGAGATTTGAGCCTAATTGTGTGGTTACATTATATATAACCACTTATTTTCATTCTTGTGTGCATTATTCCCTTCCTATGATTGTAATCTTTGATTTGTTTAATTCTATATGTCCATTATTTTGTGTATACATGCATTTATATGATTGAGGCCATTGTTCAAATAGCTCACTTACCCAAATAGCCTACCTTTTATCTTCCATTGTTAGCCAATCTTGAGCCTATGCTTAACCCATTTGTTCTTAATTGTAGCACATTATAAGCCTAAGTGAAAAATAATAAATGTCCTTAATTTGGATCTTTGATTAGCTTAGGCTAGTGAGAGTGTTCATTATTTGATTTTAGAAAAGTTGGGAACATTGGGTAGAGATAAAAGTGTGTTTTTGTATTTATGTTGAGAATCTTGGGAATTAGGAACATACTAATGTATTAATCATGTGTAAACCATGTGCATTGATGTTCTTGTATAAATTTTAGTTTGAAAAAAAAATGAGAAAAACAAAAAGAATATATATATATATAAAAGAAAATATATAGAAAAGAAAGAAAAAGAAAAGTAATAAAAAAGGGGACAAAAAGTCCCAAAGTGAAGTTCAATAAGAGTCAATGCATATGTGTGGTGATAAAAAAAGAGAATACATGAGTGTACGTGAAAAGTCAAGAATGGGTAGTTAGGTTTGTTTAGAATTGTATAGGTTGTCATAGGTTAGGTGGGAAGTTTAAGTTAATCAAAGATTCAAATTTCAAGATCACTTGACCATATGCATCCTACCTTGACCCTAGCCCCATTACAACCTATGGAAAAGTCCTCATGATATTTGTATGCATGCATAAAGTAATTGTTGATTGTTAGATGAAAAACAAATCTTGGAAAGCATGATTAGGGGAGAATCGAGTGAATCAACCCCCATACACTTGAGTGCCTAGAGTGGATACACATCCGGTGAGGGTTCGATCGCTCAATTACATGTTTCCACCCATGATCATCTTTCCTTGCAAGTTTGTAAAAATCTTTTTAATAATTCAATTCAATTGTGGGTTTAATTTGACTGCTATGGCTTTAGCCCTTGTACTTAAATATGTTTTCTTGGAAGTTGACTTATTTTGACCAAGTGGATGCATTCATGTAGATAGATTGCATTTAGATAGATTGCATTTAGCTAAGTTGCATTGAATAAATGTTGATACCCTTTTCTTCTTCTTTGATTTTAGCATGAGGACATGCTTAGTTTAAGTGTGGGGAGATTTGATAAACTCCAATTTCGTGGTTTATCTTGTGCTTAATTTGGGGGATTTTATCACCTTTTTTCACATTTATTCAATGAAATAGCATGGTTTTGTAATTCTCCTTTGAATTGTGCTTAAATGTGAAAACATGCTTTTTAGGCCCTTAAATTGGTGATTTAAATTCACTTTAATTCCATTCGATGTCTTGATGTGTTTGTTGAGTGATTTCAGGTTCATAAGGCAAGTATTGGATGGAAGAAGTGAGGAGAAAAGCATGCAAAGTGGGAGAACTCATGAAGAAATGAAGGAACCGTAAAGTTGTCAAGCTTGACCTCTTCGCACTCAATTGACCATAACTTGAGCTACAGAGGTTCAAATGAGGCGGTTTTAGTTGCGTTAGAAAGCTAACATCTGGGGCTTCGAAATGATATAAAATTTGTCATATGTTGCTTCACGTTCAGGGGCGCACACGTGCCATGTACGCGTGAACGCCGATGCTGCTCGGGGCCCACTAAAGAGAAATCGCCCCCAGCGATTTCTGAAGCACTTTGGGCCCAACCCAACTCATTTCTAATGCTATTTCATGCAGAATTCAAGCTTGGGTAAAGGGGAGCAATTGTTTTGGTAGTGTAGCATCATGTAGGTTAGTTTCTAGAGAGAGAAGCTCCATCTTCTCTCTAGAATTAGGTTAGGTTAATTTCCATCTTAGATCTAGATTTAATTTCATGTTTTCATCTTGTTTCCTTTACAATTTCTTACTTCTACTCTTTCATTCTCATGATTTATAGTGTTAATTTTACTTTTATACCTCTTTTATGTTCATGAACTCTTGTTGGATTTAGATTTTTCTTTAATGAGATTTGATGTTTGATGTTCTTTTAATTGTTGATTTGAGTTGTGAATTTACTTTTCTTGCAATTGGTAGTTGTTAGATTTTACTATTTCTTGCACATTTACCATGCTTTTCTTGTATTCCTTCCAAGTGTTTGATAAAATGCTTGGAAGAATGTTAGAGTAGATTTTGAGCATTTTTGGCTTGGAAAGAGTAATTAGGCAATCTTGAGTCATAAAAAACCCAACTCATGTTGGTGATCTAGAGTTGTTAGCTAATATTGTTTTCATTGACGCTAATCTTTTGCTAATTCAATTAGTAAGTTGATTAGGACTTTTGGATTGAGATTAGCTGGTCTTATTAGACTTTCTCTCATGGAAGATAATATGATACCTTCTTCCAATGTTGGAGATGACGTAATAAGATAAATTCTTGTTTATATTTGTGATATGATTGATTAATCTTGTTTGACTTTCTCCCTATGTGTTGGAGTTGACTAAATAAGATGAATTAATCATTGTATGACTAGGATAGAAAGCCTATGATCTCAAACTTTGCCATGAATGTCTCTCTTTATTACTTGCTTTGTTTAGTTACTTGCTTGATTTATTCTTCTTGTCATTTAAATTCTTGCCCCTTTACTTTCTTGTCTCTTGTCAATCAAGAACCCCCTTACCCCTTCATAGCCAATAATTAAACACTTCATTGCAATTCTTTGTGAGACGACCCGGAGTCCAAAATACTCCGGTTAATTCTTCTTTGGGGTTTGTTACTTGTGACAACCTAAATTTTTGCATGAAAGGATTATTGATTGGTTTAGAAACTATACTTTACAACGAGGATTCATTTATGAAATTCTAAACCGTCAAGAATTCATTCATCACTTCCCACTGCGAGGTATAACATGAGTGCTTCTCCTTCTCGTGGTCGGGTAAGAATAGGTGGTTTCCCCAAGAATTCTTTGAAATCTTGGAATGCTTGCTCGCACTCTATTGTCCATTCAAACCTCTTTTCCTTCCTTAATGTTGCGTAAAAGGGGAGAGATCTTATGGCTGATCTGGCTAAAAACCTGGACAGGGCTGCCAGTCTTCCATTGAGCTGTTGTACCTCTTTGATGCAACTCGGACTTTTCATGTCGAGTATAGCCCGACATTTATCCGGGTTTGTCTCGATTCCTCTTTGTGTGAGAATGAAGACCAAGAATTTGCCAGCTTCTACCGCGAAGGTGCACTTTGCAGGATTAAGTCGCATACCATGCTTTCTTATGGTGTCGAACACTTTGGTGAGGTCGGACGACAATGATTCCTCATTTTGTGTTTTTACCAGCATGTCGTCTACATAAACCTCCATGAGTTTCCCAATGTGGTCAGTAAAAAATTTGTTCATCAATCTTTTGTAAGTCACTCCTGTGTTTTTGAGCCCGAATGGCATGACAATATAGCAGTAATTTGCCTTTGGAGTTAGGAGTGAGGTCTTTTCTTGGTCGGGTGGATACATTGGAATTTGGTTGTATCCTGGATAAGCATCCATGAAGGAGAGGTACTTGTATCCGGAAGAGGAATCCACTAGAGTGTCTATATTTGGGAGTGGGTAGGGGTCTTTCGGGCAGGCCTTATTGAGGTCGGTATAGTCAGTGCACATCCGCCACTTTCCATTTGACTTTTTTACCAAGACTTCGTTGGCTAGCCATAGTGGGTATTTGACCTCCCTTATGAATCTTGCCTCCAGTAAGGCTTGTACCTGCTCTTCTACAGCTTGGGACCTTTCCGGGCCGAGCTTCCTACGCTTCTGTTGCACTGGCCGAGATCCAGGATATATCGCCAGTTTGTGGCACATTAGCTTGGGATCTATGCCCGGCATGTCTGGGGCCTTCTATGCAAAGAGGTCGGCATTGTCCTTTAGGAACTGTGTTAGTGGATCCTTTAAATATCCCTTTAAGGATGCTCCGATAGTGGTTGTTTGATCCTGGGCATCGCCGATCTGGACTTCTTCAGTCTCGCCTTCAGGTTGTGGACGAAGTTCCTCGCGAGCTCGAACTCCCCCGAGTTCGATAGTGTTGATTTCCTCTCCTTTGGGGTTGCCTTTAAGGTTCAGACTTTCATTGTAACAGCGTCGCGCAATCTTTTTGTCTCCTTTTATCGTGGCGATCCCTTCTGGAGTAGGGAACTTCATGCACAGATGTGGAGTCGAGACTACTGCGGCGAGCTGGTTCAGTATTGTCCGACCTATTAGGACGTTGTAAGCCGAGCTCACATTGACTACTATGTAGTCTATGTTGAGTGTCCTTGACTGAGTTCCCTTTCGAAAGGTTGTATGTAGTGAGATGTATCCAAGTGGTTAGATTGGGGTGTCTCCAAGTCCGAACAAGCTATTCGGATATGCTCTGAGCTCTTTATCCTGCAAACTGAGTTTGTCGAAGGCGGATTTGAACAGGATGTCTGCGGTGCTTCCTTGGTCTACCAATGTTCGGTGAAGATTAGCATTGGCAAGTATGATGGTAATGACCATGGGATCATCATGTCCCGGGATGATGCCTGTACGTCTTCTTGAGTGAAGGTGATATCGGGGAGGTCGGCCGACCTATCTCCTCTTCCCATATGGTACATCTCTTTAAGGTGTCTCTTACGTGATGATTTAGAGATCCCTCCTCCGCGAATCCTCCATTGATCATGTGAATATGCCTCTCGGGAGTGTGATGGGATGTTCAGCTCGTCCGATCTCTTCCTCCCTTCTTCTTTTCTTTGGTTCTTCTGTTTGTTGGCCAGGAATCTGTCCAATCTTCCTTCCCGTGCTAAATTTTCTATAACATTCTTTAGGTCGTAACATCCATTGGTAGAGTGCCTGTAGACTCGTTGGTATTCGTAATACTCTGTCCGACTTCCTCCTCTTTTATGCTTAATCGGACGAGGGGGCGGGATCTTTTCAGTGTTGCAGATTTTTCTGTATACATCCACAAGAGACACTCTGAGTGGAGTGTAGTTGTGGTATTTTCTAGGTTTTTTAGTAGGCTGGTCTTCTTTTTTCCTGGACTCTTTATCCTTGTCTCGAGGGGGGTAGGAGAGTCCGGATCTTGAGGTTTCTCCTAGTCGAGAGTTTTCTTCCATGTTGATATACTTCTCTGCCTGTTCTTGTACCTCGTTCAGAGACGTTGGATGCTTTTTTGATATAGAGTGGCTAAAGGGTCCTTCTTGCAGACCATTGATGAGACCCATGATGGCTGCTTCTGTTGGCAGACTTTGTATATCTAGACATGCCTTGTTGAATCTTTCCATGTAGTTGCGAAGGCTCTCCCGATCTCCTTGCTTAATCCCTAACAAGCTTGGGGCATGTTTGGCTTTGTCTTTTTGGATGGAGAATCTGGCTAGGAACTTCTTGGCGAGGTCATCGAAGCTTGCTATTGACTTTGGTGGCAAGTTGTCGAACCACTTTATTGCCGTTTTGGTTAAAGTGGTCAGGAAAGCTTTACAGCGGATTGCATCTGAGGCATCCGTGAGATACATCCTACTTCTGAAATTGCTGAGATGATGGCTTGGATCCGATGTACCGTCATATGGGGTCATGTTAGGAGCTTTGAATTCCTTTGGGACTTTAGCTTTCATGATCTCTTTGGTGAATGGGTCTTGATCTTTGTGGGAGCTATCTTCATGACTGGATCAGATGGTTTTGGTTTTTAGGTCGGCCTTGAGCTTTAGGAGCTTGTCCTATAACTCTTGACGTCATCTTGTTTCCCTCCGTAGATCTCTTTTGGCTTCGCGCTGGTGTTCGGCCTCTTGTTCGAGCTGCTTGAGACGATCCTGCTATTCTCAGAGGGCATCCAAAATTTCTGTGTTTGGAGAATGCTGGTCTCTGTTTTGTTGAGGTGTATCTTTCAGTGTGATGTCTGCGTTCTTATGCGGCGTCTTATTTTTCAAATCAGAATTGTGATCGTTGTCAAGGTTGTCTGCCATGATGATGGAATGACTTCCAGGTTCCCCGGCAACGGCGCCAATATTCCGAGGGTTACCTGAAACTGAAGGTCGATCTCAGACGAGATCTTCTGTGCTGGTTGGTGTTACCGTGTCCGATCTGGTGGAGTTGGAGATGCAGCTGACCCTTTGTCACCGGAGGGTGGTGGTACCTGCAAGAGACTCCGATGCTTAAGTTAGCACGTGCTTTAGGCATGTTTTAAGTAGAATCAGAGTATGAGTTATACCTGGGTTCTCTAGTGTATTTATAGTGGCGTGGGATGACCTTTCTAGATATAAGTTAGTTATCTTATCTTATCTTTGAGCGAAGTCATCTTATCCTTTAGACCAACCACCTTTGGAGTGGGTTGTGTCCCTCTGCTTGGGCCTACTTGGGCCTTTATAGCGATTTGTCCGAGTTCTTTAAGGAGAGGTTGGTGGCGATCCAACCTTAGGAGGTCGGATGTTCCTATCTGAAGTCAGCCCGGATCGCATAGCTTGACCCGGGGTATGAACAGGTAGCTATTTTGTTATCATGTTATTGCTATGAGTAGTGTATGACGTTGCTATATATACGTGTTACCGAAAATATGAGGCCGTTGAACTAGGTGCATGAAAGTAAACAATAGTGAAATTTAAACCGAGTTAAATAAAGTCATTAAAAACAAATGAAGTGAACAACAAATAACTACATTAAATTGATCATGTAAAGTACAACATCAAGAAACAAACCAACTAACATAAGGAAAATAACATAACATAAACACAATGGTACTGGAGGGTCTACGCATTGCTCCCTTCATGAGGACCAGATTCACCCGCGTGATGGGGACACTGTCTCCTAGTATGACCTAAAACCCTACTCATACCACATCTCTTCGGCCTGTCCGGTTCGGGCTCATCCATACTGTTTCTTATCCGTGTAGTCCTAGGACGACCCACTATCGCTCGCATCATGCCGGGGTCTGGGATAACCTGAGGACCCTCATACAAGGGAAGAAAATCATCTGCTATCGAAGGAGAGAAACCCATGTTATAAACATTGAAGATAGATGTCAAGCGATACACGTCATCCACATAAGTCCTCCAATCCAGTTTGCAATACGAACAAGCTGCAAGCACATGACGACATAGGTAATGGAGGGCCTGAAAATAGTCACAGTCACATGTCTGAGCTGAAAGCAATAACCTGCAGGCACTCAGAGCAATTCTTCCTCCCATTGGAGCAATCTCGTCCACGACAAACTCTGTGTTTCCTCTATCGTATAGCTCACCTTGCATGTTTTTGGATGCCTATTGGTTCTTCTCAATTGTCTTCATAAGTGTCTGGCAAAATTCCTGCCTTGCCCCGAGTTGTGACTCCGCTTCCTTTCCTTTCCTGATAAAGAGCTCGGCCAGTCGCCCATATGTTGACTTCACAAGTGACCCCACCAGTAGGTTCCATGTACCCTTAAGTGTAATTTACTTAGATGTGATTAAAAAATAATTGAATATTATATATAGTAAAAAATTAATATTATTGAAGGATAAAATTAAAATTTATTTCTATGTACCATTTTTGTCCCCAACATTTTCGTTCTATTTAAGTCCCTAACTATTCCGAGAGTTACCTGAAACTGGGACATCGATCTCGGACGAGACCTTCTGAACTGACTGAAGCGACCGTATCCGACTTGTTAAAATGCTGCTGATCTTTGCTCACCGAAGGGGGGTGGTACCTGCAAGAGACTCCGATGCTTAAGTCAGTACGGGCTTTAGGTAGATTTTTTGTAGAATTGGTGTATGAGTTATACTTGGGTGCTCCAGTGTATTTATAGTAGTTGCTAGGCAGCCTCCCTTGAGATAAGTTTGTTATCTTATCTTATCTTTTGTGGGTGAGGCCATATCTTTTGCCCACCGCCTTTCAGTAGGCGGTGTTTCTTTGTTTTGGGCCCCCTTGGGCCTCTGTGGTGATCTTCTGAGTTCTCTCTGAAGAGGTCGGTAATGGGGGGAACCTTCCATGAGGTCGGTCCCTCTATCCTCAGCCAACCCGACCTTTATAGTTCGGACCAGTGTATGAACAGTGCCCCTGCTTGAGCTTCGACCTTTCCATAAGGTTGTGCTTTCTGAGCTTCGACCTCTTTGGGAAAGTCGTGTTCAAGCATCTTCTCGCTGCCCGTACCCGAGGTGTCGTTTTGTTCCATTTAGTTGCTCCTTGCATCTTTAAATGCTGTTTCAAGACGCGAAGCATTTTTTGCTTTCGCTCTTTAATTGCCACGTCATTTTCGAGAGCGTTAGTTCCTTGGGATCAAGCAAGCGCTCTTAAAGCCTATTGATTGGGCTTTTATTCCTTTATGCCATTTCTTTTCCCTCTTTGCAATTTGAAATCGAAAAGGGGTTTTACTTTGTTTTCAGTTTCTTGCTTTCATCTATTTCGTTTTCATTCTTCTGGAGAGAAGGCCTCTTTCTCTGGTTTTTGCTTCTTTGATTTGCCCCAAGCTTTCTTCTTTCTTTGAAGTTTTAAAGCGTTTGTTGGTGTGGACCGTTCGTTCTTTTGCCGTGCATCTGTCGTTGCTTTTTTCTCCTTGCAGGTTGGCGCTCTGCTTCACACCCTTTCGCATTTTACGTGTTTTAATTGTAGTTTCTTCTTTGTGCTTTACTGCTGCATGCTTTTCTTTTTGCACAAATTTTTTATCTTGCTGAGCTTTTTGAAAAGGTTGAAGCTTTCTGGTTTTGAACTTTTTGGGTTTTTGTTTGCTGGAAGGGTTAGGGTTTTGATTTTCATTGTTTTTCCTTGTGTTTCTTCCTTTCTGTATCTACATTGCCTCCAAAGGGTGCCCGTGGGGTTTAATGGTGATCTTCGAGCCTTGGGGCGCCCTTTTCGTTGTTGTGTTTTGTTGGTTGCTGGTTGTTTTTTGCATTTTGATTCTGTCTGAGTTACTTGGTAGTGACCCTTCTTCCGTTTTCTTGCTGTAGGTATAGTTTTCTATGCCTTCACGTAGGAATATCGTTGAGATGTCTACAAAGGTCCCCCCTAGTATGGCTGACTAGTTAGATTCTATTATGTTAATATGTGTCACCGTGGCCGACCCGGAGTATTGTGAGAAACTTAGGAGATTTCATAGGATCTGTAGTAGTAGGGATGATGAAAAGAACTATGAGCTGGTGTCGCCCGATCCCGAGGAGAGAGTTAGTTTCCCTCCCTTAAGTTGGGTAGAGCGTCCTTTCTTTTATGCTTATGACTGCTTCTTTAGCCAATTAGGTATTACCTTTCCTTTTATCGCGTTTGAGACTGATATTCTGTGGAACTGTAACGTGGCCCCTTCTCAGCTTCACCTAAACTCTTGGGCTTTTATGAAGATTTTCCAGCTGTTATGTCAAGAGTTAGGTGTACGACCTACCCTTTCTCTTTTCCTTTATCTGTTTGTGATGACCAAGTCGGGGGCGGCCAAGAAGAAGGCTTCTTGGATCTCTTTCCGGGATGCTCAGGGAAAGAAAGTCTTTTCTATGTTTGATGACTATTTCTGAGATTTTAGAAACTTTTATTTCAAAGTTCGGGCTGTTGAGGGTGTTCATCCCTTTTTTCTGGACGAGAACAATGAGCCGACCTTTCCCCTTTGGTGGCAGAAAGATACTGTAGTCCTTAAGTATTCGTTGGAGATTCTAGATGAGGTAGAGAGGGCCTTTGTAGGTGTTTTGGAGGAGCATTGGGAAGAGCCTCCTCATCTGGACACGAAGAAGTTTTTAGGAGATCCTGCTCTCCTTCGTTCCAAATTAGGTAGCACCCGACTTCTTTATAAGGCAGTCTTTTTTGTTTATTTGTGTGAATTTTTTGTATTCATTCGTTGCGTAACTGTTTTCATGGTTTCCTTTTCTCTTTTTCAGAGATGGTTTCCAGTTCTGATTCCATGAGGTTTCTTAGGAAGACTAAGAAGACGGTGACAGCCCAAAACATTCAGAAGAAGGCCTCGGGGGAGGGTTTTTCTCAGGTCCCGCCGAAGAAGCCGGAATCTGACCCTCATGGTCAGAGGAAGGTCATCCCGACCCCGAGACTTCGAGTAGCGTCTATAGACCCACTCTTGACGACTTCTGGTACTGCCTCCTCTCCGACTTCTTCTGGACCTCCTCCCAAGAAGCCGAGGACCTCTGGGACTTATGATTTGAATGATAAAGATTTTGATGGCGTGACTTTCACTTTAGAGCTTATCGCTCCTTATGGCAAGGTTCCGACTGATGATGTGTCTTTTCTCCATCACCTCGACTTCAGAGCCAACAACAGCATCCGGATAGCAAATTTTAGTGCTGCTTTGTCTCAGGATCTTCGGAAGTCCCCTATCCATGCTACCAGTGCTTTTCTTGAGAAGGCCAAGGCCGAGTATGATAGGGTGGAGGGGTTGAGACTTGAGCTGGAGGCAAAGAATGTTGGGCTGGAGCTTGATCTAGAGAAGGAGAAGGCTCGAGCTACTGCCGCGGAAGCTGTTGCTAACCTTGTTGATGATATGGCCAAGAAGGCCAAGGAGAGCTATACTCGGACCTATGGCGACCTGTTGGAGACTAAGGAGAGGCTTCAGTATGCTTATGATGACTATGCCGAGCTCCAGGTCCATGTAGTGAATGGTATGACTGCTTTATATGAGAATCTGAAGGCCCAAGTCCGAGTCATTGCTTCTGGCGCCGACCTCAGCCTGTTTAGCATGGATAATATTGTGGAGGATGGCAAGATTGTGCCTGCCCCTGATGATGATGAGGCTCCTCCTTCTGTGTCAACGGTTAAGGCTTCTATAGCCCCTCCTGCCGAGTCGTCTGCAGCTCCTTCTGCCGAGGTGCCCCATCCTGAGCCTGAACCCGAAGTGGAGATCCTGAATGGCCCAGATGGTGTTGCTGGGGCTGTTCCGATCTCAGTCATCCCTCCTCCCCTAAGGATGCAGCGATCGGGGCGAAGCCGGACCCTTTATAATTCTCTCCTTTATATCTCTTTTTATTATGTATTGACGTGGTCCGACCTGTAGACCTTTGAGCTTCGATTTTGTAATAATGTTTGGGCAGTTTCCTAACACTCTATAGTTTCTTCTTGGCAACTTTTTACTTTAATCAAAACACTTTTTTACTCTTGGGTTTCCGTGGGGTAGCCCTTGAGTCTTTAATGTTTCAAAAAATCTTTTTGTGTCTTGATCGTGGGTATTCGGTTTTGGCAAAGTACCTCTGTCTTTAGGTTGTTTTTTTTCTTCTACCTTTGTACGGTCCTGTGTTTGGTGATGGCATCCCTTCGTGGGTTCTCATGCCTTTCGGATTTAGATGTTTGGAGTTCTCTGGTCTGACATCTTCTGAGGTAGTCTTCGCTCCATGAACTTCTACCTTTGCCTTTTGGACCACGCCTTGTTTTAGTTGTGTTGACAACCTTCTGCTTTGGCGACGTCATCCTCACGGCTTGTTGTCCGAGCTTTTTAGTCAATTTTCAATAACTTTTTAGGTAGTGTTCTCATGTAGAACCTTTTCTTTTTAGTTTATTTGGACGAATTTTTAGCCCTGTCTCGAGGTCGCGCTTTTGCTTTTTAAGTAGCGTCCCTTTTCAGGACTTGTACCCTTTAGCTAAGCACTTCGGGCCTAGGTTTTTCAACCTTTTTGGCCTTTGTATGGTGTTGTTCCCTTTGTAGTGATCCTTTTATTGGTCCGACTTCTCTGTCGGGTCTTCTTAAGTTATTTTTAGTAATCCCATTTTAGTCTGACCTCGTCAGGCCGCTTTATATAGGTTACTTCTTATAACTTCTTGCATTAAGTCGGGCTTTATCACTACACCTTGCTGACCTTTCCTGGTCGGTCGATGAATTTTGCGTTTATTTTGAGCGTAGATTAATGCGTCTTGGCAGGAAACTTTTAGGGAATCTTAAAGTTTTATTCAAGTAATAGAATGTAAGGACAAAATATAAATAAGAGTATGTACATATGAGGGCTTACCCTACTAGTTGGGCAGCTGTAGTACCTTTTAGGGGGGAAGAGTGCTCCCTGGCCTGAGACCTTTTTCTAGCTGTAGTACCTTCTTAGGTTATAGGCATGCCATGACCTCGGGAGCTCTTGCCCTTGGAGGTCGGCCAGCTTATAGTAACTTTTTCCTAGTACTTCTGTGACTCGGTATGGCTGATGAGCGGATAATTTATACGCTTTTTGGCATTGTTTTTAGTATGTTTTTAGTAGGATCTAGTTACTTTTAGGGATGTTTTCATTAGTTTTTATGTTAAATTCACATTTCTGGACTTTACTATGAGTTTGTGTGTTTTTCTGTGATTTCAGATATTTTCTGGCTGAAATTGAGGGACTTGAGCAAAAATCAAATTCAGAGGTTGAAGAAGGACTGCTGATGCTGTTGGATTCTGACCTCCCTGCACTCAAAGTGGATTTTCTGGAGCTAAGGAACTCAAAATGGCGCACTTCCAATTGCATTGGAAAGTAGACATTCAGGGCTTTCCAGCAATGTATAATAGTCCATACTTTGGCCAAGAATAGACGATGTAAATTGGCGTTCAACGCCAGCTTTCTACCCAAATCTGGCGTCCAACGCCAGAAAAGGAGCCAAAGCGAGAGTTGAACGCCCAAACTGGCACAAAAGCTGGCGTTCAACTCCAAGAAAGACCTCTACACGTGCAACACTCAAGCTTAGCCCAAACACACACCAAGTGGGCCCAGGAAGTGGATTTATGCATCAATTACTTACTCATGTAAACCCTAGTAGCTAGTTTATTATAAATAGGACCCTTTACTATTGTATTAGTCATCCTGGATTGTATTCTGATCCTGTGATCACGTTTTAGGGGGCTGGCCATCTCGGCCATGCCTGGACCTTTCACTTATGTATTTTCAACGGTAGAGTTTCTACACTCCATAGATTAAGGTGTGGAGCTCTGCTGTTCCTCAAAGATTAATGCAAAGTACTTCTGTTTTCTATTCAATTCATCTTATTTCGCTTCTAAGATACCCATTCGCACCCAAGAACGTGATGAAGGTGATGATTATGTGTGACGCTCATCATCCTTTTCCCTTATGAACACGTGCCTGACAAACACTTCTGTTCTACATGAAATAAGCTAGAATGAATATCTCTTAGATCTCTTAATCAGAATCTTCGTGGCGTAAGCTAGAATGATGGCGGCATTCAAGAGAATTCGGAAAGTCTAAACCTTGTCTGTGGTATTCCGAGTAGGATTCAATGATTGAATGACTGTGACGAGCTTCAAACTCGCGAGGTGCTGGGCGTTAGTGACAGACGCAAAAGGAGGGTGAATCCTATTCCAGCATGATCGAGAATCGACAGATGAATGGCCGTGCTGTGACAGAGCATGTGAGCATATCTTTCACTAAGAGGAGGGGATGTAGCCACTAACAACGGTGATGCCCTTGCATAAAGCCAGCCATGGAAAGGAGTAAGATTGATTGGATGAAGATAGCAGGAAAGCAGAGGTTCAGAGGAACGAAAGCACCCCCATTCGCTTATCTAAAATTCCTACCAATGAATTACATAAGTATCTCTATCCCTATTTTATTATATCATATTCGAAAACTCCATTATCACTTTATATCTACCTGACTGAGATTTACAAGGTGACCATAGCTTGCTTCATACCAACAATCTCCGTGGGATTCGACCCTTACTCACGTAAGGTATTACTTGGACGACCTAGTGCACTTGCTGGTTAGTTGTATCGAAGTTGTGAACCATGGTATTGGCACCATGTTCTTGGCGCCATTGCCAGGGAAAGAAAGAGCCATGAATTTTACATAATTAAAGTGTAATCACGATTACGCATACCAAGTTGCTCACGTTGCCAGGGATTGTTCGAGCCTGGACATCACAATTTCGTGCACCAAGTTTTTGGCGCCGTTGCCGGGGATTGTTCGAGTTTGGACAACTGACGGTTCGTCTTGTTGCTCAGATTAGGTAATTTTCTCTTTTTTTTTGTTTTCTTTTCAAAAATTTTTCAAAAATATTTCAAAAATTTTTCTTCTGTTTTCGAAAAAAAAAATGTTTTCAAAAAAATATATTTTTATTCAAAATTTTTAAGAATGAATTCTAGTGTTTCATGAAGCATGTAAAGCCTGGCTGGCTGTAAAGCCATGTCTAAATTTATTTGGACTGAGGCTTGCAATTTGTTATCAAGAGCAATATACTCTGGTGTTAAATGCTGAAGCTTGGCTGGCCATTGGCCATGTCTAGTGTTTTGGACTGGAGCTTTCTTTGAAAGCTTGGCTGGCTAGTGAGTCATGTCTAATTCCTAGACTGAAGTTTTAGACTAAGAATGCAAGATTCCTGGAATTCATATTAAAAATTTTGGAATCCTTATTTTCCTTTTTTCAATTAATTTTTCGAAAAATCCAAAAAAAAAATTAGAAAATCATAAAAAAATCAAAAATATTTTTCTGTTTCTTGTTTGAGTCTTGAGTCACATTATAAGTTTGGTGTCACTTGCATATGCATCTTGCAATTTTCGAAAATATCATGCATTCATAGTGTTCTTCATGATCTTCAAGTTATTCTTGGTAAGTCTTCTTGTTTGATCTTGATGATTTTTTGTTTTGTGTCTTTTCTTGTTTTTCATATGCATTCTTGAATTCTTAGTGTCTAAGCATTAAAGAATTCTAAGTTTGGTGTCTTGCATATTTTCTTTGCATTAAAAATTTTTCAAAAATGTGTTCTTGATGTTCATCATGATCTTCATAGTGTTCTTGGTGTTCATCCTGACATTCATAGCATCCTTGCATGCATTCATTGTTTTGATCTAAAAATTTCATGCATTGCATAATTTTCATGTTTTTCAAAAATCAAAAAAATATATCTTTCCCTTTTTCTCTCATCAAATTCAAAAATTTGGATTGACTTTTTCAAAAATTTTTAAAATCAAGTTGTTTCTTATGAGTCAAATCAAATTTTCAATTTGAAAATCTTATCTTTTTCAAAATCTTTTTCAAAAATCAAATCTTTTTCAAAAGTCTTAGTTATTTTCGAAAATTCCAAAAAATATTTTTCAAAAATCTTTCTCTTATTTTTATACCAAATTTTCGAAAATAACCTAATCAATTAATGTTTTGATTCAAAAATTTGAAGTTTGTTACTTGCTTGTTAAGAAAGATTCAAACTTTGAGTTCTAGAATCATATCTTGTGATTTCTTGTGAATCAAGTCATTAATTGTGATTTTAAAAATCAAATCTTTTTTTTTTCAAAAACTAATTTCTATCATATCTTTTCAAAAATATCTTCTTTTCTTACCTTTTTCAAAAAGTTGGTTTCAAAATATCTTTTCCAACTTCCTAACTTCTTATCTTTTCAAAATTTGTTTCAACTAACTAACTAACTTTTTGTTTGTTTCTTAACTTTTTCAAAACTACCTAACTAACTCTCTCTCTCTAATTTTCGAAAATATCTTCCCTCTTTTTCAAAAATTTCTTTTTAATTAACTAATTATTTTTATTTTTATTTTTGATTTTAAAAATTTTCGAAAATTACTAACATTTTTCAAAAACCATTTTCGAAAATCACTAACTCTTTTTAAAAAATATTTTCAAAAATTCTCTCTCTCCCATCTTATTCTATTTATTCATTCATATCCTAACATCTCATCTCACATCTCTGCCATCCTCACAGTTGTGTTTCTTCCATTATATTACATTCTTTGTCTCCCCCTCTTTTCTCCCACTCACAAAGGGATCCCTATACTGTGGTATAAAGGATCTCTTTTATTATTATTATTTTTCTGTGCCCTCTTCTTTGTCATATGAGCAGGAGCAAGGATAAGAACATTCTTGTGGAAGCAGATCCAGAACCTAAAAGGACTCTAAAAAGAAAATTAAGAGAAGCTAAATTACAACAATCCAGAAATAACCTTTCAGAAATTTTTGAACAGGAAGAGGAGATGGCAGCCGAAAATAATAATAATGTAAGGAAGATGCTTGGTGACTTTACTGCACCTAATTCCAATTTACATGGAAGAAAAAATAGTCCTTCAATGGAATGAGGACTCCCTTGTGTTTAAAACTTAAGAATCTCCCTCTGCAACCATGGAAAGGAAGCAGAAAAAGCTTCTCTCAAAGCAGAGTCAACCAGAGCCCCCACAGTCAAACTCTAAGTTTGGTGTTGGGAGGCCACAACCAAAC
>NC_029788.2:33371150-33372324 GCF_000816755.2 Arachis ipaensis
CGTTTCTATGTTATGTGCTTATCTATGTTTGTGTCTTCATTACATGATCATTAGTAGTAGTAACTATGTCTTAAAGTTATAAATGTCCTATGAATCCATCACCTCTCTTAAATGAAAAATGTTTTAATCCAAAAGAATAAGAAGTACATGAGTTTCAAATTTATCCTTGAACTTAGTTTAATTATATTGATGTGGTGACAATGCTTCTTGTTTTCTGAATGTGCACATCTGTGAGGCTCCATGAGAGCCCAATGTCAAGCTATTGACTCTAAAGAAGCGCTTGTTGGGAGGCAACCCAATTTTTATTTATCTAACTATAATTTCCTTAGTTATATGTCTTTGTAGGTTCATGATCATGTGGAGTCACAAAACAAATATAAAAATTAAAAACGGAATCAAAAACAGCAGAAGAAAAATCACACCCTAGAGGAGCATCTGTCTGGCGTTCAGCACCAGAACAGAGCATGGTTCTGGCGCTGAACGCCCAAAATGGGCAGCTTCTGGGCGCTGAACGCCAGAAATGGCACACAAATGGGCGTTGAACGCCCAAAATGGCCACCAACCTGGCGCTGAACGCCCAGAGTTGTGTACAAAGGCATTTTTACATGCCTAATGGGTGCAGGGATGTAAATCCTTGAACACCTCAAGATCTGTGGACCCCACAGGATCTGTGGGCCCCACAGGATCCCCACCTACCTCCACTCACTTCTTCTCACCACTCTCTTTCACACAACCCCATAAACACTCTTCCCCAAAAACCCTTCACCAATCACCTCAAACTCTCTCCCCCATTACCTCTTCACCACTCACATCCATCCACTCTTCCCCATAAACCTACCTCATAAACTCCACCTACCTTCAAAATTCAAAACCAATTTCCCACCCAAACCCACCCATATGGCCGAACCTTAACCCCCCTCCCTTCCCTATATAAAGACCCTCATTCTTCATCAAATTCACACAACACACCCCTCTACACTCTTCTTGGCCGAAACCACATCTCCCTTTCCCTCTCCATATTTCTTCTTCTTCTTCTATTCTTTTGTTTATTGCTCGAGGGCGAGCAATATTCTAAGTTTGGTGTGGTAAAAGCATAAGCTTTTTGTTTTTCCATTACCATTGATGGCACCTAAGACCGGAGAATCCTCTAGAAAGGGGAAGGGGAAGATAAAAG
>NC_029788.2:33372345-33449555 GCF_000816755.2 Arachis ipaensis
AGCTCTTAAAAGAATGATGACTAGGAGACATGTTATTTGATAATCTGAAAAATCATAAAAATGATTCTTGAAGCAAGAAAAAGCAGCAAAGAACAAAGCTTGCAGAAAAAAAAAATATAGGCGAAAAAAAAATAGAAAGAAAAAAAAAGCAAGCAGAAAAAGCCAAAAGCTCTTAAAACCAAGAGGCAAGAGCAAAAAGCCAATAACCCTTAAAACCAAAAGGCAAGGGAAAATAAAAAGGATCCCAAGTCTTTGAGCATCAGTGGATAGGAGGGCCTAAAGGAATAAAATCCTGGTCTAAGCGGCTAAACCAAGCTGTCCCTAACCATGTGCTTGTGGCGTTAAGCTTTTTGTTTTTCCATTACCATTGATGGCACCTAAGACCGGAGAATCCTCTAGAAAGGGGAAAGGGAAGACAAAAGCTTCCACATCTGAGTCATGGGAGATGGAAAGGTTCATCTCCAAAGCCCATCAAGACCACTGCTATGATGTTGTGGCCAAGAAGAAGGTGATCCCTGAGGTCCCTTTTAAACTCAAAAGAAATGAGTATCCGGATATCCGACATGAAATTCAAAGAAGAGGTTGGGAAGTTCTAACAAATCCCATCCAACAAGTCGGCATCCTAACGGTTCAAGAGTTCTATGCCAATGCATGGATCACCAAGAACCATGATCAAAGTAAGAACCCGGATCCAAAGAACTATGTTACAATGGTTCGGGGGCCTCATGGATAAAGTGAGATGCCAAAACTATTCAAGAGGCAAAAAGCTATAAGTCCCGCTCATATGATTGAAGCTATGTGTCATTGATAGTTTGGAATTTATAGTATATTCTCTTCTTTTTATCCTATTTGATTTTCAGTTGCTTGGGGACAAGCAACAATTTAAGTTTGGTGTTGTGATGAGCGGATAATTTATACGCTTTTTGGCATTGTTTTTAGTATGTTTTTAGTAGGATCTAGTTACTTTTAGGGATGTTTTCATTAGTTTTTATGTTAAATTCACATTTCTGGACTTTACTATGAGTTTGTGTGTTTTTCTATGATTTCAGGTATTTTCTGGCTGAAATTGAGGGACTTGAGCAAAAATCAGATTCAGAGGTTGAAGAAGGACTGCTGATGCTGTTGGATTCTGACCTCCCTGCACTCAAAGTGGATTTTATGGAGCTACAGAACTCGAAATGGCGCGCTTCCAATTGCGTTGGAAAGTAGACATCCAGGGCTTTCCAGAAATGGATAATAGTCCATACTTTGGCCAAGAATAGATGACGTAAACTGGCGTTCAACGCCAGCTTTCTACCCAAATCTGGCGTCCAGCGCCAGAAAAGGAGCCAAAACCAGAGTTGAACGCCCAAACTGGCACAAAAGCTGGCGTTCAACTCCAAGAAAGACCTATACACGTGCAACACTCAAGCTTAGCCCAAACACACACCAAGTGGGCCCAGAAAGTGGATTTATGCATCAATTACTTACTTATGTAAACCCTAGTAGCTAGTTTATTATAAATAGGACCCTTTACTATTGTATTAGTCATCCTGGATTGTATTCTGATCCTGTGATCACGTTTTAGGGGACTGGCCATCTCGGCCATGCCTGGACCTTTCACTTATGTATTTTCAACGGTAGAGTTTCTACACTCCATAGATTAAGGTGTGGAGCTCTGCTGTTCCTCAAAGATTAATGCAAAGTACTTCTGTTTTCTATTCAATTCATCTTATTTCGCTTCTAAGATACCCATTCGCACCCAAGAACGTGATGAAGGTGATGATTATGTGTGACGCTCATCATCCTTCTCCCTTATGAACACGTGCCTGACAAACACTTCTGTTCTACATGAAATAAGCTAGAATGAATATCTCTTAGATCTCTTAATCAGAATCTTCATGGCGTAAGCTAGAATGATGGTGGCATTCAAGAGAATCCGGAAAGTCTAAACCTTGTCTGTGGTATTCCGAGTAGGATTCAATGATTGAATGACTGTGACGAGCTTCAAACTCGCAAGTGCTGGGCGTTAGTGACAGACGCAAAAGGAGGGTGAATCCTATTCCAGCATGATCAAGAACCGACAGATGAATGGCCGTGCTGTGACAGAGCATGTGAGCATATCTTTCACTGAGAGGAGGGGATGTAGCCACTGACAGCGGTGATGCCCTTGCCTAAAGCCAGCCATGGAAAGGAGTAAGATTGATTGGATGAATATAGCAGGAAAGCAGAGGTTCAGAGGAACGAAAGCACCCCCATTCGCTTATCTGAAATTCCTATCAATGAATTACATAAGTATCTCTATCCCTATTTTATTATATCATATTCGAAAACTCCATTATCAC
The DNA here is from genome assembly GCF_000816755.2 of Arachis ipaensis. Classification (NCBI taxonomy): domain Eukaryota; kingdom Viridiplantae; phylum Streptophyta; class Magnoliopsida; order Fabales; family Fabaceae; genus Arachis; species Arachis ipaensis. The sequence goes on from NC_029788.2 coordinate 33,374,670, forward strand.
TTTATATCTGCCTGACTGAGATTTACAAGGTGACCATAGCTTGCTTCATACCAACAATCTCCGTGGGATTCGACCCTTACTCACGTAAGGTATTACTTGGACGACCCAGTGCACTTGCTGGTTAGTTGTATCGAAGTTGTGAACCATGGTATTGGCACCATGTTCTTGGCGCCATTGCCAGGGAAAGAAAGAGCCATGAATTTTACATAATTAAAGTGTAATCACGATTACGCATACCAAGTTGCTCACGTTGCCAGGGATTGTTCGAGCCTGGACATCACAATTTCGTGCACCAATGGCCCTTTCCAGTTAGCTGCTAGCTTCCTTTCTCCTGACCGACCTGCTCCGATGTCATTTCAGATTAAGATGAGGTCGTTGGTGGTGAAGCTTCGCTGGATTACTTTCCGGTGATACCTTGAAACCATTCAACGCTTTAGTACTTCCTTTCTAATCTAGACTCTTTCTCGGACCTCTGGAAATAGGTTGAGCTCTTCCCTTTGTGCTTGGGAGTTGGTATCCTCGTTGTAGAAGATCACCTTAGGGGACCTTTTTTTACCTCTACGGGAATCATTACCTCCATTCTGTAAGCAAGTCGGAAGGGTGATTCCCCGGTGGTGGAATGTGGGGTTGTCCGGTATGTCCATAGGACTTGTGGGAGCTCTTCAGCCCAGGCTCCCTTTACGTCTTGTAGTCTACGTTTTAGTCCGGCCAATATGACTTTGTTGGCTACTTCCGCCTGTCTGTTGGCTTGTGGGTGTTCTACAGAGGTGAACTGGTGCTTGATTTTTAGATCAACTACCAAGTTCCTGAAGCCCGTGTCGGTGAACTGAGTACCATTGTCCGTGGTGATGGAACACAGGACCCCAAACCTTTTGACAATATTTCTGTATAAGAACTTCCGACTTCTTTGGGTGGTGGCGGTGGCCAATGGCTCTGCCTCGATCCACTTTGTAAAGTAGTTGAGCCCTACAATGAGGAACTTGACTTGCCCTGATCCCTGGGGGAACGGTCTGAGGAGGTCGAGCCCCCACTTTGCGAATGGCCAGGGTGAAGTGACGCAGATGAGCTCCTCGGGTGGGGTGACATGAAAGTTGGCGTGCTTCTGGTATGGGAGCATATTTTGACGAACTCTGTTGCTTCCTTTTGCAAGGTCGGCCAGTAAAAGCCGGCTCGGAGTACCTTTTTGGATAGAGCTCGTGCCCCGAGGTGGTTGCTGCACATGCCGCCGTGGACTTCTTCTAGGACTTCCTTTGTGGCAGAAGTCGGGACGCACTTTAGGAGAGGTGTTCAGATCCTATCCTGTATAGGACGTCGTCCACTATGGTGTAGTACTGTGCTTCTCGTATGAGCCTTTTCGCTTCCTTTTTATCTGTGGGGAGTGTTTCAGACTTGAGGTAGTTAATTATGGGAGTCATCCACCTTTGGTCCTGGCCTGATATGTTTAGGAGCTTCTCCTCTTTCGAGGTTTACGGGTTTTGTAGTGTTTCTTGGATGAGGCTTCTATTATTGCCCCCTGGTTTGGTGCTGGCTAGCTTTGAAAGTGCATCAGCTCGGGCGTTTTGTTCCCAAGGTATATGCTGGATCTCATATCCCATGAATTTTTTGAGCTGTTCTCTGGTCTTGTCTAGATATTTTTTCATAGTGGGATCCTTTGCCAGGTAACTTCCTTCTATTTGCGAGGTGACTACTTGTGAATCGCTAAAGATGGTAAGCTTTTGGGCTCCGACTTCCCTAGCCAGCTTTAAACCAGCCAGTAGGGCCTCGTACTCGGCTTGGTTATTTGAGGCGGGAAACTTGAATCTTAAGGAGCGTTCGAGCTGTGTCCCTTGATCACTTTCCAGGATAACGCCGGCTCCACTTTCGGCTTTGTTTTATGAGCCGTCGGCATAGAGGTTCCAATTAATGGGGGTCTCAGGGGTGTCGGTGTACACTACGACGAAGTCGGCCAGGTATTGAGACTTGATGGCCATCCGAGCTTCGTACTTGAGGTCAAACTCGGACAACTCGACCGTTGACGTGGTAGAAGTTAGCCGATTAAGAAATTAGTATAGAAATAACGTTGCGAGTACAGTTCCTAACCGACGAAAATTTGCTTATCAATTTAGAAAGGGTTGTCACAATTTTAGAATAAAAATACTGGGGGTAGAAATCTCAGGTCGTCTCCCAACGAGTTGACAAAAGAGTGCTATTTTATTAGTCAGGGGTTTTACAAGAAATTTTTGAGAGTTGAGGAACAGAAAATTTAATGATGGTAAATTAAAGCAATGTGAATTAAAAGCGATTTATATATTCAAAGTAAAAGCCTTGACCGGGGGTAGATTAATTGAAAGTTCTATCCTTGTTGGATTTTTCCCAACTGGAATAGCAAGAGGTTGTTGTTTTCACTTAGTTAACCCTTACTAAATAAAGGAAAGTCAAATGATTGAGCTAACTCTTATTCACAAGTTCTAATCCTCTCTATTGGGAAGGGTTAGCATTAGTGCCTAGAGAGTTAGCCAACAACTTCCAATTTAACTAATCACTTGAGTATTCCAACTCAAGGGTCTCCTTTTAATCAACCCCCAAGTCAAGTTGGGAGTCTACTCCGTTGACATGAGTACAACATTCACAAACTTATAAGAAGAAGACATGATAAATTAGATAAAATAGGAACTGAAAATTAATTAAAGGTAAAAGTAATTCTTTTGCATTAATAAATTCCAAAATGCAACATCCTTATCTGAACAGGATTAATGGGCAATTAAAAGAGTAAAAGAATAAGGAAACAAACTAGAATAGCAACTTCAACGGAGGTAGTAACTTTTCTCAATATCCAAAGCAAAAGCATCAAAAGCATCAAAACTAGAAATCTATGAATGTGAGGAAAACCTAGAGGAAGTAGTAATTTCTCTCTAAGATTCCAATCTAAAACTAAAACTATGCGAATGAGAATGTGTGAATTGTGTGTTGAGTCTCTGCTTGTCCCCTGGCTCTAGTCTGTGTTTTTAGGCCAAAAACTGGGTCCAAACTCGGCCCAAAATTGCCCCTAGCATTTTCTGCAATTTCTGCAGGTAGCGCATGTCATGCGTACGCATTAGTCACGCGTACGCATCAGTCACGCGTACACGTCAGTCACGCGTACGCGTCACTGGTCATCCTCGTGTGTCACGCGTACGCGTCAGGCACGCGCATGCATCGCCGTGCAAACTCCAATTCACGCGCACGCATCAGGTACGTGCACGCGTCGCTCCTCGCTGGCTATCTCCTTTAATTCTTGTGCTCCTTCCATTTATGCAAGCTTCCTCTCTATCCTCTAAGCCATTTTTACCCTATAAAGCCTGAAAACACTTAATGCACAGATCACGGCATCGAATGGTATAAAGGGGAATTAAAACACACAATTTAAGGGCTTAGGAAGTAAGTTTTCAATTGTAGAACAAAACTAGGAAGGAGTTGTAAAACTATGCAAATTATATGAATAAGTGTGCAGAGACTTGATAAAAACCACTCAATTGAGTACAAGATAAACCATAAAATAGTGGTTTATCAATCTTCCCACACTTAAACATTAGTATGTCCTCATGCTAAGCTCAAGGAGACAAAAAGAATGAATAGGGAAAAGTAAGACTCATGAAATGCAACCTATATATGAATGCAACTATATGCTAAGATGTTTCTATCTACTTGGTTGAAAATAAACAAGTTCTCCAAGACAAATATAAATCAGATTCCACTAATCCAAATCATACAGTAAAGACAAGTAAACTTGTAAGAAGATAGCTCATGAAAGCAGGAAACATAGAGTCAAGCATTGAACCCTCACTAGAAGTGTATATGCACTCTAATCACTCAACTGTATAGGGTAATCCACTCTAGTCTTCTCTATTCATGCGTTCTAAAATTTGTTCTTCATCTAACCAATCAACAAATATTTAGTGCACACATGCAAACATCATGAGGTCTTTTTTCAAGGTTGTAATGGGGTTTAGGTAAGGGTGAGGATACATGTATGGCCAAGTTAGCTAAGAATTAAATCCTTGATTAACCTAAGTTCTCACCTAACGCACACACATTCCCTATGCTTCCAAAATCATGCCTAACTACCCGTAGTCTCACTTTTTTGTTTTTCACATACTCATGTATTTAAATGTTCTTCTATTTTATCTCACATGCATTGATATTTTTATTGAACTTAACATTGGGGTGCTTTCATTCCCCTAAATTTGGATTTTTTTTGAAAGCATTATAACATCAATGCAATAGTTTTTTATTTATTCACATGAGTAGCATTCAAATTCTTAATATTTATCAATCAAGCAACACACATTCTTATTAACCATAGTTCCCATAGTTTTCCACACTTAATTTGACACACAATCCTTATCTTAAGCTAGCCAAATATTCAATTGGGGTAGTTCATTATTTTTCTGCTTAAGGCTGGTGATGTGGTAACATAAAGAACAAAAGAGAAAAGAGACGGCTCAAAGTGGTGAACAAAGGTAATTAGAATGGTGGGCCATTTAGGATAGTGAGCTAATAACAAATGATGGCCTCAATCATACATATGCATGAATACATTAAACAATGGACATATAGAATGGAACAAACCATAGATTGCAATCGTAGAGGAGAGAAAACACACAAGAATAAAAATAATGGTTAAATCATGTAACCATACAATCAGGCTCAAAATCTCACTGGGTTGTGGTTCTAGCTTTAAACCATATTCCAAATTACAATCTTCAGACAAGTTTAACATAGAATTTTTAATTTGAATTAGTGAAATTTTTCAAAAAAAGGATCTTGAAAAGAAACTTATTATTTTTCAACCAAGTATAACAAACATGCAAACACTTATTACTATGCAATCTATCCTATCTAACAAAAGAAAACTAACCTATTGGTGTTAAGAAAAAGCAGTTACCTTCGAAAGTCAGGTACTGACCGACCTCCCCACACTTAAAGCTTGGCACCGTCCTCGGTGCCATCAGTTAGGAACAAACGGGGGCTGGTAACAGCATCTCCACAGTTGGGGTCATCATGGCTCCCGGTGCTGGTAGGTGAAATAGAGTCCGGAGTGTCTGGTTCTTCTTCAGGTGGGTTGTTGCCAACAATCAGCTCCTTGAGGTATGTAAATCGGCACTTGTTATGGCGCTTCATTCGCTTTGCCTGCCGGTCTAGCCGGTCCAACCTCTGGAGTATCTGAAGGAGCAGCTAATTTGTTGAAGGTGCTTGTGATGTGGAAGGGGAAGAAATATCTCTGGCCGGGTCTGCAGTCCGGCTGGTAGTAGCTGCTGGGGGTCTGATGTACTTTCCGTTGGGGACATACTGATCATCTCGCGGAATCATGGCCTTGGTGTCCCCAGCTCTGTAGGAGACGCCAGCTGCTGAGACTAGATCTGAAACCAAGGTAGGAAAGGGTAGGTTGTCCACAATCTGTACGTGTCCCATGGCTTGCCGGAGGTGTCTCGGTAAGTTGAGAGGCTGGTCTGTAAGGATACACCAGATGAGAATAGCCATGTCCGTGGTGAAGGAGGACTCATGAATGCTCGGAAAGACATAGTAGGACATGATTTGTGCTCACACTCGAGCCTCCAAGGTAAGTGCTGAAGCCGATATGCCCTTAGGTTGGGATCGATGGTATCCATAGATCCATCTGCTGCCAGGTTGTGCTATAACACTGAGGACGTTGTCCCACTCAAACTGGTATGTTTGGCGCTTGAAATAGGCTTCTTGGTATGCGTCCAATCCTTCTGGAGCAGGAGGGAGATCTAAAGCTCATTGAATGGCCCCTTCAGATATAGAGACTTGCTTCTAACGGACATAAACAGATTACAGGACTGGCATGTGAAAATTGGAGTAGAATTCAACTACCCATGAGAGGTTGACCTGCCATGGCTGCCTCCGTAAGAATTCCCATTGTCTGCGCTCAATGCGGGACTCTACAAAATCAACAATGTGGGTAGGGAGGATGAGTAGGTGCTCATTGTTGTAGTTCCGCTCAGCCAGGATGGGGAACATCTGGTCACAGTAGTGGTTAGTGAACCACGCAGTGTCCCTTGCTGGAAAGGCTTTCTCGGTTTCATCGACCTTGATGATCCTCTTGACCCGCTTTGTGGATGGATTGACTGATGTTGAGGATGGTTCCGCAGCTGGTGCTCTTTTCGTTCCTCTCCTCACCAGTGGCTTGTTAGAGGCTTTCTCTGTATCCTTCCTGGTGGCCATCCTGAAAAGAGAGAAAAGAAAGGGACATAAAATCAAATAGCTAGAACCGGGAGGAGGAAAATACAAGTGATAATCAATGCCAAAGTAAAGAAGAATGTCATAAACACATGGTCGCGATTCCATGTAATTAGGACATCAATGGAAATATAGCATGATAAATTAAGACAATTAGATGCAAGATGTTTATTAGCATGCCGGCAAAGGCATGAGTAGCATAGATCAAGCATTAATAGCTTAATTTGGTTATCAAATGTAACAAATTAACAATCACGTTTGTATAGACAATTAAATTTAATCAATAAAAGATTGCAAGGGTTTTGTGAAAAACAGGCAGTAGAGTAGAAGAATAGAATAATTAAGAATTCACAATGCCATACGGGCTTTTCACAAACACTTGGTATGCATGTAAAATATGTTAGGAAAAGTATGAAATCCAAACATGCATGCAACCCAAAAATTAATATTAATTGTCAAATAACTCCCTAATATATCCACAAGCAAATATAGAAGAAAACAATCACCCATTTAAATTTCTAACACCAATTAAAAGAATGCAAAAAGAATAGATAAATAGTAAGAAAGAAAGAAAGAAGATAGGAAGAAAGAACCTTGAGAAGAAGATGAAAAGAGAGAGGTAATGGAGGATGTGAGTGGGAAAGAAGTAAGAGGAGAAGAGGAAGAAAGAAGATAGAAAAGATAGAAGAAGAAGAAGGAGAAGAAAGAAATTAGGATTGGGGGAGAAAGGATAAGAAATCTGGGCGGCGTGCTGTTGTAATTGTGCGTCGCATGCGACGCGTATGCGTACGGCACGCGTACGCGTGGGTCACATTAAGTTCACGTGACGCGTAAGCGTCTGTGACGTGTACGCGTGATCTCAGTTTGTGCGAATCGCGCGAAGGTAGCCCCGTACACGCACAACTCTCGGGTTGATACGCATGAGGGCTAAAAAGGCAGACGACACGTGCGCGTCAGGTACGCGCACGCGTGGATGGGGACAAAGTGAAGAGGAAGTGCACGCGTCAGGGACGCGTACGCGTGAGGAAGATTGTGCTCCTAGCACAATTCCAGACTCAAGCCAGCACAATTTTCGGGTAAAACACTCATTTACGTCATAGACGCTTACGCGTGGGTGGCGAACAACACAAGTGACACGCACGCGTCAAGTACGCGTTCGCGTGGGCTTGCTGGTGCGCAAAGCACACTTCTAGTGCCACTCCTGCCCAACTCTCTGTTTACTTCCTTGGTGTTGCGAGTCCACGCATGATGCGTACGCGTCAGCGACCCTTGTGCGTTGAACACCTTTTTTTTATGCAGAATGCAGATGAATATGCAGAAATTATGAATGACTACTACGAAAATTAAAATAAAATAGACTAAGAATGAGAAGAAACGATCATACCATGGTGGGTTGTCTCCCACCTAGCACTTTGCTTTTACGTCCTTAAGGTGGACGGTCCATAAGCTTAATCTGCTTCTGTTAGTGGGTCCTCCAAGAGAAAGACCTCTAGCTCTTTAGTTACCTTCATCTTCTCACCATGATACAGCTTTAAGCGATGTCCATTGACCTTGATGAATTTGGAACTTGAAGGATGACTCAGGTGGAAGACTCCGTATGGCTCTGCCTTTTCTACCCTGTAGGGGCCCTCCCACCTTGATCTCAGCTTGCTTGGCATGAGCCTCAGCCTTGAGTTGTAAAGGAGGACTAGCTCCCCAGGTCTGAACTCTCTTCTCTTGATATGCTTGTCATGTACAGCCTTCACCTTCTCTTTGTATAGTCTGGAGTTGTCATATGCTTCGAGTCGAAGGGTCTCCAGTTCTGCCAGTTACAGCTTCCTTTCAGTTCCAGCCTTCTCAAATCCCATGTTGCATTCTCTTACAGCCCAGAAAGCCTCGTGTTCCACCTCCACTGGGAGGTGACAAGCCTTTCCGTACACTAAGCGGAAGGGGCTCATTCCTATGGGTGTCTTGTATGCCGTCCGATAAGCCCAAATCGCATCAACAAGCCGTGTGCTCCAGTCCTTCCTATGAGGCTTGACTATCTTCTCCAAAATACGCTTTATCTCTCTGTTAGACACCTCTGCTTGCCCATTGGTCTGAGGATGGTAAGCTGTTGCTACCTTGTGGACAATGCAATGTTTCTTAAGTAGTCCTGTTAATCTCTTGTTACAAAAGTGGGTGCCTTGATCACTCACGATTGCTCGTGGTGATCCAAAGCGACAGATAATATGATTTCTAACAAAGGAGACAACAACATTAGCATCATCAGTATGGGTATAGATTGTTTCCACCCATTTAGAAACATAATCTACAGCTAACAGTATATATAAGAATCTGCTAGAGTTTGGGAACGGACCCATGAAGTCAATGTCCCAAACATAAAAAATTTCATAGAACAGCATAAGCTATTGGGGCATCTCATCCCTATTGGATATATTACCAAATCTTTGGCATGGGGAACAAGATTTACTAAAGGCAGTAGCATCTTTAAAAAGAGTGGGCCACCAGAATCCACAGTCTAAAATTTTTCTAGCTATCCTTTGAGGGCCAAAATGTCCACCACTCTCAGAGGAGTGGCAGGCCTCTAAAATTGACTGAAATTCTGATTGAGGCACACACCTTCTAATTATCTGGTCAGTACCATACCTCCATAAATATGGGTCATCCCATATATAATATTTGGACTCGCTTTTCAGCTTGTCCCTTTGATTCTTAGTAAAATTAGGAGGGAATGTATGACTAACTAGATAATTAGCTACAGGGACATACCAAGGCACTACTTCAGATATTGCGTGCAAGCTATCAAATGGAAAACAGGAAAAGCATCATTGATAGGAGTGGAGTCAATCTTAATGTGCTCTAGGCGACTCAAGTGGTCCGCCACTAAATTCTGGGAACCACTCGTATCCTTAATTTCTAAATCAAATTCTTGCAGCAACAACATCCAACGTATTAACCTTGGTTTGGACTCCTTTTTAGCTAATATATATTTTAGAGCTACATGGTTTGAGTACACTACCACTTTAGTACCAAGTAAGTCGGCTCAGAATTTATCCAGAACAAAAACTATAGCCAGAAGCACTTTTTCAGTGGTAGTGTAGTTAGACTGAGCTGCGTCTAAGGTCTTAGAAGCATAAGCAATTACAAAAGGATCCTTACCTTCGTGCTGAGCCAGCGCCGCTCCTACTGTATGGTTGGAGGCATCACACATAATCTCAAAAGGCTGGCTCCAGTCTGGTCCTCTCACAATCGGAGCTTGAGTCAAGGCGATCTTCAGCTTATCAAACGCTTCCATGTAAGCCTCACGTAGCTTGAATTCAACATCCTTCTGCAGCAGTCTGGATAAAGGCAGCGCTACCTTACTGAAGTCCTTGATAAATCTCCGGTAGAAACCTGCATGACCAAGGAACGAACGGACTTTTCTCACGGAGGAGGGGTAAGGTAAACTAGAAATAACATTTATCTTTGCTAGATCTACAGAAATACCAGTATTAGAAATAATGTGTCCTAGAACAATACTTTGTTTAACCATAAAATGACATTTTTCAAAATTTAATACAAGGTTTGAACTAACATACCTGTCTAATACTCTAGCTAAACTATCCAAGCAAAGGTTGAAAGAATCACCATACACACTAAAATCATCCATGAAAACTTTCATACAGTTCTCAAGAAAATCTGAGAAAATACTCATCATGCACCTTTGAAACGTAGCCGGTGCATTACATAAACCAAAAGGCATCCTCTTGTATGCATGCGTTCCAAAGGGACATGTAAAAGTAGCTTTCTCCTGATCTTCAGGAGCTATGTGAATTTGAAAATAGCCGGTGTAACCATCTAAGAAGCAGTAGTGCGATTTACCTGTCAGGCGATCAAGCATCTGATCAATGAAAGGCAATGGGTAGTGATCTTTGCGAGTAGTTGAGGTACCTGTAATCAATGCATACCCTCCAGGAGTTCTGCACTCTGGTTGCTATGAGCTCTCTTTGCTCATTCTTTGCTGTGGTGATTCCAGACTTCTTGGGCACCACTTGTACTAGGCTGACCCATTCACTATCTGAGATAGGGTAGATGATGTCTGCCTTCAGTAGTCTGGTCACTTCCTTCTTGACAACTTCTAAGATGGTGGGGTTCATCCTCCCTTGAGGTTGACGGACATGCCTTGCTCCCTCTTCTAAAAATATCCGATGCTCACAGACTTTAGCGCTGATGCCTACTATATCCGCCAAGCTCCACCTAATTGCTTTCTTGTGTCTTCTTAGCACACTAAGCAACTGCTCCTCCTGCTAGGAACTGAGTTCCCTTGCAATGATAACTGGGAGCTTCTGATCATCCTCAAGATAAGCATACTTGAGGTGGGTGACGTGGTGGAAATTAGTCGATTAAGAAATTATAATGAAAATGGTGTTGCAAGTACAGTTCTTAACCGACAAAAATCCACTTATCAATTTAGAAAAGGTTGTCACAATTTTAGAATAAAAATACTGGGAGTATGAATCCCAGGTCATCTCCCAACGAGTTGCAGAGAGAATGCTATTTTATTGATCAGGAAGTTTCTGAGAAATTTGGAGTTGGAGAATAGAATTAAAGTTAGGAAAATTAACGAGAGATTGATTAACTATTATAAAAGAGAGCCTTGACTGGGAGAAGATTAATCGGAAGTTCTATCCTTGTTGGATGTTCCCAAGTGTAATAGTAATAGATAGTTGTTCTACTTAGTTATCCCTTACTGAATAAAGGAAAGTCAAGTAACTGACTAATCAACTCTATCCTCAAGTCCTAATCCACTCCTAAGGGGGGGGTTAGAGTTAGAGACTAGAGAGCCAGCCAACAACTCCCAATTAGAATTAACATTTGAGTATTTTCAACTCAAGGGTCTCCTCTTAATCAACTCCCAAGTCAAGTTGAAAGTCTACTCGGATAACATGAATGCTATTTTCATAAACGCATAATAAGAATAAAAGAGAGACATAATAATTGGAACTGAATTGAAAGCAATAATATAAATAGTAAAATTAAGTGGAAAAGGTATTCTTGCATTAATCAAGTCATAAAAGCTTTCCAATTGTAACTCTGAATAAGGATTAAAAATACAAAAGAGTAAGTAACAAGTAAGGAAACAAACTAGAATGATGAAGTCTTCAGCGGGAGTAGTGACTCTGTAAAAATCCAATCCAAAAGCATAAGACTATGTAACTATGAAGAACCCAGAAGGAGGAAGTATTCTCTCTCCAAGATTCAAAACTAAACTAAACTAATAAATGAGTGAATTGTGTCAATATGTCAATCTGTGTTGAGTCTCTACTGTCCCCTGGCTCTAATATGTATTTCTGGGCCAAAAACTGGATCTAAAACTGGCCCGAAATTGCCCCTAGCATTTTCTGCAACTGCTGTACGTCACGTATGTCACGCGTGCGCGTCGTTTGCAAAAACTCCTTGTCACGCGTACGCGTCAGTCACGCGTACGCGTCGCTGTCCTTTGCGCTAATCACGCGTGCGCGTCAAGTGTGCATGCGCATCGCTATGGAATGCTCCAAATCACGCGCACGCGTCGGCCATGCGTGCGCGTCATGTCTCGCTGGTCAGCTCCTTTGTTTCTTTGTGTTCCTTCTATTTTTGCAAGCTTCCTTTCTATTCCCCAAGCCATTCTTGCCATATAAAGCCTGAAAACACTAAACACATAGATCACGGCATCGAATGGTATAGAGGGGATTATAATCTAACAATTTTAAAGGCTTAGGAAGCAGGTTTTCAATCATAGTATTAGATTAGGAAGGCAAATGTATAACATGCTAATTACATGGATAAATATAGGAAGAGTTTGATAAAAATCACTCAATTGAGCACAAGATAAACTGTATAATAGCAGTTTATCAACCTCCCCACACTTACACATTAGTATGTCCTCATGCTAAGCTTAAGAAAATTAAAAAGAATGAATAGGGACAATAGGACTCATGCAATGCAATGCAACCTATACATATGAATGCAACTATATGATGAAATGTCTATGCCTACTTGGTTAAGAAAATAAACAAGTTCTCCAAGACAAACAAAGATCAAATTTCACTAGTTCAAATCATACAATAAGAGATAAGTAAACTTGTAAGGAGACAACTCATGAAAGCCGGGAACATAGAGTCAAGCTTGAACCCTCACTAGGAGTGTGTATGCACTCTAGTCACTCAGGTGTATAGGGTAATCCACTCTAGTCTCCTCCATTCATGCTTTCTAAAACCTTGCTCTTCATCTAACCAATCAACAAATATCTAATACAAACATGCAAGCATCATGAGGTCTTTCTCAAGGTTGTAATGGGGCTTAGGTAAGGGTGAGGGTACATGTATGGCCAAGTGAGCTTTCAAATTGAATCCTTGATTATCCTAAGTTCTCACCTAACACACACACACATTCCCTATGCGTCTAAAATCATGCCTAGATACCCATAATCTCACTTTGTATGTTGCACCTAGTCATGCATTTAAATGTTCTTTTATTCCACATCAAATGCATTGATCTTTTTATTAAACTTAGCATTGGGGTGCTTTCATTCCCCTAAAATTAAATTGAGACATACATTTTTTTTAAAGCATTATAGCATCAATGCAATTGGTTTTCATAATTTCACATGAGTAGCATTCAGGCTTTTAACATTTATCAATTAACATACATTCTTATTAACCCAAGTTCCCATAGTTTTCCCACACTTAATTGACTAACAATCTCTATCTTAAGCTAACCAAAGATTCAATTGGGGTAATTACTTGTTTTTCCGCTTAAGGCTAGTGATGTGGTAATATAAAGAACAAAAGGGATATATAGGCTCAAAGTGGCAAACAAGGGTAATTAGAATGGTAGGCCATTTAGGATAGTGAGCTAATAACAAATGATGGCCTCAATCATACATATGCATGCATACATTAAACAATGGACATATAGAATGGAACAAAACATAGATTGCAATCATAGAGAAAAGAAAACACACAAGAATAAAAATAATGGTTAAATAATGCAACCATACAATTAGGCTCAAAATCTTACCGGATTGTGTGTTCTAACTCTAAGCTATGTTCCAAATTACAGTCTTCAAACAAGTTTAACAAAGGATTTTGGTTTGAATTAATGAAATTGTCAAAAATAGGGACTTTGAAAAGAACTTATTATTTTTCAACCAAGCAGAACATGTATGCAAATGTTTATTACTATGCAATTTATTCTATCTAAACAAAAAGAAAATTTATCTACTGGTGCTAAGAGAAAGAAAAGTTACCTTCGGAAGTCAGGTACTGACCGACCTCCCCACACTTAAAGCTTGGCACCATCCTCAATGCCGTCAGTTAGGAACAAAGGGGGGCTAGTAACAACATCTCCACAGTCGGGTGCGTCAGGGCTCCCGGTGCTGGTAGTTGAAGTGGAGTCCAGAGAATCTGGTTCTTCTGTGGGTGGGTGGTTGCCAACAATCAGCTCCTTCAGGTATGTGAATTGGCGCTTGTTACGGCACTCCATGCGATCCAACCTCTGTAGTATTTGAAGGAGTAGCTGATTTGTTGAAGGTGCTTGTGATATGGAAGGAGAAGAGATATCTCTGGCCGGGTCTTTAGTTCGGCTAATAGGGATTGCTATGGGTCTGATGTACTTCCCACTCGAAACATATTGATCATCCCGAGAAAGCAAGGCCTTGGTGTCTCCAGCTCTATAGGAGACTCCGGCTGCCGAGACCAAATCTGAAACCAAGGTGGAAAAAGGTAGGTTGCCTGCAATCTGTACGTGTCCCATAGCTTACCGGATGTGTCTTGGTAAATTGAGAGGCTGGTCTGTAAGGATGCACCAGATAACTACGGCCATGTCCGCAGTGAAGGAAGACTCGTGAGTGCTCAGAAAGACATAGTGGGACATAATCTGTGCCCACACTCGAGCCTCCAAGGTAAGTGCTGAAGCCAATATGCTCTTAGGGCGGGATCGATGGTAACCATAGATCCATGAGCTGCCAGGTAGCGCTATAATTCTGAAAACGTCGTCCCAGTCAAATTGGTATCGCTGGCGCTTGAAAGAGGCTTCTTGAAATGCGTTCAATCCTTCTGGAGCAGGGGGAAGATCTAAAGCCTGCTGAATGGCCCTTTCGGATATGGGGATCTGCTTCTGATGGACATAGACAGACTGCAGAGTTGGCATGTGAAAGTTGGAGTAGAATTCGACTACCTATAAAAGATTGACCTGTCGTGGCTGCTTCCGTAAGAAATCCCAATGTCTCTTTTCAATGCGGGGCTCTACCAGATCAACAATGTTGGAAGGGAGGATAAGAAGGTGCTCAGTGTTGTAGTTTCTTGCCGCCAGAATGGGGAACATCTGTTCACAGTAGCGGTTAGTGAACTGCGCAGTATCTTTTGCTGGAAAGGCTTTTTCAGATTCATTGACCTTGATGATCCTCTTGACTCGCTTTGTTGATGGCTTGACTGATGTTGACGAAGGTTCCTCAGCTAGCGCTCTTTTTATTCCTTTCCTCGCCAGTGGTTTGGTAGCCACTTTCTCTTTACCTTTCTTGGTGGCCATCCTGAAAGGGAAAAAGAAAGTAACTTGTAAGTCCAAGGGTTAGAGCAAGGAAGAGGGCAGTACGAGTGATAATCAATGCCCAGGTAAGGAAAATAGTGAACGGAAGATATGGTCGCGATTCCATGTGATCAGTTCATCAATGGAAATATAGCAAGGCATTATAGGTATTGGATGCAAGATGTTTATTAGCATGCCAGCAAAGGCATGAGTAGCATAGATCAAGCATCAATAGTGAAAAATGTATTATCACTTCGTAATAAACTAAACACGTTTGTATTGACAATTAAATTTAATTAATAAAATAATATAAGGATTTTTGTGAAAAACAAGCGTTAGAGTAGAAGAATATAATATTTAAAAGTGCACAATGCCATACGGACTTTTCACAAACACTTAGTATGCATGTTTAATATGATAGGAAAAGAATTAAATTGGAACATCCAAGCATCCCAAAAATAATTAATATTAATTGTCAAACAACTCCATAGGAATAATCACAAGCAATTAGAAGAAAGTAGTCACCCAAGTAGATTTTTAGCACCAAGTAAAATAGTACAAAGATAAATAAATAAAAAGAAGAAGAAAAAAAGAAAATAGAGAGAGAGAACCTTGAGAAGAATGTAAAAAAGAGAGGTGATGGAGGATGGGAGGTGAAGATAATATGAGGGAGAAGAAGAAAAGAGTGAAGAAGGAAGAAGAAAAAGAAAGAATAAGATGAAGATGGAGATAATAGAGGGAAGAAAAGAAAGAAGAAGAGAGAAATTAGGATTTGGAAAAGATAAGAAAAGATATGAAAAACAGGGCTGCGCAGGTTCTGGTGATGTTGCGCGAACGACGCGTACGCGTAGAATGCGCAGAGAGGGAGGTGGCGCGTGAGTGTCGGTTACGCCTACGTGTTACCTTATTTGTGCTACTAGCGCGAGGGCAACGTGGCACTCGCACAACCCACTGTTCGTTTTGGGGTATGTGCCAAAATGTCATATGACACGTGCGCGTCAGGCACGCGAATGCCTGGAAGTGCTTATGTTGAAGGTGACGCGCACGCGTAGTGCGATTTGTGCCTCGGGCACAGTGCCAGCACCAAGCCAGCCCAACTTTCGGCCAATACACCTTTTACATCGATTTTGTAAGGTCACGCGTGCGCGTCATTGACGCGTACGCGTGGAATGCCAATTTCTCAAATGACGCGTACGCATGGTGATGCTTGTGCGATTGGCACACTTTTTGCACTGTTCCCACGTAATTTTCTGTTCAGTTTTGTTTTTTTTGTAGAATGCTGATGATAATGTAGAATGCAGATGTATGCAGTGAAGATGAGAAGAGTCACTAAATAGAAACTAAGAAGAGAGGAACGATCATACCATGGTGGGTTGTCTCCCACCTAGCACTTTGCTTTAATGTCCTTAAGTTGGACGGTCTACAGGCTTAGTCGTCTGCTGAAGATGGATCTTCCAGGAGGAAGATCTCCAGTTCCTTGTTGTCCTTCACTTTTTCACCATGGTAAAGCTTTAGGCGGTGACCATTGACTTTGAGGATCTTGTGGCTTGAGGGGTAGCGCAGGTGAAGGACGCCATAAGGTTCAGCTTTTTCCACCCTGTAGGGGCCTTCCCATTTGGATCTCAGCTTGCCTGGCATGAGTCTCATCCTGGAGTTGTAGAGAAGAACTAACTCACCAGGTCTGAACTCCCTGTGCTTTATATTCTTGTCATGTACAGCTCTCACCTTCTCCTTGTATAGCCTGGAATTCTCATAAGCTTCTAGACGAAGGCATTCTAGCTCCTGTAATTGCAACTTCCTCTCAGCTCCGGCTTTCTCAAATCCCATGTTGCATTCCCATACCCCCCAGAAAGCTTTGTGTTCTATTTTCACTGGGAGGTGACACGCCTTTCTGTAGACTAAGCGGAAGGGACTCATTCCGATTGGTGTCTTGTATGCTGTTCGGTAAGCCCAGAGCGCATCAACAAGTTTGGTGCTCCAGTCCTTCCGGTGAGGTTTGACTATCTTCTGCAATATGCGCTTTATTTCTCTGTTAGACACCTCGGCTTGCCCATTGGTCTGGGGATGGTAAGATGTTGCTATCTTGTGAATGATGCCATATTTCTTCAGTAGGCCTGTTAGTCTCCTGTTGCAAAAATAAGTGCCTTGATCACTCACGATTGCTCGTGGTGATCCAAAGCGACAGATAATATGATTTCTAACAAAAGAGACAACAGTGTTAGCATCATCAGTACGTACAGGAATTGCTTCCACCCATTTAGAAACATAATTCACAGCTAATAATATGTATAAGAAACCATTAGAGTTTGGAAATGGACCCATGAAGTCAATGCCCCAAACATAAAAAATTTCACAGAACAGCATAGGTTGCTGGGGCATTTCATCCCTCTTGGATATATTATCAAACTTTTGGCATGGAGAGCAAGATTTACAGAAGATGGAAGCATCCTTAAAAAGAGTGGGGCACCAGAAACTATAATTTAGTATTTTTCTAGCTGTTCTTTGAGGGCCAAAATGTCCACCACTCTCAGAGAAATGTCAGCCCTCCAAAATTGACTGGAATATGATTGAGGCACACACCTTCTAATTATCTGGTCAGCACCATGCCTCCATAAATATGGGTCATCCCATATATGGTATTTGGACTCGTTTTTCAGCTTGTCTCTCTGGTGCTTGGTAAAATTAGGAGGGAAGGTACGACTAACTAGATAATTAGCTATGGGTGCATACCAAGAGACTACTTCAGATAATGCCTACAAGCTATCAAATGGAAAAGCATCGTTGATAGGAGTAGAGTCATCCATGATGTGCTCAAGGCGACTCAAGTTGTCTGCCACTAAATTCTGGGAACCACTTCTATCTTTAATTTCTAAATCAAATTCTTGCAGTAACAGTATCCAACGTATCAACCTTGGTTTGGACTCCTTTTTAGCTAATAAATATTTTAGAGCTGCGTGGTCTGAGTACACTACCACCTTAGTACCAAGTAAGTAGGCTCGAAATTTATCCAGAGCAAAAATAATAGCTAGAAGCTCTTTTTCAGTGATAGTGTAATTAGACTAAGCAGCGTCTAATGTCTTGGACGCATAAGCAATTACAAAGGGGTCCTTACCTTTGCACTGAGCCAACGCTGCTCCTACTGCATAGTTGGAGGCATCACACATAATCTCAAAAGGCTAGCTCCAGTCTGGTCCTCTCACAATCGGAGCTTGAGTTAAGGCGTTTTTCAACTTATCAAACGCTTCCATACAGTCCTTACTCAGCTCGAATTCAATATCCTTCTGTAGCAGTCTAGATAAAGGCAAAGCTACCTTACTGAAGTCCTTGATAAATCTCTGATAGAAACCTGCATGGCCAAGAAACGAACGGACTTCCCTCACGGAGGAGGGGTAAGGTAGATTAGAAATGACATTTACCTTTGCTAGATCTATAGAAATACCAGTATTAGAAACGTGTCCTAGAACAATACCTTGCTTAACCATAAAATGACATTTTTCAAAATTTAATACAAGGTTTGAACTAACACACCTGGCTAATACTCTAGTTAAACTATCCAAGCAAAGGATGAAAGAATCACCACACACACTAAAATTATCCATGAAAACTTCCATACAGTCTTCAAGAAGATCTGAGAAAATGCTCATCATGCATCTTTGGAACGTAGCCGGTGCATTACACAAGCCAAAAGGCATTCTCTTATATGCATACATTCCGAAAGGACATGTAAAAGTAGTTTTCTCCTGATCTTCAGGAGCTATATGAATCTAAAAATATCCAGTATACCCATCTAAAAAGCAGTAGTGTGATTTACCTGACAGGCGATCAAGCATCTGATTGATGAAAGGAAATGGGTAGTAATCCTTGCGAGTAGCCTGGTTGAGGCGCCTGTAATCAATGTACACCCTCCAGGTATTCTACACTCTAGTTTTTATGAGCTCTCCTTGCTCATTCTTCACTGTTGTGACTCCAGACTTCTTGGGAACCACTTGTACTGGACTGACTCATTCGCTATCTGAGATGGGGTAGATGATGTCTGCCTCAAGTAATTTGGTCACTTTCTTCTTGACAACTTCCAAGATAGTGGGGTTAAGCCACCTTTGAGGTTGACGGACAGGCCTTGTTCCCTCTTCTAAGAATATCCTGTGTTCACAAACTTGGGGACTGATGCCTACTATATCTGCCAAGCTCCACCCAATTGCTTTCTTGTGTTTTCTCAGCAAATTAAGCAGCTGCTCCTCCTGTTGGGAAGTGAGTTCCCTTACAATGATGATTGGGAGATTCTGATTATCCTCAAGGTAAGTGTACTTGAGGTGGAGTGGAAGGGGCTTCAATTCGGTTTTCTGCTCCTGACTAGGTACTTGATCATCTGGAGCTATGTGTGGTGGTATTACATCTTCAGGAAGCTCAGAGGGCTTCCCCACACTTGCTTCTTGCTCCATGTGTATTTCTTCTATTTCTTTCTGATGGACTGCAGCCACGGTCTCATCAATAATATCGCACTGGAAAATGGAGTGATCTTCCAGCGGGTGTCTCATAGCTTCATCCAGATTGAAACTCACTGTTCTGCCATTTATCTCAAAAGAGTAGGTTCCTGAGTAGGCGTCTAACTTGAATTTTGAAGTCTTCAAAAATGATCTTCCAAGTAGGACAGACGAAGGTTTTCCTGAGTCATTAGGGGGCATCTCCAAAATGTAAAAGTCAATAGGGAATGTCAGCTCCTTAATGCTCATGAGCACGTCCTCAGCAATTCCAACCACAGAGATTATGCTTTTATCTGCCAAAACAAAACATGCTACCGACCTTTTCAAGGGGGTAGCCTCAAAGCATCAGATACAGATAATGGCATAATACTCACACATGCACCCAAATCACACATGCAGTAAAAAATTTGAACACCATCAATAGTACAAGTAAACATGCATGGACCTAGATCACTACATTTTTCTGGTATATCACCCATTAAAGCAGATATAGAACTACCTAAAGGAATGGTTTCTAATTCATTAATTTTATCCTTATGTATGCATAAATCTTTTAAAAATATTACATATTTAGGTACTTTCTGAATGGCATCAAAAAGGGGAATAGTGACTTCAACCTTTTTGAAGATATCTACCATTTTGGGATCGAGCTCCATCTGCTTCCTGGACTTCCTTACAAGGTGTGGAAATGGGATAGGGATAGTGTCACGTGTAGCTTCAGCTGCTTTTGATGTGCTATTCTCTGGTTGAGTTGCTTCTTCCGCAATCATGTCTTGTACCTCCTCTTCTTCTTCAGCATCTTTTACCTCAACAGCACCTCTAACTTGAATGTTCTCTTTTGATCTCGGATCATCATGACTCCTCTCTTGCAGTGTGGTTCCAGACCTCAAAGTGATGGCATTGATGCCTCCTTTGGGGTTGGGTAAAGGTTGAGACGGAAGTGCATTAGAGCTTGCAGGTTAACTATTGGGTAAAGGTTAACTATTCTCTGAGGAACCAATTGTTGAATCTGTTATGCTGGGGGAGGCTGAGGTTGTTGTTGATTCTGCTTTATCTGCTTTAGTAGGTTGGTCACTTCATTCAGAGTCTGTGTGAGAGCAGTAGTCTCACTGCTAGAGGAAACCTCTACCACAACCTTGGGATGGTTGTGCCTGTGCCTGTGATTCCGAGCGGATTGATGAGCGGATAATTTATACGATTTTTGGCATTGTTTTTAGGTAGTTTTAAGTATGTTTTAGTTCCTTTTTACTATATTTTCATTAGTTTTTATGCAAAAATCACATTTCTGGACTTTACTATGAGTTTGTGTATTTTTATGTAATTTTAGCTATTTTCTGGCTGAAATTGAGGGACCTGAGCAAAAATCTGATTCAGAGACTGAAAAAGGACTGCAGATGTTGTTGGATTCTGACCTCCCTGCACTCAAAGTGAACTTTCTGGAGCTACAGAAGCCCAATTGGCGCAATCTTAATTGTGTTGGAAATTAGACATCTTGGGCTTTCCAGCAATGTATAATAGTCCATACTTTGCCCGAGATTTGATGGCACAAATTGGTGTTCAAACACACACTAGAGACCCTTTTTTGGCGTAAAACGCCAGAACTGGAATTAAACGCCCAAACTGGTATCCAAGCTGGCGTTTAACTCTAGAAAAGGCCTATGCACGTGAAAGCTTCAAAGCTCAGCCCAAACACACACCAAGTGGGCCCCGGAAGTGGATTTCCGCACTATCTACTTATTTTCCGTAAACCTAGGTTACTAGTTTAGTATAAATAACACTTTTTCCTATTGTATTCGCATCTATCTTTTGATCATTTTTTGATCTTTGGATCACATTTGTGAGGCTGGCCATTCGGCCATGCCTAGACCTTTTTGTTCTTATGTATTTTCCAACGGTGGAGTTTCTACACCTCATAGATTAAGGTGAGGAGCTCTGTTGTTGCTCATGAATTAATGCAAGTACTATTGTTTCTCTTTCAATTCACGCTTACTTCTTCTCCAAGATATACTCTCGTACTTAATTCAGTTAAGTCAGAATGAAGGGGTGACCTGTGACAATCACCCACTATCTTCGTTACTCACTTAGCCAAGATCTGTGTGCCTGACAACCACAAGCGGTCTACATGATGTTCAACGTAGTCATTGGACGACAGCTGGAGTATACTCTCTTGGGTCTCTGATCCACGGACCTAGTCCGTGAGGTTAGAACCTTCGTGGTATAAGCTAGAACCAATTGGTAGCATTCCCGAGATCCGAAAAGTCTAAACCTTGTCTGTGATATTCCGAGTAGGATATGGGATGGGATGACTGTGATGAGCTTCAAACTCGCGACTGTTGGTCGCAGTGACAGTGTGCAAAAGGATAGAGAGATCCTATTATGAAACAAGTGAGAACCGACAGATGATTAGCCCTGCGGTAGCTGTGCCTGGTAATTTTCATCGAAGACGAGAAATCCGACAGTTGATTAGCCATACAGAAACTGTAGCCGTACCATTTTCACTGAGAGGATCATACAGCTTGCCATGGAAGGGAGCACGCATGATTGGATGAAGACAATAGGAAAGTAGAGGTTCAGAAGCAACAAAATATCTCCAAATGCTTATCTGAAACTCCCACCAAGAAATTACATAAGTATCTTTATTTTAATTTTAAGTTTTATTTATCTTTCAATTACCAAAACTCATAATCAATTGAATCCGCCTGACTGAGATTTACAAGATGACCATAGCTTGCTTCAAGCCGACAATCTCTATGGGATCGACCCTTACTCGTGTAAGGTTTTATTACTTGGACGACCCAATGCACTTGCTGGTTAGTTGTACTGGAGTTGTGAAAAGTGTGAATCACAATTCCGTGCACCAAGTTTTTGGCGCCGTTGCCGGGGATTGTTCGAGTTTGGACAATTGACGGTTCATCTTGTTGCTTAGATTGGGTAATTTTATTTTATGTTTAAGCTTTCTTTTATTTTTATTTTATTTTCGAGAAAAAAATTATTAAAAAAAATTTCTAGTTTTCAAAAAAATTTTGTTCTTCAGAATTTTTAAGAATGAATTTTAGAGCTTCATGATGATATGTGAAGCCTAGCTGGCTGTTAAGCCATGTCTAATATTTTGGACTGAGGTTTCCACTTTCCTTTGTAGAAAGGTCATCATTGTATTTGTTATGCTAAAGCTTGGCTGGCTATTAAGCCATGTCTAATCTTTTGGACCGAAGCTTTCACTTAAAGCTTGGTTAGCTATTAAGCCATGTCTAATTTTTTGGACCGAAGCTTTAGACTAACATTACAAGAGTTTTGGAATTCTTATTAAAAATTTTGAATTTCTTATTTCTCTTTTTCAAAAAATTAATTTTCAAAAAATGTACAAAAAAATATACAAAAAAAATTTATAAAATCATAAAAACCAAAAAATTTTGTGTTTCTTGTTTGAGTCTAGAGTCAAATTTTAAGTTTGGTGTCTTACATGTCTTTCTTTTCTTAAAAATTCTCAAAAATATGTTCTTGATGTTCATCATGATCTTCAAAGTGTTCTTGGTGTTCATCTTGACATTCAAAGTGTTCTTGTATGCATTATTGGTTCTGATCCTAATTTTTTTATGTTTTGATTCATTTTGTTATTTTTCTCTCTCCTCATTAAAAATTCAAAAAAATAAAAAATATATATCTTTTCAAGTGAATAATACAGAAAAATGAATGTTCAGAACATAAAGCAGAGGAATCATAGAGAAAAAGAGCTCACTGGCATTAAAACGCTAGTAAAGAGGCACTTTGGGCATTAAACGCCAGAATGGCTATCATTCTGGGCGTTTAGAAAAACACCAGTAAAGAAGGGTTCCTGGCGTTTAACACCATCCAGGGTATCTGGCTGGGCGTTAAACGCCCAAAGAGGCAGTCAAGTGGGCGTTAAACGCCAGAATGGATAGCATTCTGGGCGTTTAACGCCAGGATGACGCAAGGGAGGTAATTGCTTTTCCAATTCAATTTTTTTTCGAATTTTCATGTTTTAATTCATAATCTTCTGCATAAAAATCCTTGCTAACAATTAATGTTTTGATTCAAAAATTTTAAGTTTGTTACTTTCTTGTTAAGAAAGGTTCAATCTTTAAATTCTAGAATCATATCTTTTAGTTTCTTGTTAGTCAAGTCATCAATTTTTAAAAATAAAATCTTTTTAATTTCTTTTTCAATCATATCTTTTCAATCATATCTTTTTCAATTAAATCTTTTTCAATCATATCTTTTTAAAATTTTAATTTCAAAATCTTTTTCTAACTTCTTATCTTTTCAAAATTTACTATTTCTTATCATTTTCAAAACCACCTAACTACTTCTCCACTTCTAATGTTCGAAAATCACCCATCACTTTTTCAAAATTCTTTTTAATTAACTAATTGTTTTAAATTTTAATTTTATTTTATTTCTTTTTCAAATTTTCGAAACTAACTTAATTAATTAATTAAAAATAAAAATATTTTTCTTCTCCCTCCTCTTAAAAATTCGAATCCTCTCTCTTCTCATCCTTTTATTCTGCTTTTCCTCTGACACATCAAGGAATCTCTATACTGTGACATAGAAGATTCCACTACTCCCTTTGTTCTCTTCTTTTTCATATGAGCAGAAACATGGATAAAAACATTCTTGTTGAAGCTGATCTTGAACTTGAAAGGACTTTGAAGAGGAAGCTAAGAGAAGCTAAAGCACAACACTCTGGAGAGGACCTTACAAAAAATTTCAAAAAAGAACCAGACATGGCAGCCGAACCCAACAACAATACCAGAGAAGCAAGGAAGATGCTTGGTGACTATATTGCACCAACTTCCAACTTCTATGGAAGAAGCATCTCAATTCCTACCATTGGAGCAAACAACTTTGAGCTTAAGCCTCAATTAGTTTCTCTAATGCAGCAGAATTACAAGTTTCATGGACTTCCATCGGAAGATCCTCATCAGTTCTTAGCTGAATTCTTGCAGATCTGTGATACTGTTAAGACCAATGGGGTTGATCCCGAGGTCTACAGACTTATGCTTTTCCCCTTTGCTGTAAGAGACAGAGCTAGGATATGGTTGGACTCACAACCTAGAGAAAGCCTGAACTCTTGGGACAAGTTAGTCAATGCTTTCTTGACCAAATTCTTTCCACCTCAAAAGATGAGCAAGCTTAGAGTGGAAGTCCAACCCTTCAGACAGAAGGAAGGTGAATCTCTCTATGAAGCTTGGAAAAGATACAAGCAATTAACCAAAAGGTGTCCTTCTGACATGCTTCCAGAATGGAGCATCATATGTATATTCTATGATGGTCTATCTGAATTGTCCAAGATGTCATTGGACCATTCTGCTGGTAGATCTCTTCATCTGGAAACACCTACAGAAGCCCAGGAACTCATTGAGATGGTTGCAAATAACCAGTTCATGTACACTTCTGAAAGAAATCCTGTGAATAATGGGATTACTCAGAAGAAAGGAGCTCTTGAAATTGATACTCTGAATGCCATATTGGCTCAGAACAAAATATTGACTCAGCAAGTCAATATAATTTATCAAAATCTGACTGGATTGCAGGCTGCATCCGGTAGTACTAAAGAAGCCTCCTCTGAAGGAGAAGCTTATGACCCTGAGAATCCTGCAATGGAAGAGGTGAATTACATGGGAAAAGCCTATAGAAACACCTATAATCCTTCATGGAGAAATCATCCAAGTTTCTCATGGAAGGATCAACAGAAGCCTCAACAAGACTTCAATAACAATAATGGTGGGAGAAATAGGTTTGGCAATAGCAAGCCTTTTCCATCATCTTCTCAGCAACAGACAGAGAATTTTGAGTAGAGCCTCTCTGGCTTAGCAACCATAATCTCTAATCTATCTATGACCACTCTCAGTTTCATGACTGAAGCACGGTCCTCCATCAAAAATTTGGAGGCACAAGTGGGTCAACTGAGTAAAAGAGTTAATGAAACTCTTCCTAGTACTCTCCCAAGCAATACAGAAGAGAATCCAAAGAGAGAGTGCAAGGCCAACAATATAACCAAAATGGCCGAACCTATAGAGGAGGAAAAGGCAGTGATTTTCAGTGAGGAAGACCTCAATGGATGTCCACTGACCACTAAGGAGTTCCCTAATGAGGAACCAAAGGAATCTGAGGCTCATACAGAGACCATAGAGATTCCACTGAACTTACTATTGCCATTCATGAGCTTTGATGAATATTCTTTATCTGAAGAGGATGAAGATATTACTGAAGAGCAAGTTGCTAGGTATCTAGGAGTAATCATAAAGCTGAATGCCAAGTTATTTGGTAATGAGACTTGGGAGGATGAACCTCCATTGCTCATCAATGAACTGAATTCCTTGGTTTAGCTGAAGTTACCTCAGAAGAAACCGGACCCCAGAAGATTCTTAATACCTTGCACCATAGGCACCATGACCTTTAAGAAGGCTCTGTGTGACCTAGGGTCAGGTATAAACCTCATGCCACTCTCTATAATAGAGAAACTAGGGATCTTTGAGGTACAAGCTGCTAGAATCTCACTAGAGATGGTAGATAAATCAATGAAACAGGTTTATGGACTTGTAGAGGATGTCTTAGTGAAGGTTGAAGGCCTCTACATCCCTGCTGACTTCATAATCCTAGACACTGGGAAGGATGAGGATGAATCCATCATCCTTGGAAGACCCTTCCTAGCCACAGCAAAGACTGTGATTGATGTGAACAGAGGAGAGTTAGTCCTCCAATTGAATGAGGACTACCTTGTGTTTAAGGCTCAAGGATCTTCTTCTGTAAACATAGAGAAGAAGCATGAAAAGTTTCATCCAATTCTCTCCATACAGAGTCAAGCAGAGCCCCCACACTCAAACTCTAAGTTTGGTGTTGGGAGGCCACAATCATGCTCTGAGCATCTGTGAAGCTCTGAAAGAGCTTACTATCAAGCTATTGACATTAAAGAAGCGCTTATTGGGAGGCAACCCAATTTTATTATTTTAATTTCCATTGTTAGTTTATGTTTTCTTTAGGTTGATGATCATGTGAAGTCATAAAAATAGCTGCAAAAATTAAAGCGGAATCAAAACAGCATCAAAAATAGCACACCCTGGAGGACAGGCTTACTGGCGTTTAAACGCCAGTAAGGATGGGCGTTTAACGCCCAGTCTGGCAGCATTCTGGGTGTTAAACACCAGAATTGGCAGACAGAATGGTGTTTAACGCCAGAAAGGGGCATCAGCCTAGCGTTTAACGCCAGGAAAGGTAGCAGAGCTGGCGTTAAACACCAGAAAGGTGCAGGGATGAGAATTTTTTGACACCTCAGGATCTGTGGACCCCACAGAATCCCCACCTACCCCAACTCACTCTCTCTCCTCTTCATATCTTTTCATAATACTCTTCCCCAAACACCATTCACCTATCAAAGGTTGGACTAAGTCCTCATGGACATCTGTATGGAAGGAGCCCAATGGAAGAGAGACTCCAAAGGCAAGCTGGTTCAACTGAGAAGGCCTGACCTCAAACCCGTGGCTAGAGGATGGTTGGAGTTCATCCAACGCTCTATCATTCCTACTAGCAACCGGTCCAAAGTAACTGTGGATCGGGCTATCATGATCCATAGTATCATGATTGGAGAGGAAGTGGAAGTTCATGAGATCATACCTCTAGAACTATACAAGGTGGCTGACAAGCCTTCCACTTTGGCAAGGTTAGCCTTTCCTCATTTCATCTGTCACCTATGCAATTCAGTCGGAATTGTCATAGAAGAAGACATCCTCATTGAAGAGGACAAGCCCATCACTAAAAAGAGGATGGAGCAAACAAGAGATCCCACTCATAGACCTCAACAAGAGCATGAGGAAATCCCTCATCAAGAAATCCCTGAGATGCCTCAAGGGATACATTTCCCTCCACACAACTATTGGGAGCAACTCAACACCTCTTTAGAAGATTTGTTTCAACATGGAGCAACTAGGGATGGAGCACTAAGAGCACTCCATCATCCTCCATGAAATCAGAGAGGACCAAAGAGCCATGAGGGAGGAGCAACAAAGGCAAGGAAGAGATATTGAGGAGCTTAAGCACTCCATAGGATCTTCAAGAGGAAGAACTAGCCGCCGTCACTAAGGTGGACCCCTTCTTTAATTTCCTTGTTCCTCTTTTTCTGTTTTTCGATTTTTATGCTTTATGTTTTGTCTATGTTTGTGTCTTTATTACATGATCATTAGTATCTAGTGTCTATGTCTTAAAGCTATGAATATTCCATGAATCTTTCACCTTTCTTAAATGAAAAATGTTTCTATTTGCAAAAGAACAAGAAGTACATGAATTTTGAATTCTATCTTGAAAATAGTTTAATTATTTTGATGTGGTGACAATACTTTTTATTTTCTGAATGAATGCTTGAACAGTGCATATTTTTTATAGTGAAGTTTATGAATGTTAAAATTGTTGGCTCTTGAAAGAATGATGAAAAAAAAAGAAATGTTATTGATAATCTGAAAAATCATGAAATTGATTCTTGAAGCAAGAAAAAGCAGTGAAAAATACAAAGCTTGTGAAAAAAAATGGCAAAAAATAAAGGAGAAGAAAGAAAAAGAAAAAGCAAGCAGAAAAAGCCAATAGCCCTTTAAATTAAAAGGCAAGGGTAAAAAGGATCTAAGGCTTTGAGCATTTATGGATAGGAGGGCCCAAAGGAATAAAATCCTGGCCTAAGCAGCTAAATCAAGCTGTCCCTAACCATGTGCTTGTGTCATGAAGGTCCAAGTGAAAAGCTTGAGACTGAGTGGTTAAAGTCGTGATCCAATGAAAAAAGAGTATGCTTAAGAACTCTGGGCACCTCTAACAGGGGACTCTAGCAAAGCTGAGTCACAATCTGAAAAGGTTCGCCCAGTTATGTGTCTGTGGCATTTATGTATCCGGTGGTAATACTGGAAAATAAGATGCTTAGAGTCATGGCCAAGACTCATAAGTAGCTGTGTTCAAGAATCAATATACTAAACTAGGAGAATCAATGACACTATCTGAATTCTGAGTTCCTATGGTTGCCAATCATTCTGAACTTCAAAGGATAAAATGAGATGCCAAAACTGTTCAGAAGCAAAAAGCTATTAGTCCCACTCATCTAATTGGAACTAAGCTTCATTGATATTTCAAAATTTATTGTATTTTCTCTTCTTTTTATTCTATTTTGTTTTTAGTTGATTGGGGACAAGCAACAATTTAAGTTTGGTGTTGTGATGAGCGGATAATTTATACGCTTTTTGGCATTGTTTTTAGGTAGTTTTAAGTATGTTTTAGTTACTTTTTACTATATTTTTATTAGTTTTTATGCAAAAATCACATTTCTGAACTTTACTATGAGTTTGTGTGTTTTTCTATAATTTCAGGTATTTTCTGACTGAAATTGAGGGACCTGAGCAAAAATCTGATTCAGAGGCTGAAAAAGGACTGCAGATGCTGTTGGATTCTGACCTCACTGCACTCGAAGTAGATTTTCTGGAGCTATAAAATCCCAATTGGCACGCTCTCAATTGCGTTGGAAAGTAGACATCTTGGGCTTTCCAGAAATGTATAATATTCCATACTTTGCCCGAGATTTGATGGCCCAATCTGGCGTTCAAACACCCACTAGAGACCCTTTTCTGGCGTAAAACGCTAGAACTATAGTTGAACGTCCAAACTGGCATCCAAGCTGGCGTTTAACTCTAGAAAAGGCCTATGCGCGTCAAAGCTTCAAAGCTCAGCCCAAACACACACCAAGTGAGCCCCGAAAGTGGATTTCTGCACTATCTACTTATTTTTTGTAAACCTAGGTTACTAGTTTAGCATAAATAACACTTTTTACTATTGTATTTGCATCTATCTTTTGATCATTTTTCGATCGTTGGATCACATTTGGGGGCCTGGCCATTCGGCCATGCCTAGACCTTTTTGTTCTTATGTATTTTCCAACGGTGGAGTTTCTACACCTCATAGATTAAGGTGAGGAGCTCTGCTGTTCCTCATGAATTAATGCAAGTACTATTGTTTCTCTTTCAATTCATGCTTACTTCTTCTCCAAGATATACTCTCGTACTTAATTCAGTTAAGTCAGAATGAAGGGGTGACCCGTGACAATCACCCACTATCTTCGTTACTCGCTTAGCCAAGATTCGTGTGCCTGACAACCACAAGCGGTCTACATGATATTCAACGTAGTCATTGGACAACAGCTGGAGTATAGTCTCTTGGGTCTCTGATCCACATACCGAGTCCGTGAGGTTAGAACCTTCGTGGTATAAGCTAGAACCAATTGGCAGTATTCTTGAGATTCGGAAAGTCTAAACCTTGTCTATGGTATTCCGAGTAGGATCTGGGATGGGATGACTGTGATGAGCTTCAAACTTGAGACTGTTGGTCGCAGTGACAGTTGATTAGCTGTACAGAAACCGTAGTCGGACCATTTTCACTGAGAGGATCATACAGCTTGCCATGGAAGGGAGCACGCATGATTGGATGAAGACAATAGGAAAGCAGAGGTTCAGAAGCAACAAAGCATCTCCAAACGCTTATCTGAAACTCCCACCAAGGAATTACATAAGTATCTTTATTTTTATTTTAAGTTTTATTTATCTTTCAATTACCAAAACTCATAATCAATTGAATCTGCCTGACTGAGATTTACAAGATGACCATAGCTTGCTTGAAGCCTACAATCTCTGTGGGATCGACCCTTACTCGCGTAAGGTTTTATTACTTGGACGACCTAGTGCACTTGCTGGTTAGTTGTACCGGAGTTGTGAAAAGTGTGAATCACAATTCCGTGCACCACGGACTCCGCTAAGTCGCTGATCAGTTGCCACGCTTCTTCCGTGGTCTTGTACTTTTTCAGGGAACCATTACTTGCACCATCCAATGTAGTCTTATCCTGAGGCTTCATGCCTTGTGTGAAATAGCTGATCAACAACAATTTGTCAATCATGTGGTGGGAGCATACGTCTAAGATGTTATTGAAGCGCTCCCAATACTCGTAAAGAGTTTTTGATTTGCCTTGAATAATGCAGGAGATTTCTTTCTTCAGTCTATTAGTAACTTCAGCTGGAAAGTATTTTTCTAAGAATTCTCTCCTGAGCGTATCCCAGTTAGTAACAACTGCTTCAGGTTGAGTGTAGTACCACTTCCTCGCCTTTCCCTCAAGAGAAAACGGGAAGGCGGTTAGCAAAATAGTAGTCTCATCTGCACCATGACACCTAACAGTAGAACAGGCTGTCTGAAAATCCCTGAGGTGCTTTATTGGCTCCTGAGCAGGTAAGCCATGAAACTTAGGTATCAAGTTGATTAGCGTAGTCTTCATCTCAAAATCTGCAGCCAGATTTGGGTGACGCACTTGATATGATTGCAGTGTAAAGTTTGGAGCTCCTGCTTCCTGGAGAGTAATCCTCCTGGGAGATGCCATATTCTCTACGCGTAGATCAACCAAATCAGTAGAAAAGAAGCTTGTTTCTTTCCTAAATGACGTTTCAGATTCGTCCTCAGATAGGACTAGCCAACGCCGAGCTCGCCTTATACGTGAAATAGTTCTTTCAATTTCAGGGTCAAATGCGGGTAAGCTCGGATCAAGCAGTGAACACGTCATTCAATGAAAGAAACATACAGCTCATGGTAATAAAATAAAAGAAAATAAGCAAGTATTTAAAATTATTTACACTAATCAATAATTTAGCACACTATTGCAAGTCCCCAGCAACGGCGCCAAAAATTAGCCGATTAAGAAATTATAATGAAAATGGGTTGCAGTTACAGTTCTTAACCGACAAAAATCCGCTTATCAATTTAGAAAAGGTTGTCACAATTTTAGAATAAAAATACTGGGAGTAGGAATCCCAGGTCGTCTCCCAATGAGTTGCAGAGAGAATGCTATTTTATTGATCAGGAAGTTTCTGAGAAATTTGGAGTTGGAGAATAGAATTAAAGCTAGGAAAATTAACGAGAGATTGATTAACTATTATAAAAGAGAGCCTTGACTGGGAGAAGATTAATTGGAAGTTATATCCTTGTTAGATGTTCCCAAGTGTAATAGTAATAGGTTGTTGTTCTACTTAGTTATCCCTTACTGAATAAAAGAAAGTCAAGCAATTGACTAATCAACTCTATCCTCAAGTCCTAATCCATCCCTAAAGGGGGATTAGAGTTAGAGACTAGAGAGCCAGCCAACAACTCCCAATTAGAATTAACATTTGAGTATTTTTAACTCAAGGGTCTCCTCTTAATCAACCCCCAAGTCAAGTTGGGAGTCTACTCGGATAACATGAATGCTATTTTCATAAATGCATAATAAGAATAAAAGAGAGACATAATAATTGGAACTGAATTGAAAGCAATAATATAAATAGTAAAATTAAGTGGAAAAGGTATTCTTGCATTAATCAAGTCATAAAAGCTTTCCAATTGTAACTCTGAATAAGGATTAAAAATACAAAAGAGTAAGTAACAAGTAAGGAAACAAACTAGAATGATGAAGTCTTCAGCGGGGGTAGTGACTCTGTAAAAATCCAATCCAAAAGCATAAGACTATGTAACTATGAAGAACCCTGAAGGAGGAAGTATTCTCTCTCCAAGATTCAAAACTAAACTAAACTAATGAATGAGTGAATTGTGTCAATGTGTCAATCAATGTTGAGTCTCTGCTGTCCCCTGGCTCTAATCTGTGTTTCTGGGCCGAAAACTAGATCTAAAACAAGCCTGAAATCGCCCCAGCATTTTCTGCAACTATTGTACATCGCACATGTCACGCGTACGCGTCAGTCATGTGTATGCATCGCTGTCCTTTGCGCTAATCAACCGTGCTCGTCAAGTGTGCGTGCGCGTCGCTAAGGAATGCTCCAAATGACGTGCACGAGTCGGCCATGCGTGCACGTCGTGTCTCGCTGGTCAGCTCCTTTTTTCTTTGTGTTCCTTCCATTTTTACAAGCTTCCTTTCTATTCCCCAAGCCATTCTTGCCCTATAAAGCCTGAAAACTCTAAATACACAGATTACGGCATCGAATGGTATAGAGGGGATTATAATCTAACAATTTTAAAGGCTTAAGAAGCAGGTTTTCAATCATAGTATTAGATCAGGAAGGCAAATGTATATCATGATAATTACATGGATAAATATGGGGAGACTCTGATAAAAACCACTCAATTGAGCACAAGATAAACCGTAAAATAGCGGTTTATCAGTGGGGTGGAAGGGGCTTTAACTCCAATTTTTACTCATGGTTAGGCACTTGATCGTCTGGAGCCATTGGTGGGGCAAGTTATCTTTAGTAAGCTCAGAGAGTTTTCCCACACTTGCATCTTGCTCCATGGTCATCTCTTCTACTTTTTCCTGGTGGACTTCTGATCTTCCGGAGGGTGCTTCATAGCTTCATCCAGGTTGAAGCTCACTGCTTTGCCATCTATCTCAAAAGAGTAAGTTCCTGAGAAGGCATCTAATTTGAACTTTGAAGTCTTCAGGAATGGCCTTCCAAGCAGGATGGATGATGGTCTTCCTGAGTCACTAGGGGGCATCTCCAAAATATAGAAATCAATAGGAAATGTGAGCCCCTTAATGCTCACCAGCACATCCTTAGCAATTCCAACCACCGTGATTATGCTTTTATCTGCCAAAAGAAAACGAGCTGCCGACCTTTTTAAGGGAGGGAGCCTCAAAGCATCATATACAAATAATGGCATAATGCTAACACATGCACATAAGTCACACATGCAGTCAGAAAATGTTACACCCCCAATGGTACACGTAACCATATATGGCCCTGGATCCCTATATTTTTCTGGTATGGCACCCATTAAAGCAGATATTGAGCTACCTAAGGGAATGGTTTCTAAATCCTGTATTCTATCCTTATGCATGCATAAATCCTTTAAAAATTTCACATATTTAGGTACTTGGCTAATGGCATCAAAAAGTGGAATAGTTACCTCAACCTTTTGAAGATCTCCACCATCTTTGGGTCGAGCTCCATCTGCTTCCTGGACTTCCTAGCAAGGTACGGAAAGGGAATAGAGATGGCATCTCTTGTAGCTTCAGCTTCCTTTGGTGCGCTATTCTCTAGTTGGGCTGATTCTTCTTCAACCATGTCTTGTACTTCATCCTCCTCTTCAGCACCTTCTACCTCAACAACATCTTCAACTTGAATGTTCTCCTTTGAGCTTGGCTCCTCATAACTCCTCCCTTGCAGTGTGGTTCCAAACCTCAAAGTGATGGTATTGATGCTGCCTTTGGGGTTGGGTAAAGGCTGAGAAGGAATGGCACCAGAGCTTGAAGGTTGATTGTTGGAGGTAATTAGTGAATCCATCTGGGATATGAGAGCTTGTAAAGTAGCATTCAGATCGTTCATGGTAGAGTTAAGTGTATTCTGAATGTCTTGGTGTCCTTGCATCATAGTGCGAAGCATCTCATCATTAGAAGAAGAAGGGCGGTAAGTGATTTGAGGGGCCCGCTGTTGGTTGTTCTGAGGTGTTTGGGACTGCCTTTGGTGAGGTTTTCTGTAAGGCTGGTTTTGGTTCTGCTGTCTGTTGTTGTTGTTGTTGTTGTTGTTCCACCTCTGATTTCCATTGTTGTCTCTGCCTCCTCTGTTGTAGTTGTCCCTCCATCCTTGGTTGGAATTATCTCTCCATCCCTGGTTGGAGTTGTCTTGCCAACCTTGATTGTAGTTTCCACCTTGGTTGTAATTGCCGCCTTGTTGATAGTATCCTTGATTCGGGCGGTCATAGAAATTATGAGTTAGCTGCCAAGGTGTTGTCTTCTTGTTGGAGCTGTAGACACTCATCAGTGTAATGAGTATAATCGGCACATATTCTGCATACTCTTTGAGGAACCAACTGTTGACTCTATTGTGATGGGGGAGGCTGAGGTTGTTGTTGATTCAGCTGTATATGCTTCAGTAGGTTGGTCATCTCACACAGAGTCTGTGTGAGAGCAGTAGTCTCACTGCTAGAGGAAACCTCTGCAACAGCCTTGGGATGGTCGTTCCTGTGCCTAGCATTCCAAGTGGACTCAGCTAGATCGCTGATCAGCTGCCACGCTTCATCCGCGGTCTTGTACTTTTTCAGAGAACAATTACTCGCACCATCCAATGTAGTCTTATCCTGAGGCTTCATGCCTTGTGTGAAGTAGCTAATCAATACCAACTTGTCAATCATGTGGTGGGGGCATGCGTCCAGAAGATTCCTGAAGTGCTCCCAATACTCATAAAGAGTCTCTAATTTGCCTTGAATAATGCAGGAAATTTCTTTCCTCAGTCTATCAGTAACTTCAGCTGGAAATTATTTTTTCAAGAATTCTCTCCTGAGCGTATCCTAGTTAGTAACAACTGCTTCAGGTTAAGTGTAGTACCACTCTCTCGCCTTTTCCTCAAGAGAAAACGGGAAGGCAGTTAGCAGAATAGAAGTCTCATCTGCACCATGATGCCTAACAGTAGAACAGGCTGTTTGAAAATCCCTGAGGTGCTTTATAGGCTCCTAAGCAGTTAAGCCATGAAACTTAGGTATCAAGTTGATTAGCGCAGTCTTCAATTCAAATTCTGCAGCCAGATTTGGGTGACGCACTTGATACAGTTGCAGTGTAAAGTCTGGAGCTCCTGCCTCCTGGAGAGTAATCCTTCTGGACTCCGCCATATTACCTGCACGTAAATCAACCAAATTAGTAGAAGAGGAGCTTGTTTCTTCTTCAGATAGTGCTTCAGATTCACCCTTAGATGAGATTGGTGAATTGGTGAGAACCACTTCACCACCCTCAGAGGCTAACCGACACCGAGCTCGCTTAGTACGTGAAATAGTTCTTTTAATTTTAGGATCAAACACGGCTAAGCTCGAGTCAGGCAGTGAACGCGTCATTCAATGAAAGAAACATACAGCTCATGGTAATAAAATAAAATAAAATATGCAAAAATTAAAAATATGTACACCAACTAATAATTTAGCACACTATTGCAACTCCCCGGTAACAGCGCCAAAAATTGACGTGGCGGAAATTAGCCGATTAAGAAATTAGTATAGAAATAATGTTGCGAGTACAGTTCCTAACCGAAGAAAATCCGCTTATCAATTTAGAAAGGGTTGTCACAATTTTAGAATAAAAATACTGGGAGTAGAAATCCCAGGTCGTCTCCCAACGAGTTGACAAAAGAGTGCTATTTTATTAGTCAGGGGTTTTCCGAGAAATTTTTGAGAGTTGAGGAACAGAAAATTTAATGATGGTAAATTAAAGCAATGTGAATTAAAAGCGATTTATATATTCAAAGTAAAAGCCTTGACCGGGGTAGATTAATTGGAAGTTCTATTCTTGTTGAATTTTTTCCAAGTGGAATAGCAAGAGGTTGTTATTTTCACTTAGTTAACCCATACTAAATAAAAGAAAGTCAAATGATTGAGCTAACTCTTATTCACAAGTCCTAATCCTCTCCCTTGGGAAGGGTTAGCGTTAATGCCTAGAGAGTTAGCCAACAACTTCCAATTTAACTAATCACTTGAGTATTCCAACTCAAGGGTCTCCTTTTAATCAACCCCCAAGTCAAGTTGGGAGACTACTCCATTGACATGAGTACAACGTTCACAAACTTATAAGAAGAAGACATGATAAATTAGATAAAATAGGACCTGAAAATTAATTAAAGGTAAAAGTAATTCTTTTGCATTAATAAATTCCAAAATGCAACATCCTTATCTGAACAGGATTAATGGGCAATTAAAAGAGTAAAGGAATAAGGAAACAAACTAGAATAGCAACTTCAACGGAGGTAGTAACTCGTCTCAATATCCAAAGCAAAATCATCAAAAGCATCAAAACTAGAAATCTATGAATGTGAGGAAAACCTAGAGGAAGTAGTAATTTCTCTCTAAGATTCCAATCTAAAACTAAAACTATGTGAATGAAAAATGTGTGAATTGTGTGTTGAGTCTCTGCTTGTCCCCTGGCTCTAGTCTGTGTTTCTGGGCCAAAAACTGGGTCCAAACTCGGTCCAAAATTGCCCCCAGCATTTTCTGTGATTTCTGCAGGTAGCGCATGTCACGCGTATGCGTCAATCACGCATACCCGTCGCTGGTCATCCTCGCGTGTCACGCGTACGCGTCAGGCACGTGCACGCGTCGCCGTGCGAACTCCAATTCACACGCACGCGTCAGGTACGCGCACGCGTCGCTCCTCGCTGGCTATCTCTTTTAATTCTTGTGCTCCTTCCATTTATGCAAGCTTCCTCTCCATCCTCTAAGCCATTTCTGCCTATAAAGCCTGAAAATACTTAACGCACAGATCACGACATCGAATGGTATAAAGGGGAATTAAAACACACAATTTAAGGGCTTAGGAAGCAAGTTTTCAATTGTAGAACAAAACTATGAAGGAATTGTAAAACTATGCAAATTGTATGAATAAGTGTGCAGAGACTTGATAAAAAACCACTCAATTGAGCACAAGATAAACCATAAAATAGTGGTTTATCAACCGTTCATTGTAGGATTCTTCCGGCTAAGTCTATTTTCTGTAGGATACCTTTTATGGATTGGTCGGTCCGTATCCTAATTGTATGGGCCTAAAAGTACAGTCGAAGTCATTGGGAAGTAAGTATGAGGGCATAGGCAAACTTTTCTATCTTTTGGTAGTTCAGTTCGGCCCCTTGTAAAGCCTTCCTGATGAAGTAGACAGGTTGTTGTCAGAATAGGTGGCTACCCCAGGAATGTTTTGAAGTCTTGGAAGGGTTATTCACATTCTGGGGTCCATTTCAATCTCTTTCCTTTCCTTAAAGTTGAATAGAAAGGGAGAGATCTTAAGGCCAAACCGGCTAAGAACCTAGACAGGGCCGCTAGTCTTCCGTTTAGCTACTGTACCTCCTTGACGCAGGTTAGGCTTTTCGTATTGAGTATAGCTCGGTATTTGTCTGGGTTTGCCTCAATCCCTCTCTAGGTGAGCATGAACCCTAAAAATTTGCCGGCTTCAACTGCGAAAGTGCACTTTGTGGGATTTAGTCTCATCCCGCGCTTTCTTATGGTTCCGAATACTTCGGCGAGGTCGGGTAGTAGCGTTTCTTCTC
This sequence comes from Arachis ipaensis, assembly GCF_000816755.2. Taxonomy (NCBI): domain Eukaryota; kingdom Viridiplantae; phylum Streptophyta; class Magnoliopsida; order Fabales; family Fabaceae; genus Arachis; species Arachis ipaensis. The sequence continues at coordinate 33,411,928 of NC_029788.2, forward strand.
TTTGTGTTTTTACCAGCATGTCATCTACGTAGACTTCCATCAGCTTTCCGATGTGGTCGGCGAAGACTTTGTTCATCAACCTTTGATATGTAGCCCCCGCATTCTTGAGTCCGAATGGCATGACTACGTAGCAGTAGTTTACTTTCGGGGTTAGGAACAAGGTCTTCTCTTGGTCAGGTTGATGCATTGGGATCTGGTTATACCCTGAGTAGGCGTCCATGAAAGAAAGGTACTTGTATCCCGACGAGGTGTCGATTAGGGTGTTGGTATTCGGGAAAGGATAAGGGTCTTTTGGGCAGGCTTTGTTGAGGTCGGTGTAGTCGACACACATCCGCCACTTTTCATTAGGCTTTTTGACCAGTATGACATTGGCTAGCCATAATGGGTACTTCACCTCCCTTATGAACCCTGCCTCCAGTAAGGCCTGTACCTGTTCTTCCACAACTTTCGATCTCTCTGGGCCGAGCTTTCTGTCTTTCTGTTGCACTAGTCGGGATCTGGAGTATACCACCAGCTTGTGACACATTAGACTGGGATCTATGCCAGGCGTGTCCGTGGCTTTCCATGCGAAGAGGTCGGAGTTGTCCCTTAAGAACTTTGTTAGTGGTTCCTTTAGGTCTTCTTTTAGGTTCGCACCTATGTTTGTTGTTTCATCTCTGGTGTCTCCGATTTGGACCTCTTCGGTCTTGCCTTCTGGTTGAGGACGAAGTTCTTCACGGGCCCGGGTTCCCCCTAATTCAATTGTATTAGCTTCCTTTCCTCTAGGGTCGCCTTTCAAGTTCAAGCTTTCGTTATAGCAACGTCGGGTAAGTTTCTGGTCTCCATTGACGGTGGCTATACCCTTAGGGGTTGGGAACTTCATAAATAGGTGTGGAGTGGAGACTACTACGGTGAGCTGGTTTAGGGTCGTCCGACCTATACGGGCGTTGTAGGTGGAATTCACGTCGACCACGATGTAGTCTATGCTCAGTGTCTTGGACCGGGTTCCCTTTCTGAAGGTCGTGTGCAGTGGGATGTATCTAAATGGCTAGATTGGAGCGTCTCCTAGCCCGAACAGGCTGTTGGGATACGCCCTGAGCTCCTTTACTTGTAATCCGAGCTTATCAAAGGCGGATTTGAATAGGATATCTGCGGAGCTTCCCTGATCAACCAATGTTCGGTGGAGGTTGGCATTAGCCAGTATGATGGTAATAACTAAGAGATCGTCGTGCCCCAAGATGATGCCTGCGACGTCTTCTTTGGTGAAGGTGATAGTGGGGAGGTCGGGCGACCTGTCCCCTTTTCCGACATGGTATACTTCCTTAAGGTGTCTTTTGCGGGATGATTTGGAGATCCCTCCTCCTGCGAATCCTCCGTTGATCATATGAACGTGCCTTTCAAGGGTTTGAGGGGGGCATTCTGCTTGTCCGCCCTCTTTATCCCATCTTCTCTTTTTCGGCTCGTCCGCTCTATTGGCTAGGAACCGATCTAGTCCTCTTTCTCGGGCCAGTTTCTCTATAACATTTCTCAAGTCGTAGTACTTGCTGGTAGAGTGCCCGTAGATCCTGTGGTATTCGCAGTACTCTGTCCGACTCCCTCCTCTTTTGTGCTTAATTGGGCGAGGTGGTGGGATCTTTTTTGTGTTGCATATTTTCCGGTAGACGTCTACTAAAGATACCCGTAGGGGTGCATAGTTATGGTATTTCCTGGGCTTTTCTGTGGATTGGTCCTCTATTTTCCTTACCTCTTAATCTTTGTCCTGGGAGGGGTAGGTGAACCCGGCTTTGGAGGTTTCCCTTAATCGGGAGTTCTCTTTCATGTTGATGTATTTCTCAGCCCGTTCTTGTACCTCGTTCAGGGATGTCGGGTGTTTCTTAGATATGGAGTGACTGAAGGGTCCCTCCCGTAGACCGTTGATCAGTCCCATGTGGCTACTTCTGTAGGGAGGTTCTGTATGTCGAAGCATGCTTTGTTGAACTTTTCCATGTAGCGTCGTAGGCTTTCCCAATCTCCCTGTTTGATCCCCAGTAGACTTGGAGCGTGTTTGGTTTTGTCCTTCTAAATGGAGAATCTGACGAGGAACTTCTTGGCGAGGTCATCGAAGCTTGCAATTGATCTTGGTGGCAAGCTATCGAACCACTTTATAACCGTCTTGGTCAGATTAGTCAGGAAGGCCTTGCAACGGGTTGCGTTCAAGGCATCCGTGAGGTACATCCGACTTCTAAAGTTACTGAGATGATGTCTTGGGTCAGACGTGCCATCGTATGAGGTCATGTCAGGAGCTTTAAAGTCTTTTGGGACTTTAGCTTTCATGATTTTCTTTGTGAACGGGTCTTGGTCCTTGTGGGGGCTATCTTCGCGGTTGGATCGAGTGGCTTTACTTTTGAGGTCAGCTTCGAGCTTTTGGAGTTTTTCTTCTAGCTCTCGTCGCCGTCTTGTTTCTCTCCGAAGCTCTTGCTCGGCCTCTCATTGTCGTTTAGCCTCCTGTTCGAGCTGTTTGAGGCAATCTTGTTGTTCACGGATGGTATCTAGGATTTCTGCATTCTGGGGTTACTTATCTCCTTTGGAGTAGTGTGCATCCTTTGGGGAGGTTGGTGTAGCATCCGTGTCCTTTCTTAGTGTTCCTTCTTCTAATACAGAGGTGTGGTCGTTGGTAAGAGGGTTGTTTGCCATGATGGTGGGATGACTTCCAGGTTTCCCGGTAATGGCACCAATGTTCCGAGGGTTACCTGAAACTGGGACGTCGATCTCAGACCAGACCTTCTGAACTAACCGAAGCGACCATATCCGACTTGTTGAAGTGCTGCTGATCCTTGCTCACCGGAGGGGGGTGGTACCTGCAAGAGACTCCGATGCTTAAGTCAGTACGGGCTTTAGGCAGGTGTTTTGTAGAATTGGCATATGAGTTATACCTGGGTTCTCTAGTGTATTTATAGTAGTTGCTAGGCAGCCTCCCTTGAGATAAGTTTGTTATCTTATCTTATCTTTTGTAGGTGAGGCCATATCTTTTGCCCACCGCCTTTCAGTAGAAGGTGTTTCTTTGTTTTGGGCCCCCTTGGGCCTCTGTGGCGATCTTCCAAGTTCTCTATGAAGAGGTCGGTAATGGGGGGAACCTTCCAAGAGGTCAGTCCCTCTGTCCTCGGCCAACCCAGCCTTTATAGTTCGGACTGGTGTATGAACACTAACATTTCAAAATCGTCTCAATTTTGTCCCGCCGTCAATTCTGTTAACGGATCCCTAACGGTAGGACAACATTGAGTCAATTTTAAAATGTTAGGGACTTAAATAGGACAATTGAAACATTAGGGATAACTTTAGGACTTACTCCAAACATTGGGGATAAAAATGATATTTTACTCTTTTTGAAATTAAGAAAAAGATAGGGTGTGGTTAGTGTATATGCTATTTGGTCATAGGATGATGGAACATGAATTACAAATAATTCTTTTTTATTAACTAAGTCCTGAATGAAGTGCAAGGCGAGCTCCAAATGTTTGCATCTACTATGCATTATTGGATTGGCTGCTAAAAGACATGAACTCTGGTTATCACAGTATATAGTTGGAGGAGTAAATTGATGTATGTGAAGCTCTTCAAGTAATTGTTGTATAGAGATGATTTTTGTTTTTGCTACTGCCACTGACCTATACTCTGTCTTTATGCTGCTTTTACTTAGCTTAGTTGTAAGACTTAGAAATTTTGAAAAATTTTATTATGAGTCAATTTTAATTTATTTATTCATTAAAGACTTTAATTTTAGAAATTATTTTATTAAGACAATAAGTCAAGTTTTGATAATTAAATTAGAAATTTTATCTAATTTTATAATTATTGAATAATTTTTATATTTAAATTATAAAATTTAGTAATTGTAAAATAATAAGAATTTTATATGAATTGATTTAAATAATTGAAATTTTGGAATTTAATACTTTAATTTTATGAATAAAAAAATTAATTATATTATCTCTAATTCTTGAATTAGAGTATTTATTTAAAAATAATTTGTAAATTGATGAACAAATAGTATTTTTATAGATAATTATTATTGGATTAAAATTGATTTTCAATTACTATGTTATTCCAATTTTTATTTGAAATTACCAACCTACTCTTACTCTTTTTCCCAAATTAAAATCCTAACCCTAATACACCCACACACCCACCGACTCCATCTAACCTAGCCGCCGCCAACCCCTTATCCTCTCACCTTCAACAGACACACGCACTCAGCTCACCAAAACACACACAACACATCCACTCCAAAGGAGGAGAGCTTGAGAGAAAGAGAGAGAATCAGAGAAGATGAGCACGCCGACAAGGGAGGGTGCTGATAAACCACTATTTTATGGTTTATTTAGTCTTGAATTGAGTGGATTTTATCCATTATTCTCACACTTATACATATAATTCGTATGTTTTACATTTTTCTTCCTAATTTTCTACTATGATTGAAAACATGCTTCTTTGGCCTTAAATTTGCTAATTTTAATCCTCTCTTATTACCATTCGATGCCGTGATATGTGTGTTAAGTGATTTTTGGTTTTTCAGGGTAGGAATGGCTTAGAGGATGGAAAAGAAGCATGCAAAAGTAGAAGGAACACAAGAAATTGAAGTTTGGAGAAGCTGGCAGCGACGCACACGCGTGGATGACGCGTACGCGTGACTGGTGCAGGAGACAAGCGACACGTATGCGTGGATGACGCATACGCGTGACAAGGAATTTATTAAGCGACGCGTACGCGTGGCTGACGCATACATGTGACAGAACATGACGTGCTGCAATTTACAGAAAACGCTGCGGGCGATTTCTGGGTTGATTTTGCCCCAGTTTTAGGCCCGAAAATACTGATTAGAGGCTGGGAGTGGAGCAGAATCAATCATTCATCAATCATTCAACTTTTCATTCATACAATTTTAGGTTTAGATGTAGGTTTCTAGAGAGAGATGCTCTCTCCTCTCTATAGGTTTAGGGTTTCTTCTTCCAATTTCCCCTTAGGTTCAGGTTCAATCTTCCTTTAATTTAGTTTTTTTACTTTTATTTGTTTATGTGATGACTTGCATCATCTACCCTTCTTTCTTGCATAAAGAGGACCATAAAATAGCATAACTCTCATCTAATCATTGCAATTCATGCATTATTTGATGAATATTATGGTACATTGCTTTGAGATGAGTTGTACTGAATTTCAGGTGAAAAAGATATCAAAAAGGGAAGACAACAACAAAAATGAGCTAGGCGTGTGAAGCAGGCATGCCACTTAGAGCAAGCGCCACAAAAATGAACTAGCGTGCCACGCCAAGAGCTGGGCGTAGCACGCCAGTACTAAAATCTAGAGGAGAATTCTCAAGCATTCACATGGGCGTGGCACGCCAGAAATTGGGCGTGGCACACTAGTACAAAGTTCCAGAGAGCAACAATGGAGGACACTAAAGGGGGCGTGGCACGCCAGGTTGGGCGTGGCACGCCTGACCCATCACTCTCTATGGGCGTGCCACTTGAGCCAAGGGCGTGGCACGCCAGCTCATCACTCTAGGAGGAACCATCATTATGGCGTGCCACTTGGTATCAAAGGCGTGGCATGCCAGCTCCAAAAAGTCACTTGGGCGTGCCACTTGAGGAACCAGCATGGCACGCAAAGCATGAGAAGTCCACAAATGTATGGGCGTGCCACTTGAGTAGCATGGCGTGGCACGCTGGTACAAAATCTCAGAGAAGGGGCTGAAGACCAATGAAGTATGGGCGTGCCATTTGAAGCGACCAGGCGTGGTACGCCAATGCACAAAGAGGCCAAAGCAAGGGCTGGGCGTGCCACTTGGTATCAAAGGCATGGCACACCAGTCCAAGAATCTCACTATGGCGTGTCACTTGAATGCTGGGCGTGGCACGCCAGCTACTGGAACCAAGGCAAGATCATGGACGTGACACGCCAGCCTCTAGGCGTGGCACGCTGGTACAAGTTTCCAGAGAGGATGAAGGAGGCCAACACATGGGCGTGCCACTTAGTGTCGAGGGCGTGGCACGCCATCCACTATCCTCACTTGGACGTGCCACTTGAACCCCAGACGTGGCATGCCAGTGTCATCTAGGAAGCAAAAGTCATTGGGGCATGCCACTTGAGTTCGTGGCATGGCACGCCAAATAGAAGCATTACTTGCTTACAAAGGGCGTGGCATGCCAGACCTTGGGCGTGCCACACTAGTTCAACTTTCTAGAGAGCTTGTTCAAGCGTGCAGCAAAGGCATGACACGCCAGACCCTGGGCGTGCCACACTAGTTCAAATCTCCAGAGGCAAAAAGAAGAGGAAAAAGGCTAGGGCGTGCCACTTAAGCTCGAAGGCGTGGCACGCCAGGCTACATGGGTATTAAAAGACCCTGGGCGTGCCACTTGAGTTCGAAGGCGTGGCACACTAGGGATTTTATTGAAGACGAGCGTGCCACTTGAGGGACTGGGCGTGGCACGCCAAGCCAGAATTGGAGGAGCACGTGACACGCCACTGAAGCGCCAGCCACACGCCAGCTGGGAAGTCACGCTTAATGAGTTTCTTTTCCCTCCAAATTGTAATTTTCCTTCTTCACTTTTGTAATTCTTTTATTTTGAGAGCTAGGAGTAGTATAAATACCCCCAAGAAATACTGAAGAGGGGGTTAAGCAGTTAGAGAGATTAGTTTAGATTCACTTTTACACTTCATCATCTTCTTTACTTTTGAGTACTTTTCTCTGAGCTATGAGTAGCTAAATTCCCTCTCATTGAGAGAGGGAGCTCTGTTGTACTTGATGGATTGATGATAGTGAAATTCTTCTTCTCTTTATCTTCTCTTTGATTTGCTAGAAGAAATTTCGTTTTTAATGCTTAGTGTTCAATTATCTTGGAAAAGAGATTGAATACAAAATGGGTTTCATGGGAACCTTGGGAAAGGAAACAGGAAACCATGCTTGAAATCCCTTCTCACACTTGAGTAGGATCTGGGTTTTGGTGTTTGGATATGGCGACATATAATCCTCCCTCTACTTGGACCTATGATGATATGTGGTATAATCAGGGACCAAGCATTGATAAACCACTATTTTATGGTTTATCGCGTGCTCAATTGAGTGGATTATATCAACTCTTTACCCACTTATTCATACTATTCACATGTTTTACATTTTCCTTCCTGATTTTGTGCTATGATTGAAAACATGCTTCTTTGATCTTATATTTGCTTATTATTAATCCTCTCTTATTACCATTAGATGCCTTGATATGTGTGTTAAGTGATTTCAGAGATTATAGGGCAGGAATGGCTTGGAGGATGGAAAGGAAGCATGCAAAAGTAGAAGGAATACAAGAAGTTGAAGGAACTGCAAAGCTGTCCAGCCTGACCTCTTCGCACTCAAACAGCTATAACTTTAGCTACATAAGTTCAAATGACGCGGTTCTAGTTGTGTTGGAAATCTAACGTCCGGGGCTTCGATTTGATATATAATATGCCATAGTTTCTCTGACGCTAGGCAACGCGAATGCGTACTCCACGCGGACGCATCGCAGTGACGAAAAACCAGCGTGGCAGATTTCTTCTCCAGCGATTTCTGGGCTGTTTTCGACCCAGTTTACGGCCCAGAAAACACATATTAGAGGCTATAAAGTGGGGGAATGCATCCATACAAAAAAAAGCTTTCATATTCACAATTTTAGGAGTAGATGTAGCTTTTAGAGAGAGAGGTTCTCTCCTCTCTCTTAGGATTAGGATTTAGGATTTCTCTTAGTTTTAGGAGTGACTCTCAATCCTAGGTTCAATATTCTTTAATTTATATTTCTCTTCTACTTTTAGATACTCTAATACTTTTATTTGTTAATTACTTATGTTGCCCATTTGATTCATAAATCTTTCATGTTAGATTGGATTGCTTTTATTAATATAATTTGAGGTATTTCAGACTTATGATTGCTCTCTTTAATTTATTAATGCTCTTTGTTTATCCAAATTATTTTCATTCAAGTAGACTTTTTTCCCTTTTGGCTTTGGTTGAGTCATTGGAGACACTTTAGTTATCAAACTCATTGTTGATTGAAAATTAGATTTCTTCATTTCATTAATTCAAAGTTCCAATAACTCTAGCCTTTCCCAAGGAAAGACTAGGACCTGAGGAATAAAAATTAATTTATCCACTTAACTTACCTTCATAGTTAGAGGTTAACAAAGTGCGAGAAAAATCCAATTCTCATTACAATTGATAAGGATAACCAGGATAGGACTTCCAGTTCTCATACCTTGCCAAGAGTTTATTTTACAGTTATTTATTTATTTTTATTGCTTTGAAAATATACCTGTGCCCATTGCCCAAACTCCAGAACCCCAATTTACAACTCTTAACCAATAATAAGAACACCTCCCTGCAATTTCTTGAGAAGACGACCCGAGGTTTGAATACTTCGGTTATCAATTTATTTAGGGGTTTGTTACTTGTGACAACCAAAACGTTTGTATGAAAGGACTTTTGAAGGTTTAGAAACTATACTTACAACGAGGATTTATCCACAAATTTCTAGACCACGCAAAAGTTCTCTCATCAAAATGGCGCCGTTGCCGGGGAATTGCAAACGTGTGCCTTATTATTGGTTATTGTAAATATTTAAAAAAAAATATTTTTCTTATCATTCTTATTTTCAAAAATCAAATATTTTTTTAAAAAAATTATATCTTTTTCAAAATCTTTTCTTATCCTTTTTCAAAAATCATATCTTTTTCAAAATATTTTCTTTTATTAGTTTATTTGTTTCTCCTACTACTATGAACTCTCACCCCTTTGGCTATGAGTCTAGTTACAATTATGTTGCAGGAAAAAGAAATTACAATGAGAACAGGCATCAAGGTTGGAACAATCAAAGATGGGAGGAGCCACAAGGATTTGATCAACCCTCTTGGCGACAACCACCTCCAATGGACTATCAACAACCACCACCATATGCCTATGAACCCTTTCCTCAACATACCTTTGAACCACCAAACTCACAAGCCCCTTTACACCATTTACCTCCATATGACCCTAACCCACATCCACCATACCAACCACCCTATGAACCGAATGAGCCATACATAGATCCACCCCAACCTCCATTGGATAACAATACACTCATCTCTAACATCATTGGTCTCACCTCTACACTCCAAAATCTTATATCCCGCATGAACCAACCCTCTACCTCCAAAATTTAACCCTCAAGCTCTAGTGCACTTCCTTTTCAACCACATAATGATCTTTTCATCCCATCACCACCCTCCATGGAAGAGCACCCACATCCATCAATCTAAGAGCAAGATGATCCCAATTATGCTATTGATATGGAACAGGAAAGAAGGAATCATCTTCACGAATCCATACTTCATAAAGAGCTAGAGGAGGCCCTACGGGTAAAGGTAGGAGAGACCATTGAAGATGAAAGAGTAGTTGAAAGGAGTTGTCATGGAAAGAAAATCATTGAGGATGAGTACGATTTTATACTTAAACAACTGGACAAAGCAGCAATTATTAAGAAGGAAGAAGTGGTTGTAGACTTAAGAGATGTTGTACCTCCATTGGAAAGTCCAGTCACAGAACCTCCATGGGAAATTAAAGAGATGGAAATTAAAGAAGAAGAAGCACAACCTCCCATGCCCTTGGTAAGTAATGAAGAAGAGATTGAATTGGAAGAAAGCTACCAAGAGGAAGAGGTTGAAATTAAAGAAGTTTGCAAAGAGGTGGAAGTTGTCAGAGAAGAGCACAAGGGAGTGGAGCTTGCAAATTCGTTAGAAATACCTCCCCCTAAGTTGCCATTATCCTTCACAACATTCAAGTGGGTAAAATTCATATCCCTTAGCTTTCTAATTCCACTTGAATATGGGCTACTGGAGACGGATGGTCAACTTAGAGCTCTTTGTGGCATAAAGAGTAAGAGGAAGATGGTCAGCGGTAAGAATTGTCCTGCAAGGTTCATTATGGTTGGAAGCTTTAAGTTTAAACGCAAAGGTTGGTGTAAAGCTCAACTGAATGAGTCTAGGAAGTTGTTTGGCCGCTTTAGTGAGAATTCAGATTGCTTGCTACCCGGATGGAATAATAATGATCAACAAGAAGACGGGTGCAAAAGCAAGACTTGGGACCCCGAAATTCATTCTGGCAATCAACACTCTTGGGGCCTTGTCACTTGCTTCAACTTACTTGAAGGCTTTCTGCGCCTAGTTTGGGATCCCGGAGGCTACTGAAATTCCAAACATTGCTAGAGATTCCTGGATCAATACAAGCATAAGCCACCATAACAGGAAGCTCATCAAATGTCCAACTTAAGGACTTTAACTAAAAGTGTTAGGTGGGAGACAACCCACCATGGTATGATCGTTCCTTTTTCATTTTTATTTAGTTTTATTTGTTTTTGATTTTTATTTTATTTTATTATATTGAACCTGGAGTTTTGCATCACATTCATATTAACACTGCAATCTGCATTTTTTCAGATTTAAAAAAAAAACACGCACGCGACGCAGCAGCGTCGCTGACGCGTCCGCGTCACTAGTGCGTTGGGAAGAAAAGAATTGAACAGAGAGTCATGCGAGAGCGTGGCTGGAGGCGTGCCTTTGGCAAAAATCACCCCACGCGACCGCGTTGCCGACGCGACCGCGTCAATTGAAAAATAGCTTCCCCACGAGTCCGCGTCACCCACGCGACCGCGTGGCCTTGTAAATCGACGTAAAAAGGGTGTATGACAGAAAGTTGAGCTAGAGTTGGGCTGGACTCGTGCTGGAAGCCCAAGCCTCACCACGCGAACGCGTGCTCCACGCGTCCGCGTCATATTGGAAATAAGGCCATTCACGCGATCGCGTCAACCACGCGACCGCGTCACCCAGATTTTTTGGCAAAATGAGTTTGAAGCAGGGAATTGCGCGATCGCGAGGCTGCACTCGCGCCAATCGCACAAATCAAGCCACGCGTCCGCGTGCCCCACGCGTTCGCGTTGCTTGAACTTATTGCGCACCACGCGACCGCGTCACCCACCCGACCGCGTCGCCAGCGTTGCACAACCTATCCAGCTAAGTGCCAATTTTCTTATCTTTTCTTCTCTAATCCTAATTTTTCTATCTTTTCTTATTCTTTCTTCGTCCTTTTCTTACTTTCTTCTTCTTCATCCCTCTTCACTTCCATTCTATTTCATTTAATACCTTCATTCATTACATTTTACTTTTGTGCATATTTTTATTTTCTTTTCTAAATTAATTATTTTACCTTTGGTGTTAATTTTCTTATTTAACTGTTGCATCTTCTCTTGAATTATTTTGGGTGCTTAGTGACTTGTTTTATTTTGGATAGGTAATATTATTTATATCAATGCCAATCTTTTATACCTGTATTACTTTTACATTGACATGAATTTATATTATCTCTCTTTCCCCACTCTCTTCCCCATTGTTGCAAATTTTGCACCACTGGTATGCCATGGCTTCTATTATTTTCTCACGTACATGTTGAAGCTTCCATGTAAATGAGACCCTTATCATTTGGCATTAACCCACCCATACTTCATTTATTTTCTTATCTTTATTTCTGGGTTACTGTTCTTCTTTTTCTCTTCTTTCAGGCTGGCCACCGAAGGCAGAAAAAGGGAGAAATTTCTAAAAGGGAAGACAAACAAGTCCATCTGCACATTCCTTAAAGAAAAGCATCAGTTGGAACAACCTGTCCACCTGCACATCTCAGCATGCACCGAGGACGGTGCAATCTTTAAGTGTGGGGAGGTCGATACCGATCTCCATGGATTAGTATTTCCTTCTCAAACACCAATGTTTTATTTTTCAAATTAGTTGTTGCATTTGCATGTTTATTTGATTTTATGCATTTAGTCACTACTTGGTTGAAGTAATATTTTCTTTTTCAAGAAATTTTTATAGTATTTCACTAATTTAAATTAAAAACTTTTATATTAAAACTTGTTTGAAGTTGTATTTGGAACATGGTTTTTGAGCCAAAGAACACACAACCTGTGAGATTTTGAGCTTATTTACATGGTTACATTATTTAACCATAAAATTTTTATTCTTGTGTGTTTTCTTCTCTATGATTGTAATCTATATTTTGTTCCAGTCTATATGTCCATTATTTAGTGTATTTACATGCTTGCATATGATTGAGGCTATTGTTTGATTTCAGCTCACTTATCCTAAATAAGCCTACCCTTTAAATCACCTTTGTCAGCCACTTTGAGCCTTTTAATCCCCATTTGTTATGTATTTTACCACATCACTAGCCTTAAGTAGAAAAATAATTAAATATCCCAATTGAATCTTTGGTTAGCTTAAGATAGGGATTGTGCATCAACTAAGTGTGGGGAAATTGTGGGAACTTGGGTTAATAAGGGAATGTATCATGTTTCTAATTTATTTGAATATTGGGAATTTGGGAACCTACTCATGAAAAAACCAAAATAAAAAAATAATGGAAAATCCATGTGCATTGATAAGTTATGTTTATTTCTCTACAAAAAAAGAAGAGAAAAATCCAAAAATATTCAATAAATAATTAAATAAATAACGGGACAAAATTACCCCAATGCTAAGTTAATAAAAAGATCAATGCACATGTGATAAAAGTAAAAAAATATCAAAAATTTGGTACATGAGTATGGAAATCATACAAAAGTGGAAATTATGGGTAGTTAGGCATGAATTTAACAGTATACAGAGTATATGTATATTAGGTGAGAGCTTAGGTTACTCAAAGATTCATATTATAGCTCACTTGGCCATACATGTACCCTTACCGTTACCTCAGCCCCATTACAACCCTGAAAAGACCTTATGATGTTTGCATTAGTATGCTAATTATTTGTTGATTGGTTAGATGAAGAACAAGGTTTAGAAAGCATGACTAGGGAAGAATAGAGTGATTGACCCTAGACACTTGAGAGTTAGAGTGATATACACTTCCAGTAAGGGTTCAACGCTTAAATTCTATGTTCCCTGCTTTCATGAGCTATCTTCTTACGAGTTTATTTGCTTTTTATTATATGATTTGAATTAGTGAAATCTGATTTATGTTTATCTTGGAAGATTTATTTACTTTTAACCAAGTAGATAGAAAAATTTTTGCATATAGTTGCATTAGATAGGTTGCATTTCATGCATTCTACCATTCCTCTTCATTCTTTATAGTTTCTCTTGAGCTTAGCATGAGGACATGCTAATGTTTAAGTGTGGGAAGGTTGATAAACCATTATTTTATGGTTTATCTCGTGCTCCATTGAGTGAATTTTATCAACTCTTTACCCACTTATTCATACTATTCGCATGTTTTACATTTTCCTTCCTGATTTTGTGCTATGATTGAAAATATGCTTCTTTGATCTTATATTTGCTTATTATTAATTCTCTCTTATTACCATTAGATGCCTTGATATGTGTGTTAAGTGATTTCAGAGATTATAGGGCAGGAATGGCTTGGAGGATGGAAAGGAAGCATGCAAAAGGGAAGGAATACAAGAAGTTGAAGGAACTGCAAAGCTGTCCAGCCTGACCTCTTTGCACTCAAATGGCTATAACTTTAGCTACAGAGGTCCAAATGATGCAGTTTCGGTTGCGTTGGAAAGCTAACGTCCGGAGCTTCGATTTGATATATAATATGACATAGTTGCCCTGACGCTAGGCAATGCGAACGCGTGCTCTACGCGGACGCGTCGCAGTGACGAAAAACCAGCGTGGCAGATTTCTTCTCCAGCGATTTCTGGGCTGTTTTCGACCCAGTTTGCGGCCCAGAAAACACATATTAGAGGCTATAAAGTGGGAGAATGCATCCATACAAAAAAAAAAGCTTTCATATTTACAATTTTAGGAGTAGATGTAGCTTTTAGAGAGAGAGGTTCTCTCCTCTCTCTTAGGATTAGGATTTAGGATTTCTCTTAGTTTTAGGAGTGCCTCTCGATCCCAGGTTCAATGTTCCTTTTATTTACTTTTCCAATTTAATTTATGAATATCCATGTTAAGATTTGAATATTTTATTTAATATAATTCGAGGTATTTCAGACTTATGATTGCTCTCTTTAATTTATTAATGCTCTTTGTTTATCCAAATTATTTTCATTCAAGTAGACTTTTTTCCCTTTTGGCTTTGGTTGAGTCATTGGAGACACTTGAGTTATCAAACTCATTGTTGATTGAAAATTAGATTTCTTCATTTCATTAATTCAAAGTTCCAATAACTCTAGCCTTTCCCAAGGAAAGACTAGGACCTGAGGAATAAAAATTAATTCATCCACTTAACTTACCTTCATAGTTAGAGGTTAACAAAGTGGGAGAAAAATCCAATTCTCATTACAATTGATAAGGATAACTAGGATAGGACTTCCAGTTCTCATACCTTGCCAAGAGTTTATTTTACAGTTATTTATTTATTTTTATTGCTTTGAAAATATACCTGTGCCCATTGCCTAAACTCCAGAACCCCAATTTACAACTCTTAACCAATAATAAGAACACCTCCCTGCAATTCCTTGAGAAGACGACCCGAGGTTTGAATACTTCGGTTATCAATTTATTTAGGAGTTTGTTACTTGTGAAAACCAAAACGTTTGTATGAAAGGACTTTTGAAGGTTTAGAAACTATACTTGCAACGAGGATTTATCCGCAAATTTCTAGACCACGCAAAAGTTCTCTCATCAAGCATATCTCTCTTCATGAACAATTAGACCAAGGAATTGGCTATTGATCAAGATCTGAGAGATTGAGTCACCAAGGGATTGGGGCTCAAGCAATCTTGATTGCCAAGAGGTCAATGAGTTGCATGATTGAAGAGGATATAAGCTGAAATTCATCCAAAGAGACAACATCTCCTGATCTCAATGAACTTCCCCATTCTTATCTACCACTTTCTTTATAGCTTGCTTTTACATTCTGCAATTCCCCATTCCCATTTACAGTTAAGTCATTTATGATTCTGCACTTTACATTCTGCCCATTTCCATTTTTGCACCTTATTGCTTTCCTTTACATTTTAGCCATTTGCATTTTTGCCAGTTATAATTCTGCAATCACAATCTATCTGTTCCGCTTGACTAATTCATCAATTGATTAAAACTGCTCAAATTTACCAATCTCTGTGGATACGATCCCACTCCACTGTAGGTTATTACTTGACGATAATTTTGGTGCACTTGCCAAAAGAACTGATTCACCATTTTTGAATAGGAGTGTGAATTGGACTCATCATTAAGCACTTTAGTTCATCTTCTTCTCTTGTTAATTTCCCTTTTTCTCCCTTTTTATGTTTATGAGCTCTTGTTACGTTTGATTTCTTTTAATGCAATTTATGTTCTCTATGTTTATTGTTACTCTCTTTAATTGTTAGCCATTGATGCTTGCAATTGGTTGTTTAGATTTAATATTCCTGGTTAATTTTCTATGTTTTTATTTTGTGCCTTCCAAGTGTTTGATAAAATGCTTGGTTGGATTTTAATTTAGATTTTTATGCTCTTAACTTGAATTGATTATTTAGAGACTCTTGAGTTATCAAAAGTCTTTTATTGATTAGTGATTGAAGATTGCCGGTTAACTTGAACTTCACCAAAGCTAGTCTCTCACTACGAGTTGACTAGGACTTGTGAATCCAAGTTTATTGTGTGTACTTGACCTTCCTCCATTGGTTAGAGGTTAACTAAGTGAAGGCAATTCACATTTACCATCACAATTGATGATGATAATGAGGATAGAACTTCGAATTCTCTTTCCTTGCTAAGAGCTTTCTTAGTTATTAGTTTATTTTCTCACCATTTTACTTTCCTGTTTCTTATTACAAAACCCAAAATATACTTTTTCATAACCAATAATAAATACACTTACCTGCAATTCCTTGAGAGACGACCCAAGGTTTAAATACTTCGGTTAATTTTAATGGGTTTGCTTAAGTGACAAACAATCTAAACATTGATTGAGGTTGAATTGTCGGTTTAGAACTATACTTGCAATGCGATATTTTTGTGAAATTCTTTACCGATATTTTTTCTCCGTCAATTTTTGGCGCCGTTGCCGGAGAATTGCAAATGTGTGCCTTATTATTGGTTATTGTGAATATTGTGAATATGTTTTCCTTTTGATTCTTTGTTAGTTTTTGCTAGTTTTAGGAGTTTATTTTCATTAGTTTTTATTAGTATTTGTTTTTATTTTTTCTCGCCACTATGAATTCTCACCCTTTTGGCTATGAGTTTGGTTCAAATTATTTTGTAGGGAATGGAAGCTACAATAAGAGCGTGCATCAAGGATGGGACAATCAAAGGTGGGAGGAGCCTCCAGCATATGATCAACCTTTTTGGCAATAACCTCCTCCAATGCACTATGAGCAAGAGCCATTCCAAGATGCATATCAATTCAGTAGCTATGGTGGACCCCCCTTGTAGTTACCAACGAGCCCCACCATATGCCTATGAACCCCCTCCTCAACATAGTTTTGAACCACCATACTCACAAGCCCCCTACAACCATTCACCTCCATATGACCCTAACCCATATCCACCATACCAACCACCTTATGAGCCATATGAACCACACATAGAACCACCCCAATCCCAACACAATTACTCCCAAGAACCACTACCTCAATATACACCATCTTCAGATCCTTATCAAGAAGAACCACCTTTGTATTATGAGCCCTTTCTCCCCATAAATGAACCCTCCTATCCACCCCAAGCTCCCATAGATGATACCTTTAGTGTTATTCGCCAAGGGCAAAGAGAGCTTCAAACCATACTTATCTCTACTCTCATTGGTCTCACCTCTACTCTTCAAGCTTTTATATCCCGTGTGGATCCACCCTTGACCTCCAATACTCAACCCTCAAGCTCTAGTGCACTTCCTTTTCAACCACATAATGATCTCTCCATCCCACAACCACCCTCAGTGAAAGAATATCCATATCCATCAATCCAAGAGCAACATGATCCCAATTATGCTAGTGATGTGGAATAAGAGAGAAGAGATTGTCTTAGGGAATTAATGGATCGGATCCACGCATCCATACTTCAAGAGAAGCAAGTGGAGACCCAAAAGGTGGAGGAAGTAGCGACCCTTAAAGATGAAGGAATAATTGAAGATTTAGGAGAGGTTGAACAAGAGGGAATTTACATCTTTGAAGACAACTCTACACCAAGCGACATTAAGGATCTTGTTGAAGCTTCTTCCATCTGATGTGAAACCGATGTTGAGGAGGAATGTACACACCCTCCAACACATGACTTGATCAATGAGGAAGAGTTGGAAGAAGTTAACAAGAAAGTGGGAATTGAAGAAAGCGGTCAAGAGGTGAAAATGATCAAGAAGGAGTTGGATTTCATACTAGAGCAAATGGAGAAAGCCGAAGTTAGTGAAGAAGAGGAAGTAGTTGAAAATTTGGGAGATGTGGAACCTCCTTGGGAATCTCAAGTCATAGATCCTCCTTTCAAGAAGTTTGAATTTGAGGTTGTTCCGAGGGTTACCTGAAACTGTAGATCGATCTCGGATGAGATCTTCAGCACTGATCGGTGATGACATGTCCGGCTTATGGATGGTGGCCGGAGCAGTCGTATCTGACTTGTTGGACTGGCGACGCTGCTGATCCTTTGTCACCGGAGGGTAGTGGTACCTGCAAAGGACTCCGATGCTTAAATTAGCAAGGTTATTAAGTAGGTATTTTGTAGAATCAGAGTATGAGTTATACTTGGGTGCTCTAGTGTATTTATAATAGTGTAGAGTGATCTTTTTGGGGATAAGATAGTTATCTTATCTTATCTTATCTTATCTTTGAGTGTGGTCATCTTATCTTCAAGGAAATCGCCCTTATCTTTGTAGGCTTGGGCTTCCTTTTGGATTTGGGTCGTATTCTTCTGTTGGGCCCTTTTTGGACTTTCTGGGTGATTTGGCCGAGCTCTTCTGAGAAGAGGTCGGATAGTCCTGACCTGAAGAGGTCGGTCGACTTGTCAGTAGAACATCCCGGGTCGGACAGCTCAACCCAGGGTATGAACAGTGCCCCTGCTCGAGCTCGGTCTTCCTTTTGAGGTCGAGTCTTTAGTTTTATGACTTCGATCCTTTTATGGTGAAGCCGAACTCAAGCATTTTATCAACTTCTTCTTTGTAGAGTTCTCACTCGAATGTGGAACATTTTTCTTTGAATTTTCATTCTTTTGAAAATGCTTGTCTCCTTGCTTTGGAATGCGCGAGGGTTTAATTAACCTCATTAATTCTTTTAATGCTCCGTTTCTTTGCCTCCCACGTTCATTTTGAACTTTTTCACAAAAAATGGTTTCTCTTCTCTTGTTTCTTTGCTGTAACTTCCCCTCTTTTCTTTCTACCTTTCTGTTTTGCCTGAGACTTTGTATTTTTCGTGTTTCTCTCTGCGACGCCGTTTGGTGATTGTTGG
Source organism: Arachis ipaensis (assembly GCF_000816755.2). Lineage (NCBI taxonomy): Eukaryota > Viridiplantae > Streptophyta > Magnoliopsida > Fabales > Fabaceae > Arachis > Arachis ipaensis. Next base: position 33,430,299 of record NC_029788.2, read on the forward strand.
TGCTTTCGCTGTCTTTTCATCTTCAATTTCTTCGAAGCTTTCTCCTTTTTCCAGGTTGGTTCTTTTTTCCGTTTCTTTTCTTCTTTCGCCATTCTTTCTCTGCATTGTTCTTATTTCTTTTAGTAAAGTTTTCATCTTTTAGTGCATGTTGGAAAGCTTGAGCTTTTTCGTATTTTCTCGCCCGTCATTGTGATGTGCTTTTCCGGCTTTCCTCCGACCTTATGTATACTTTGATATTTCTACTTATGGTTGAGGCTATTTTAGGGCTTTTTTCATGTTTGTTGCCTGTTTCTGTATTATAGCTTTTGGGATAATGGCTTGTTTGCTTCTGGAGGAAAATTGTGTTTTGATGATTTCCACTTGGCACGTTTTGTTGCTTAGTAATTCTGTTTGCCAATAAACTGAAACTGTAGTGGCTATTTTGATGACTTTATTTGATTTGTGGCTCGTGGCTTTCTCACAGTGTCGCTTTTGCTGAAATAGAGTTATTATCTTCCTGTTAGGAAGTGTAGAAATGTAGGCTTATAGATTTTCCTGAGTCCTTGTTCCATAATTGCCTCCAAAGGATGCCCTTAGATCTTTAGTGTGGGTCCTAGGGTCTCCTTTTGTTGCTTTGTCTGACTTCTTGACACTTATATGCTTTAGTTCAAGTTGTATTCATTTATGCCCGAGTTTGTTTGATTAGTAACCCCTTTTTGTTTTTCTTACTGTAGGATTTTAGTTGACCATGTCGTCTCGCAAAAATATTGTCGAGACCTCTTCCAAAGTCCCCGAGGGCATGTCGGACTGGCTGGACTCCCTCGTGTTGATGTGTGTTTCTGTGGAAAATTCTGAGTACTGTGTGGAGTTGAGAAAACATCACAGGATTTGTAGCAATCAGAAGCAGGAGAAAAACTATGAGCTAGTAGCACCTGATTCTGATGAGAGGGTCTGTTTCCCTACTTCGGTCCAGGGGGAATGTCCTTTCTTTTATGTCTTTGACTTTTGTAAAGATTTTCCAGTTGTTGTGTCAGGAGCTAGATGTTAAGCCTTCTCAAACTCTCTTTCTTTACCTTTTTGTTTTGACTAAACCTGGGATTTCTGCCAAAAAGAAAGCTTCCTGGGTTTCTTTTCAGTCTGCCCAATGAAAGAAAGTATTTTCGATGTATGATGAGTCTTTTAGAGACATCAAGAATTATTTTTTTAAGGTTCGAGCTGTTGAAGGAGCTCGCCCCTTTTTTCTGGATGAGAATGACGAGCTTGCCTTTCCTTTAGAGTGGAAAAAGAATGTTGTGGTATCGAGGTATTCGTGGGAGATGTTGGACGAGGTCGAACAGGACTTTGTTAACGTGTTGGAGGAGAACTGGGGACAACCTCCTTATCTTGACACTAAAAGGTTTTTAGGGGATTCTTCGCTTCTCCGAGATGAGCTGGGTAGTGGTTGACTTTGTTTTTTTTTTTTTTGTTTTTTTTTTGTTGAGCTTGTTCTTTTTTCTTCCAATTTGTGACTGGGTTTTGTTGTGTTTTTTCGGAGATGGTTAAAACAATAATTCTATGAAGCCCTTTAAAAAGGCGAGTGATGCCAGGGCATTTTGGCCAGTTTCACTGACCTTTTCTTTATTGTTTTTAGGTTAGTTTCATGCATTTCTTTAGGAAATAAGCTAGTTTTGGGTAAATATTCACTTATGCCTTGACTCAAGCATACATTGTGCATTTTACATGATTTCATGAGGATTTTGCATAAGTTTAGTGACAAATATTATGTTGCATTACTCATGACTTGGACTAGAGCTTTGATGCACTTTGTTGCTTGATTTCAGGACCAAAAAGGAGCAAGAAAAGGGGAGGTAACTTGCAAAGATTAATGAGAAAAGTGATTGCCAATAACACTCTCAAAAAGCCATCAATGCCCATGTTAGAGAGTCACGTTAACCAAGTTAACGTGAACTCTAACGTGGAGAAAAGAAGTTGAGCCAACGTTAGTGACACTCAACATTATCACTAACGTTGGCACTTACTCATAAGTAGCCACGTTAGAAGCCACGTTAACCTAACGTTAGTGACACTCAACATTGTCACTAACGTTGTACTATGGTGCAAAGTACCACGTTAACTTGGTTAACGTGGGAACTAACGTAGAGGATGAAGAGTTGTCGACAACGTTAGTGACACTCAACATTATCTCTAACGTTGGCACTTACTCATAAGTAGCCACGTTAGAAGCCACGTTAACCTAGTTAACGGGAGCTTTAACGTGAAGCAAGAAGGGGCACACTGGAACGTTAGTGACAATGTTAAGTGTCACTAACGTTCTCGAAGGATGGCAAAGGCCACGTTAACCTAGTTAACGGGAGCTTTAACGTGAAGCAAGAAGGGGCACACTGGAACGTTAGTGACAATGTTAAGTGTCACTAACGTTCTCGAAGGATGGCAAAGGCCACGTTAACCTAGTTAACGTGGGTTTTAACGTAAGGCAAAAGGGGTGCATTGGAACGTTAGTGACAATGTTAAGTGTCACTAACGTTCTCGAACTTATATTCTCACTAAATAATTAACACCCCTAACGTCCTGAGCTGAAGTCTCTGCCCACTTAGCACTTTCTCTCTGCAAGTAAAGCCAATCCCAAATGAAGAAAAGAACTGCTTCAAACTCAAGATCCAAAGGCCCAAGATTTGAAGAGTAAACTAGAAGCTGAGAAGAGTAGTATATATAGGAGTAGCTTTGAATTGTAAAGAAGTTCTGGAGGCTGAAGAATTACTCTCTGTATTTACTTTCTTTGCAATTTCTAGTTTTATGATGTATTCTCCATCTTTGTTTTCATCTTCAAGAGCTATGAACAACTAAACCCCTTTCATTGGGTTAGGGAGCTCTGTTGTAATTTGATGGATCAATACTAATTTTCATTGTTCTTCTTCTATCTTTCCTCTTGATTTTACTTGAAATTAAGATTTGAGAGATTGAAGTGCAAGGAATTGCAATTCAATCACTTAAGATTGCCAAGGAGATCAATGAGTGCAGATTGAGGAAGAGATGAAAATGAACTTGATCTGGAGAATTGCAACATCTCCTAAGCCCAATGAACTCCCCATCTCTAGTCTTACCCATTCTCTTTAATTTCTGCGATTTACTTTTATGAGCAAATCCCCCATTCCCATTTACAATTCTGCAATTTATTTTCAGTCATTTACTTCCAGTGCTTGAATTCCAGCATTTACTTTTCTGTTATTTACATTCCCGCCATTTTATTTTCTGCAACTCTCAACCCAAATTCTGGATTCGCTCAACTAGAACATTCTTCTAATTAAAGTTGCTTGATCAATCAATCCCTGTGGGATTTGACCTCACTCTATTGTGAGTTTTTACTTGACGACAACTTCGGTACACTTGCCGAAGGGAGATTTGTTGAGAGACAAGTTTTCCGTGCATCAAGTTTATGGCGCCGTTGCCGGGGATTGATTGTGCATCAACAATGATTAGATTGGAAGATCACTAGATTGAGCATTTTATTTTGTGAATTTCATTTTTCTGTTTGATTGATTTACTTTTTGTTTTAGCTAAACTTCTTCCCTTCTCCATCTACTCTTTTGTTTTTCTTTGTTATTTTCAATTTTGTTTGCTGACCCACTAACTGTTTGATATATTGCATCACCCACAACTAACAATAACTCTGACACAAATACTGTCTGCACCTATTTTCTTTGCTTGTACTTGTTGGTTGTATGATAGGGAGAAGAAGCGGGGCTTCAACTTCCTTTGATTCTGAACCAGAGAGAACCTTCCTTAGACTAAGGAGGGAGGCAAAAGGAAAACGAGTAGTTGGTGCTGAAGAAGAAGAGGAACAGTTTGAGGAATACTTTGAACCAAACATGGAAGAAAACATGGAAAATCATCATGAAGAAGAGATTCACAACCATGGCAGAGGAGGTGGAGCAAATCATGCTGGGGAGGATAGAAGATTTTTGGGCTCTTACACTAATCCAAACCCAGGCAATTGTGGAAGTAGCATCCAAAAACCAACAATCCATGCCAACAACTTTGAACTTAAACCACAGCTCATCACCCTTGTTCAGAACAACTGTTCGTTTGGAGGAGGTGTTCAAGAAGATCCGAACCAACATTTGACCACCTTCCTGAGAATATGTGACACAGTGAAATCTAATGGTGTTCATCCTGATGCCTATAGATTGCTCTTATTTCCCTTCTCAGTCAGAGACAAGGCAGCCAAGTGGCTGGAATCCTTCCCAAGGGAGAGCTTGACAACTTGGGAGGATGTGGTGAACAAATTCTTAGCAAGATTCTACCCTCCTCAACGAATCAATAGGCTGAGAGCTGAGGTTCAAACCTTCAGGCAACAGGATGGTGAGACTCTGTATGAAGCATGGGAGAGGTTCAAAGACTTAACAAGGAGGTGTCCACCTGACATGTTCAACGAATGGGTCCAGCTGCACATTTTCTATGAAGGGCTCTCTTATGAGTCAAAGAAGGCAATAGACCATTCATCTGGAGGGTCCTTGAACAAGAAGAAGACCATTGAGGAAGCCATAGATGTTATTGAAACAGTAGCAGAAAACGACTACTTCTATGCTTCCGAAAGAGGGAACACAAGAGGAGTGATGGAGCTAAACAATGTAGACGCTCTGTTGGCCCAAAACAAGCTCATTACCCAGCAGCTGGCTGACCTCACCAAGAAGATGGAGATGAACCAAGTAGCAGTAATCTCCACTTCATCAACAACACAAGAAGGAGTAAACCAAGAAGCAGAAGGGAGTCAGGAGCAAGCCAACTACATTGGAAATTCACCAAGGAAAAACTATGATCCATACTCCAAGACTTACAACCCTGGATGGAGAAATCATCCGAACTTTGGGTGGGGAAGTGAGCAAGATCAAAACCAAGACCAGAGACGTTACAACTCTAACAACAATGCAGCTCACCAATAATTCACCCAGAGGACATCTCAACACCCCTACAACAACAACTCTCCACATACTTATCAAAACCAAAACAACACATCTGCTCCGAACCACTCATCAATTGATGACAGGCTCTCTAAGATTGAAGCCTTACTGGAAGGAATAAGCCAAGAGATTCAAGAAAATAAGGTGTTCAAAGAGGAGGTGCGAGCCAATATTAAGAACCAGGGAGAAACCATTAGGAAGATGGAATTCCAGGTGGGATATTTAGCTGAGAAAATTCCCAAACCTACTGATAGCTTCCCAAGTGACACTGAGAAAAACCCCAAGGGAGAAGCAAAGAAAGTAAGATGGGAAGATTGCAAAATGGTCACTACAAGTGATCAAGAGATTGAAGACAAGCAAGGCAGAATGTGCAAACAACCTGAAGACAACTCAACAAAGGAGGAGGATAGAGAGCAAAAAGAACCAGAAATCTCACAACAAGAGCTGCTGAAGCTCTATGCACCATTCCCTCAACTGCTCAAGGGTGCTGTGGGAAAGAGGATATACTCAAGGTTCCTAGACTTGTTTGCATCTCTGCATGTGAACATACCATTCATCAAGGCAATTCAACAAATGCCTGCATTCATCAAGTATATGAAGGAACTTCTTCCCAGGAAAAGCTCACTCAAGGGAGGGCAGACTATAATGATGAACAAGGAATGTAGTGCCCTTATTCAACCTGAGTTGCCTACAAAAAGAAGAGACCCAGGAAGTTTTCATATACCTTGTGCCATAGGAGAAAATATGTTCGACAGAGCACTATGTGATTTAGGGGCCAGCATCAACTTACTGCCCTTATCCCTGGTGAAGAGACTGCAAATCAATGAGATAATGCCCACAGATGTCATTATCAGACTGGCTGACAAAACTCAAAAGCAAGCAATGGGAGTGGTGGAAAATGTGTTGCTAAAGGTTGGAAAGTACTTTCTCCCAACAGACTTTGTCATTCTAGACATGGAAGAGAGTCACACTCACCCAATCATATTGGGAAGACCATTCCTAGCTACGGCCAGAGCACTTATCGATGTAGAGAAAGGGGAGCTAATATTGAGAATTCATGATGAACAACTCAGCTTCAATGTCTTCAACTTCTCACAAGAAACAGATCAAGAGGACAAGGAACTAAGCACAAACGATAAGGAGACACTGAAGGAGGAGACAAGCACTGAAGCACAGCTAGTTCATTCTGAAACCCCCTCAATTAATAAACAAGGAAAACAGCAACTGCCACAGCTCAAAGAAAAATTGGAGGAACCCAAACCTCTAGAGGCAGGTGAAGACAGCATCACAACTCCTTGGAGAAAAGAGGTCACCAAGGGGAAGGCAACTCAAAAGAAACAAAGAAGAAGGTACCAAGGAAATGGAGGAACAAGAAGATCCCTACGGAAGACTTCTTTCCAGGGGATAGAGTTGTCTCAGCTTACTTCCCAGATATTCCCCCTAATCTCCCTACTGTGCCATCTCAATTACCCAAGGTCTTCACTATCAACAGAGTTCTTTCCCTGGAACATATGGAGATCATTGATCCAACCAATGGATACAAGTCCACAGCAAGAGGGGAGGACTTTAAGCACTACCAACCACCATGATGATGGAAAAACGTCAAGCTAGTGACGCTAAAGCTAGTGACGCTAAAGAAGCGCTTCATGGGAGGCAACCCATGTTTTATATGCTTTCAAATGATAATGAATAAGTCAATCTTTATGAGCTTCAATCCAAACTTAACAAACAATTGGTGAAAATCTTCTTATGCAGAATATAGTGAGGAACAAGTTTGGTGTTCAAAGCAAACCAAGTTGCATGCTAGTCTTGGGAGCTTTGAACACAAAACTTTCATCACAGTGCTTCAAACTAAGTTTGGTGTCACCCCATGGTGCCACCAAAATGCATATAAGGAACCACCAATAGTTAATTAGTTAGTTGAAATTCATAAACAAACAATCAAATCCTTTCTTTCAATTTATTCTAGCCGTAGAGTTTTAATTTTCTTATATATTAATTCCCTTATTTCAAATCTTTATAGGAAAGGAAAAGAAGCATAAAAAGGGATTGATTGGACACTTCAATGGGGGAAATTTTGCCACTTAAAGAAGAGGGGCTATGATAAACCCCATTTGTAGAGTTTATCTTGTATTGAATTTAGGGGATTTTATCACCTTTTACCCACATTTATTCAATGAAATAGCATGGTTTTGTATATTCTCCTTTAATTGCGCTTAAGAGTGAAAACATGCTTTTTAGGTCTTAAAATAGCTAAATTTAATTCTCCTTGATTCTATTAGATGCCTTGATATGTTTGCTAAGTGATTTCAGATTTAGAAGGCAAAGATTGGATCAAGGGAATGAAGAAAGAAGCATGAAAAGGTGGAGAACTCATGAAGAAATGAAAGAACCGGAAAGCTATCAAGCCGACCTCTTTGCACTTAAACGACCATAACTTGAGCTACAGAGGTCCAATTGATGCGGTTCCAGTTGGGTTGGAAAGCTAACATCTGGGGCTTCGAAACGATATAAGATTTGCCATAGTTGCATCGTGCATAGGGGCGCGCACGCGCACGGTACGCGGACGCGCTGATGGTGGCACATGACCCACTTAATGCAAACGTGGCCAGCGATTTTAGAAGCCTTGTGGGCCCAATCCAACTCATTTCTGATGCTATTTAAGCCAAGGATTGAAGGGGAATCAATATACTTTTATATACTTTAGATACTTTTCATACTTTAGGTGTTAGTTACCAATTAGCTTAGTTTAGTAGTGAGAGTTAGTTTCTAGAGAGAGAAGCTCTCATCAACTTCAAGCAACCATGGAGCGTGTTGTGCAACAAGTGGAAGGAGTGGAAATTATTGAACCACCACAACTCTACCAAGAAGAACCACCTTCCTACTATGAACCCTTTCTCCAAGACAATGAACCCTCTTATCCACCCCAATCCTCAATGGATGAAACCCTCGGTGTTCTTCTTCAAGGACAAGAGGAGATGACAAGGGATGTGCAACAATTCATGACCACCTTGGATGAGGTGGTAAACCGGTTAGCATCCCAATGCTTGAACACTCAAGGGACTCCCATGGCTACATGTGGAGAAACAAATGAAGAGCATAACATGAAGGAGAGATTGGTGGAGAACGAGGGAAGTTGCTTTATATTGGAACAATTGGAGGAAGCTATGATTATTGAAGAAAGGGAAGAATTGGTTGAAGACTTAGGAGATGCGGAGCCTCCATGGGAATCTAGAATTGAAGAAAACCCCTCCAAGATGTATATATTGGTAGAATTAGTTTAATTTCATATTTTGTTTAGTTAGTTAAGTATGTTTGGTAGTTTAAATATGTTAAATAAGGTTTTATGGTGTTTTGGTAGCTGTTTGGAGGTTTGGAATGCTTGGATTGGTGCAAGAACATAGAAAAAATTTTTGAAAAACAGAGCACCATCCACGCGTACGCGTACATGGTGCGTATGCGCACGTCCAGCATTTTCGACCATCCACGCGCGCGCGCCATGCGTGCGTACGCGTGGATTGAGAAGTTCCAACCTCCATATATTTTCCAGAGAGTTGTGCCTGCGCCGCGCCAACGTTGTGCCTTTCGCACAAACCAACTCGCGCGTACGCGCACATGACGCGTACGCGCCACTCTCGAAATAAGCCAACGACGCGCGCGCGCCATGCGTGCGTGCGCGTGGATGCCCTTTCTTCCATCCATTTGTTTTCTTCTCCTCCTTCCATTTCTCCCTTTTGCCTTTCTTCTTCCCTCCTCCTCCTACCCCTCATCCAACACTTCCAAACACCATCGATAACCATTTATTTAGTTAGTTGTTAGTTAGTTAGTTAGTTGATTAGTTAGTTTTAGTTTAGTTTTCATTTTATTTTCTCTCTTTTCATCATAAGTGTTGGAGTATTGACTTTGTTTACTATACATTGCTATATCCCTTATTGCCTAAATGCTATTTTAGCATGAATGTTTTTAGATAATCTTTGTTGGATTCTATGATTGAGGTTATATTTTGTTACTTGGTTTTGAGTTCTTCATGCTTACCTTTTGAAAAATACCAAGTGATGAGAATTGTCTTCGAGCTTATAACTCTTTTGAATTGCATGTTGTAGCTAGCCATCATGTGATTTGGATCCTTTTCCCTCGATTAGGCAACCTCTTGATGGATGATGTTGTGCATTTACCTTAATGCATTGTGTTCATGATTATATGCATCCATATGTGTTTGCCTTGAATGCTTTTATGCTTCGGTAATGCTTGTTTTACCTTACAAGTTTACTTAAAGCATCTCAAGCACACTAGGACGAGTGATGTACATGCTTCTTTTGTGACATAACTTTTTATGCTAATGTGTGTTCTAAAAGGCGCCTAATTTAGAACTCACATCCCTATTCTCCTAATGTCACACTAATTCACTCACTCAATTCTAGTGATTAATACCTCATTCCAACAATGTATGCTTCCTTGTTTTTGTGTTCTCTCATCTTATGGTGTTATATTTTTGTTTTTCATAAATAATGCACCGCAAGCAAAATTGGAAGCAAGAGAAAGAACACACAGCAATCTAGAGAGTCGCCGTACCCCCTTGCTCATCTTTGGATGCACCGAGGACGGTGCAAACTTTTAAGTGTGGGGAGGTCGTCCGACCGATCGGCAATCTTGGGTGACAAATTTCTAACTCCAATACTTTTGCATTTCATTCTAGGATTTTAGGATTTTTACTTGCATTTTCTTATTTTTGCATATGTATACACAATAAGCTTAGTCAAAATAATGAAATTTTTCAAATAATGAAAATTTTCAAGATTTCTATCTATAGGGCATCTCAATTGATTTGAGTGAAACTTTTCATAGAACTTGCTTGAATTATATATATTGTGGAACATGATTTATGAGCTAAGAACACAATCTTGTGAGACTTGAGCCTAATGATGTGGTTACATCTTATAACCACTTATTTTTCCTTCTTGTGTGCATTATTCTTTTTCTATGATTGTAATCTTTGATTTGTTTGATTTTTTATGTCCATTATTTTGTGTATTCATGCATTTATATGATTGAGGCCATCATTTTATTAGCTCACTCACCTAAATGGCCTTACCTTTTATCTTCCATTGTTAGCCAAATTTGAGCCTACGATTAACCCACTTGTTCTTAATTTAGCACATTACAAGCCTTAAAGAGAAAAACAATAAATGTCCTTATTTGGATCTTTGATTAGCTTAGGCTAGAGTGTGTGTATCATTCAAGTGTGGGAACCTTGGGACATTGGGTGAATAAAAGGGTAGTTTTGTATTATTATTGTAAATATTGGGAATTGGGTACATGCTCATGTATTGATTAAATGTATAGACCTTATGCATTGGTACTCTTGTATATAGTTTGAAAGAAAGAAAAAATGAGAAAAACAAAAAAAAATATATGAAAAGTATAGAAAAAAATGGAAAAAGAAAGAAAACGAAAAAGAAAAATAATAAAAAGGGGACAAAATGCCCCAAGGTGAAACTCAATAAGATCAATGCATATGAGTTGTGAAATGAAAAGAAAATGCATGAGTATGTGAAAAGGTGAAAAATGGGTAGCTAGATTAGAATTTAATTGTATAGGATGTCATAGGATAGGTGGGAAGTTTAAGCTTATCAAAGATTCAAATTTCGAGCTCACTTGACCAAATATGCATCCTACCTTGACCCTAGCACCATTACAACCAATCGCACTTAAACGACCATAACTTGAGCTACAGAGGTCCAATTGATGCGGTTTCAGTTGGGTTGGAAAGCTAACATCCAGGGCTTCGAAACGATATAAGATTTGCCATAGTTACATCATGCATAGGGGCGCGCACGCGCACGGTACGCGGACGCGCCGATGGTGGCACATGACCCACTTAATGCAAACGTGGCCAGCGATTTTAGAAGCCTTGTGGGCCCAATCCAACTCATTTCTGATGCTATTTAAGCCAAGGATTGAAGGGAAATCAATATACTTTTATATACTTTAGATACTTTTCATACTTTAGGTGTTAGTTACCAATTAGCTTAGTTTAGTAGTGAGAGTTAGTTTCTAGAGAGAGAAGCTCTCACTTCTCTCTAGAATTAGGATTAGGTTTAGTTCAATAATCTTAGATCTAGGTTTTAATCTTTGCTTTCTTCTACTTCTACCTTTCAATTCTTTGTTGTTACATTGCAATTTCCTTTATGTTGTTCTTATGTTTTGTTGTAGATCTACTTTTGCTCCTTCTATTTTCTTTCAATTCAATTAGAGGTAATTCATAATAATTGTTCTTCTTTGCTTTTCTATTGTTGATCTCTTGCCTTTGTAGTTGTAGATTCCTTTAATTCTTGCATTTAATAATGTTTACTCCTCTTGCACTTTATGTGTTTGTTGAAATGTCTCTTTTAGTGTTAGTGTAGATTTTGTTCCTCTTGGCCTAGGTAGAGTAATTAGTGACACTTGAGTTATCTAATTCCTTTGTTGATTGATAATTGGAGAGATTGCTAATTGGTTTGGAGTGCACTAAAGCTAGTCTTTCCTTGGGAGTTGGCTAGGACTTGTGGCTCAAGTCAATTCATCCACTTGACTTTCCTTTAATTAGTAAGGGTTAACTAAGTGGTAGCAATGAACAATTCTCATCACAATTGAGAAGGATAACTAGGATAGGACTTCTAATTCTCACAACCTTGCCAAGTGCTTTTTAGTTGTTAGTTTATTTTCATTGTCATTTACATTTCATGTCTCTTATCCCAAAACCCCAAAATAACTCATAACCAATAACAAGACACTTTATTGTAATTCCTAGGGAGAACGACCCGAGGTCCAATACTTCAGTTTATAAATTTTAGGGGTTTGTACTAGTGACAAACAACTTTTTGTATGAAAGGATTAGTGATTGGTTTAGAAACTATTAGTCTTTCCTTTGGGAGTTGGCTAGGGCTTGTGGCTCAAGTCAATTCATCCACTTAACTTTCCTTTAATTAGTAAGGGTTAACTAAGTGGTAGCAATGAACAATTCTCATCACAATTGAGAAGGATAACTAGGATAGAACTTCTAATTTTCATACCTTGCCAAGAGCCTTTTATAGTTGTTAGTTTATTTTCATTGTTATTTACATTTCATGTCTCTTATCCCAAAACCCCAAAATAACTCATAACCAATAACAAGACACTCTATTGTAATTCCTAGGGAGAACGACCCGAGGTTCCAATACTTCGGTTTATAAATTTAGGGGTTTGTTACTTGTGACAAACAATCTTTTGTATGAAAGGATTATTGCTTGGTTTAGAAACTATACTTGCAACGAGAATTCATTTGTGAATTCTAAACCATCAATAATCCAATCATCAGGCTACACACTTGTTCTAAAGAGGGAATACGTTGGAAAATGTTGCCATGCAACATTGAAAAAAAGGGACCCCTAGAAGACCAAGCAATCCCCATCATAAAGTGATGATCCTTGTCTTCTAGCCATGCATAACCCCAACCGTCCATCAAGTGACCACTTCATCAATCTACACCCTCCATTCTCTCACAACTTCTCTATATAAACAACCCTTGTCCATACCACCCTGCATTGTCATCACACACCTTCACCACTCTTCATTTCGGTACAATACACCCCCTATCCAATTATAAACATTCCTCCCCTTACTCTCCTCATTGCCATAAAACCCTAAACAACCAAAAGAACATTGCTAGCTCCATCCAACCAAGAGAAACCACTTAGGTGTAGTTAGACTATAGGTGATCATTGCTTTGTTGATAACAAGATATGAGGGTCTCTGCATATATGCAATGTTGTGTACTGGGCAAAGAACTAAGTTTGGTGTTCACACACCAAACTGAGTTCAAGAGGCACAAGCATACTATAAGCTAACTATGTCTCAAGTGCTTTGGGAACAAGCAACTTCCAGTGACCTTGTAGGAATCTTATAAGGAAATGGTGCACCTTCACCCAAAGAAGCGAGGCAACAAAAAGTAGGAGGATGACAAAGAGAGAGGGGGACCAGAGATCATCACCTGAAGGTTGTATTGCTACCTGACTCCATTGTACTTAGAATTGTTGAAAGTTGGAGGTCCTAATTGCACTTTTGATTTGTAGTTACCTGCAGTTGAACTCTTTTTAAAATTCTGTCTTTTAAGTTTTCCTTCTGAATAGGTCCATGATTTCTGGTTTAAATGTCACTGCATCATTCCCTTATTTACTTGTAAGCTTGTCCCTTTTTATCAATTGAAGAAGAGAAGGATTATGTTTTTTAAAAGACCAGGGTAGAGTTTATATTGTGGAAGTGCATTCATGAATCTTTGGGGTAGTCATAAGTTAGCTAAGTTGGTTCAACCACAAGGCTAGGAAGACAACTATCTATCCTGAATACTTTGCTTTGGATACACTCATGAGACTAAGTTAATAACAAGATCCTAAGAAGAGAAAAGGGAAAGAACAATGGAAGTGAAAAACAAAAGAAAAAGAGTAAGCATTTAACGTGAGGCAAAAGGGGTGCATTGGAATGTTAGTGACAATGTTAAGTGTCACTAACGTTCTCGAACTTATATTCTCACTAAATGATTAACACCCCTAACGTCCTGAGCTAAAGTCTCTGCCCACTTAGCACTTTCTCTCTGCAAGTGAAGCCAAGCCCAAATGAAGAAAAGAACTGCTTCAAACTCAAGATCCAAAGGCCCAAGACTTGAAGAGTAAACTAGAAGCTGAGAAGAGTAGTATATATAGGAGTAGCTTTGAATTGTAAAGAAGTTCTGGAGGCTGAAGAATTACTCTCTGTATTTACTTTCTTTGCAATTTCTAGTTTTATGATGTATTCTCCATCTTTGTTTTCATCTTCAAGAGCTATGAACAACTAAACCCCTTTCATTGGGTTAGGGAGCTCTGTTGTAATTTGATGGATCAATACTAGTTTTCATTGTTCTTCTTCTATCTTTCCTCTTGATTTTACTTGAAAGATTTCGATCTTCATCCAATTGAGTAGTTATCTTGGAAGAGAAGCTATTCAAACTTGGATCTCTTTTGAACCTTGGAAGAGGAATGAAGAGATCAAGCTAGAAATGCTTTCTCATGCTGGACCAAATTGGGTTTGGATGGGTATGTGACTGTAACCCTCTCAATACTTGGTTTGGGAAATGCATGTGGTATAATCAGTGACCATACTTCATCTCTTCTCATGAGCAATTGACCAAGGAATTGGCTATTGATCAAGATTTGAGAGATTGAATTGCAAGAAATTGTAATTCAATCACTTAAGATTGCCAAGGAGATCAATGAGTGCATTGATTGAGGAAGAGATGAAAATGAACTTGATCCGGAGAATTGCAACATCTCCTAAGCCCAATGAACTCCCCATCTCTAGTCTTACCCATTCTCTTTAATTTCTGCGATTTACTTTTATGAGCAAATCCCCCATTCCCATTTACAATTCTGCAATTTATTTTCAGTCATTTACTTCCAGTGCTTTAATTCCAGCATTTACTTTTCTGTTATTTACATTCCCGCCATTTTATTTTCTGCAACTCTCAACCCAAATTCTGGATTCGCTCAACTAGAACATTCTTCTAATTAAAGTTGCTTGATAAATCAATCCCTGTGGGATTCGACCTCACTCTATTGTGAGTTTTTACTTGACGACAACTTCGGTACACTTGCCGAAGGGAGATTTGTTGAGAGACAAGTTTTCCGTGCATCAGCGAGGAAGGCAACTACGGCCCTAAACATCTCGCCCAAGGTAACTGGGGAAGGATCCTCTCATGTTTTATCGAAGCCATCCGTTCCGAGCTCTCTTGGACCGAGGAAGATGATTCCTACCCCTCGGGTTCATTTGGTCGATCCTCCACAGACTTCTGCTGTTACCTCTTCTCCTACTGGCGCTCCTCCTCCAAAAAAATAGAAAACAGCTGAGCCCTTTAACCTTGATGCCCCTGATTTTGACGTTGTCGAGTTTGTGGACCAGCAAATTGGTCCTTATGGTACCATCCCTACTGACAATGTTTCTCTTCTTTGCCATCTGGATTTTATTACTCGGAGTAGCATCAAGATGGCACACATAGGGGCGGCTTTATATCGGACTGCCCAGGATCTTCCCATTCATGCTACGAAGGCCTTTATGGAGGAGGCTAAGTTGGAGTTCGATCGGATGAAGGGTTTAAAGGAGGAGCTCGAGGTGAAGGTGACCAAGTTGGAGAAAGAGCTGGAGGGTGAGAAAACTAGAGCTATTGCCTTGGCGGCTTCTGCAAAGTTGGCTGAAGATACGGCGTTGAAGCATAAGGAGAGCTATGTCACGACCTATAGGGAGATGATGCGCCTCAGGGAGGATTTGGAGTCTGTCCGAGCTAATTATGCCGAGCTCCAGGGTCATCTTGTGGGCAGTGTCAATGCTGCTTATGAGAATTTGAAGGATTAAGTTCGAGTCCTTGCGCCCGATCTCGACCTCTCTCTCTTCAGCTTGGACAACATTGTGAAGGATGGTAAAATTGTCCCTGATGACCCTAATGACGATTACGACATCGAGCCTCCTCTTGTGCCTTCCGCCAAGGTCTTTGTTGTGCCGACTTCTTCAACCCCTGCAGTTACTCGTCCCGAGTCAGATCCTGATTGTCAAATCTTGAACCGGGATGATGGGACGGTGGATGCGGTGCCTCTTCAGACTCGCCCTCCTTTACCCCGTGATAATGCAGCTGAGAAATCTTTGGATCCTCAATGATTATTTCTTTAGTGTTTTTTGTGTATAGCCTGGCTTGTGGGCTTTGAACTTTTTATATTTTGTAGTTTGTGGTAACTATTGGATACTTTTTAGTTGCTTCTCTGTTAGCAACTTTATTTTTTGGAAAAAACAAAGTAGCTTTTTCAGGCTCTTTGAGGTTGACTTCAGGTGGCCTCTTGAGTCCTGTTACTATTATAACTTGTTCTTTTCATAACATGTTTGTCTGCACCTGTCTGATACCTTTTAGGTTTTTGGGAGTGTTGGAGCTTTGTTGTCCGACCTGCTCCGTATTTTCATACTTGTAGCGTAATTCTTTTGAGATTGTGGATTTTTGGGTCCAACTTGTATGCCTTCTGTTGGCCGACTTCTTCACTTCAGACTGAAGTTATTCCTAGTAATCCGTTTTGTTTGGACATTTGTTAGGTCTCTTCCATGGATTTACCTTTAACTTTTGGCATCTTGATCGGGCCGACTTTATCACGTCGGTCCCTTCTAAGTTATTTCTAGTAATCCTCTTTTGTGGACATTTGTTAGGTCTCTTTTAGGGATTACTTTTTATAACTTTTGTTTGTGGGACGACTTCATCATGTCGGTCCCTTCTAAGTTATTTCTAGTAATCCTTTTTTGTGGACCTTTGCAAGTCTCTTTTAGGGATTATTTTTTATAACTTTTGTTTGTGGGCCGACTTCATCATGTCAGTCCCTTCTAAGTTATTTCTAGTAATCCTCTTTTTTAGGGCTGGTCAGGCCTCTTTATAGGGATTTACTTTTTATAACTTTGGTTATTGTGGTCGACAGGTCCGACTTCTTTACGTCAGCCTGTCTTTAAGTTATTTTTAGCAACCCACTTTTATTAAGACCTCGTCAGGTCCTTTCTATGGATCACTTTCGATAACTTCTCACATTATTCTGTTTTATTGCTTTTTCATCTTTGCCAATTTTGTAGAAATTGGGTTTGATCCCCGTTTGGTCGACCTTTTGATGAATTTGGTTTTCATCTTTGTTGTTCTTTATCGTGATCGTGCAGTGATTTTGACTTTCACTTTCTGCTGATCTGTAGCTTTATAATCGGGCGATGAATTTTTGCGTTTCAGTTAATGCGTCTTGATAAAGAATTTGTAGGAAATCTTTGAAAAACTTTATTTCAAAATAAAAATATGCAAAGATATACATGTGGAAGTTTTACTCCTCTAAATTGGGTATTTCATGAATCTTGGCTTGGTGCCTCATTAAAAAACCTTTTCAGGAAAAAGAGTGCACCCTTATCCTAAGATCCTTATTACCCTTAACTATAATACCTTCGTAGGTTGCAGGCATGCCATGACCTACGAAGCTCTCGTCCTTCGAGTTCGGACAGTCTGTAGTAGCCCTTTCCAAGTACTTCTATGACTCGGTAGGGTCCTTTCCAGTTTGCTGCCAGCTTTCCTTCTCCAGGTCGAGTTGTTCCGATATCATTTCAGATTAGGATGAGGTCGTTCTTGGAAAAACCTCGTGGCACTACCTTTCGATTGTATCTTGAAGCCATTCATCGTTTTAATGCCTCTTCCCTGATCCGAGCTCTTTCTCAGATTTCTGGAAGTAGGTCGAGTTCTTCCCTTTGAAGTTGGGAGTTGGCTTCTTCATTATAATGGATCACTCTGGGTGACCCTTCTTCGACCTCCACTGGAATCATTGCCTCCGATCTATAGGCTAATCGAAAAGGTGATTCCTTTGTGGTGGAATGTGGCATTGTCCGATATGCCTATAGGACTTGTGGGAGCTCTTCAGCCCAGGCTCCCTTTGCGTCCTGTAATCTCCGTTTTAGCCTAGCCAATATGACTTTGTTGGCAGCTTCGGCTTGTCCATTGGCCTGGGGATGTTCTACGGAAGTGAATTGGTGTTTTATGTTCAAGTCGGCCACTAACTTTCTGAAGCCTGCATCTGTGAATTGGGTGCCATTGTCTGTGGTGATAGAGTATGAAACCCCAAACCTTGTGACAATGTTTCTATATAAAAATTTTCGACTTCTTTGAGCAATGGCGTTAGCTAGGGGTTCTGCCTCGATCCATTTTGTGAAAAAGTCTACTCCCACTATGAGGAATTTAACTTGTCCTGACCCCTGAGGGAAAGGTCCGAGAAGGTCGAGTCTCTATTTTGCGAATGGCCAAGGTGAGGTTACGCTGATGAGTTCCTCTGGCGGGACGATGTGAAAGTTGGCATGTTTCTGACATGGTGGACATGTCTTTACGAACTCTGTGGCTTCTTTTTGTAGAGTTGGCCAATAAAATCCGGCCCGGAGTACTTTTTTGGTAAGTGCCTGTGCTCCGAGATGATTGCCACAGATGCCACTGTGTACTTCTTCTAAAACTTCCTTTGTGTTGGAAGTCGGCACACATTTTAACAATGGTATTGAGATCCCTCTTTTGTATAGAGTATTATTTATGATAGTGTAGTATTGTGCCTCCCTTTTTAACCTCTTTGCCTCCTTCTTATCTGTAGGGAGTGTTTCTGTTTTGAGGTAGTTAATTATGGGAGTCATCCATCCTTGATCCAGACCTGTTATGGTTAGGATTTTTCTTCTTCCGAGATTGACGGGTTCTGCAGCATTTCCTGGATGAGGCTTCTATTGTTGTCCCCTGGTTTGGTGCTGGCTAGTTTTGAGAGTGCATCAGCTCGAGTATTCTGTTTTTGAGGTATGTGGTGGACCTCATATTCCCCGAGTTGTCCGAGCTGTTCCCTGGTTTTGTCCAAGTACTTTTTCATGGTGGGATCCTTGGCCTGGTAGCTCCATGTTATTTGTGAGGTGACTACTTATGAGTCGCTGAAGATGATAAGTCTTTGAGCTCCAACCTCCTTCGCCAGCTTCAAACCAGCTAGTAGTGCCTCATATTCGGCCTGATTGTTTGAAGCAGGGAACCCAAATTTGAGGAAAAGTTCGATTTGGGTTCCTTGATCACTTTCTATTATCACTCCTGTGCCACTTCTGACTTTGTTTGAAGAACCATCTACGTAGAGATTCCATTCTGTAGGAATTTACGGGGTGTTTGTAAACTCTGCAATGAAGTCGGCTAGATACTGTGATTTAATGGCTGTCCGAGCTTCATACTGAAGGTCGAATTCAAACAGCTCGACTGCCCATTGCAAGATTCTGTCGGCTAAGTCTGTTTTCTGCAAAATGCCTTTTATGGGCTGGTTGGTCCGAACCCTGATGATGTGAGCTTGGAAATATGGGTGAAGTCGTCGAGATGTTAGTATGAGAGCATAGGCGAATTTTCTATTTTTTGGTAGTTCAGTTCGGACCCTTGTAGTGCTTTGCTGATGAAGTATATAGGTTGTTGTCCACTGTCATCTTCTCAGACCAGTGCTGTGGCTACTGCCCGATTTCCTACTGCGAGATATAATATAAGTGGCTCTCCTTCCCGTGGCCGAGTTAGAATAGGTGGTTGTCCTAGGAATCTTTTGAAATGTTGGAAGGCTTGCTCACACTCCATTGTCCATTCAAACCTCTTTCCTTTCCTTAGCGTGGCGTAGAAGGGGAGAGATCTTATTGCCGATCCAGCTAGAAATCTGGACAAGGCTGCCAATCTTCCATTGAGTTGTTGTACCTCTTTGACACAAGTCGGGCTCTTCATGTCGAGTATGGC
>NC_029788.2:33449615-33461879 GCF_000816755.2 Arachis ipaensis
TCTTTCCCTTCCTTAGAGTGGCGTAGAAGGGGAGAGATCTTATTGCCGATCCAGCTAGAAATCTGGACAAGGCTGCCAATCTTCCATTGAGTTGTTGTACCTCTTTGACACAAGTCGGGCTCTTCATGTCGAGTATGGCCTGGCATTTATCCAGATTCGCCTCGATTCCTCTTTGTGTGACCATAAAACCCAAGAATTTGCCAGCTTCTACTGCGAAGGTGCATTTTGCAGGGTTAAGTCGCATGCCATGCCTTCTTATAGTGTCGAATACTTGGGTGAGGTCGGACAGTAACGTCTCTTCACTTTGTGTCTTTATTAACATGTCGTCCACATAGAATTCCATGATTTTCCCGATGTGGCCTGTAAAGACCTTATTCATTAATCTCTGACAAGTGGCTCCTGCGTTTTTGAGTCCAAAAGGCATGACGATGTAGCAGTAGTTTGCTTTTGGGGTTAAGAATGAATTTTTTCTTGGTCGGGTGGGTACATCGGGATTTGATTGTATCTTGAATAGGCGTCCATAAATGAGAGGTATTTATATCCGGAGGAGGCATCCACCAGAGCGTCGATACTTGGGAGTGGATAAGGATCCTTCGGGCAGGCTTTGTTGAGATCAGTGTAGTCGGTGCACATCTGCCACTTTCCGTTTGATTTTTTCACCAAGATGACGTTAGCTAGCCATAATGGGTACTTGACTTCTCTTATAAATCCTGCCTCCAGTAGAGCTTGTACCTGCTCTTCCACAACTTTGGATCATTCTGGTCTGAGCTTTCTACGTCTCTGCTGTACTGGCCGAGATCCTGGGTAGACTGCTAGCTTGTGGCACATTAACTTAGGGTCTATGCCTGGCATGTCTGCAACCTTCCATGTAAAGAGATCGACGTTATCTTGTAAGAACTGTACGAGTGATTCTTTTATGTCTCCTTTTAGGATTGTGCCTATATTAGTTGTTTTGTCCGGGATATCTCCGATCTGGACTTTTTCTACTTCGCCTTCGGGTTGTGGACAGAGTTCTTCCCGCCCTTGAACTCCACCGAGTTCGATGGTGTGGAATTCTTCTCCTCTGCCTCTGAGTTTCAGACTTTCGTTATAACAGCGGCACGCTATCTTCTGGTCTGCTTTTATTGTCGCTATTCCTTCTGTGGTTGGGAACTTCATGCATAGATGTGGAGTCGAGACTACGGCGCCGAGCTGATTTAGTGTTATCCGACCTATTAAGGCATTGTAGGCTAAACTCACGTCGACCACGATGTAGTCTATTTTGAGTGTCCTTGACTGGTTTCCTTTTCCAAAGGTTGTATGTAGTGAGATGTACCCCCGCGGTAGGATTGGGGTGTCTCCCAGCCCGAACAGGCTGTTCGGATATGCTCTAAGTTCTTTTTCTTCAAGGCCGAGTTTGTCGAAGGCAGTTTTGAACAAGATGTCGGCGGAGCTTCCCTAATCTACCAGTGTGCGGTGGAGATTTGCGTTGGCCAATATGATAGCGATGACCATGGGATCATCATGCCCTGAGATGATACCAGCTGCGTCCTCTTTAGTAAAAATAATTGTGGGGATGTCGGGTGCTTCCTGTTTTCCTTCGACATGATATAATTCTTTAAGATGTCTTTTGCGAGATGACTTGGAGATCCTCCTCCGTGTATCATGTGGACATGTCTTTCTGGTGTACGGGGTGGTCGTTCGGTTCGTCCGACATCTTCGTCCCTTCTTCTTTTTCTTGGTTCGTCATCTCGGCTGGCTAAGTACCGATCTAATTTTCCCTCTCTTACCAGTTTCGCTATGACATTCTTTAAGTCGAAACATTCATTAGTAGAATGTCCATAGATTCGATAGTATTTGCAATATTTGGCCCGATTTCCTCCTCCTTTTTTGCTTTTTTAGTGGTCGAGCTGGGGGTGTCTTTTTAGTATGGCATACTTCTCGGTAGACATCCACGAGAGATACCCGAAGAGGGGTGTAATTGTGATATTTTTTTATCTTTTTCCTATGTTGATCTTCTTTTTTCTTGGATTCTTTGTCCTTATCTCAGGAGGAGTAGGAGAATCCGGATTTTGAGGTTTCTCCCAGTCAGGAGTTTTCCTCCATGTTGATGTACTTCTCCGCTCGCTCTTAAACTTCATTTAGAGATGTGGGATATTTTTTCGATATAGAATGACTAAAAGGTCCCTCACGTTAGCCATTAATGAGACCCTTAATTGCTGCTTCTGTGGGTAGACTTTATATATCCAGACATGCTTTGTTGAATCTTTTCATGTAGCTGCAGAGACTTTTCCGATCTCCTTGTTTGATCCCTAGTAGACTTGGGACGTGCTTAGTTTTGTCTTTCTGGATGGAGAATCTGGCTAGAAACTTCTTGGCTAAGTCGTCGAAGCTGGAGATGGACCTAGGGGGTAGATTGTCGAACCATTTAATTGCCGTCTTTGTTAAGGTAGTCGGGAAGGCTTTGCAGTAGATTACATCTGAGGCGTCAGTAAGGTACATTCGACTTCTAAAATTACTGAGATGATGACTAGGGTCTGCTGTGCCATCGTATAAAGTCATGTCGGGAAGTTTGAAGTCCTTTAGGTGGTCTTGAAGTGCCTATATGGCTCCCGTATTTGGTGAATTCTTGTCGTTGTTAGGTTGAGGAGTATCTTTTGGTGTGGTGTCCGCGTTCTTGTATGGCATCTGGTCTTCTAGATCAGAGTCGTGATCGTTGTCAAGGTTGTCCACCATGATAACGGGATGACTTCCAGGTTCCCCGGCAATGGCGCTAATGTTCTGAGGGTTACCTAAAACTATAGGTCAATCTCGGATGAGATCTTCAGCACTGATCGGTGATGACGTGTCCGGCTTGTGGATGGTGGCCGGAGCAGTCGAATCCGACTTATTGGACTGGCGACGCTGCTGATCCTTTGTCACCGGAGGGTGGTGGTACCTGCAAGGGACTCCGATGCTTAAGTTAGCAAGGGTATTAAGCAGGTATTTTGTAGAATCAGAGTATGAGTTATACCTGGGTGCTCCAGTGTATTTATAATAGTGTAGAGTGACCTTTTTGGGGATAAGATAGTTATCTTATCTTATCTTATCTTTGAATGTGGTCATCTTATCTTCAAGGGAACCGCCCTTATCTTTGTAGGCTTGGGCTGCCTTTTGGATTTAGGTCGTGTTCCTCTGTTTGGGTCCTTTTTGGACTTTCTAGGTGATTTGGCCGAGCTCTTCTGAGAAGAGGTCGGTCGACTTGTCAGTAGAACATCCCAGGTCAGACAGCTCGACCCAAGATATGAACAGAGGTTGAGGAAGGTATACAACCTCCAAAGCATATTATGGTTGAAGACTTTGAAGAGGCTAAGGAAGAAGGTGCACAACCTCTAAGACCCTTGGTAAATAATGAAGAAGAGATTGAATTGGAAAGCTACCGAGAGGAAGAGGTTACAGTTGAAGAGGCTTGCCAAGAGGTGAAAGTAGCCAAGGAAGAGCACAAGGGAGTGGAGCTTACAAGATCACTAAAAACACCTCTCCCCAAGCCATTACCATTTAACACAACATTCAAGTGGGTAAAATTCTTATCATTGAACTTTACCTTCCCACTTGAATATAGTTTGCTTGAGACGGATGGTCAACTTAGAGCTCTTTGTGACTTTAACAGTAAGATGGAGATGGTTAGTGGTTGGAGTTGTCATGCAAGGTTCAATATGGTTGCATGCTCAAATTTGAAGTGCAATGGTTGGTATAGTTCTCAACTGATTGGGTCTAAAAAGTTGTTTGGATGCCTCAGTGAGAATTCGGATTGCTTGCCACCCGGTTAGAACAATGATGATCCACTTAAAGACGGGTGTAGAAACAAGATTTAGGATCCTGGCATACAAGAGGATCAATTTTGGGAGCCCTTAGCTTGTGTGGAACTTCATCAAAGCTTGGAGTTATTGCTTTTGAACTTCGGAGCTTATTGGAAGTCCAAGCATTGGTGGAAGTTTCAAGATGAGTTTAAGCACAAGCCACCATGACAAGGAGCTCATCAAATGTCCAACTTAAGGACTATAACTAAAAGTGCTAGATGGGAGATACCCCACCATGGTAAATTCTTCCTATTCTCTCTTTTATTTTGGTAATAAATTGAATTTTTTTTTTTGGTTAGGATTATTTAGTTAAGTTGTGGTTTCACTTATTTAATATAGTTTGGAATTACTTTGATAGCTTGTTAGTTTCGTAATTAAAAAAAAGGTGGGGGGGTTGTCACGCGTGCGTGTGACCGACACGTACGCGTCGACGCCCAAATTTGGTTTGTGCCCAAACCGTGCTGGAACGGCGCAACAGCGCGGCCTGGACAGAGATTTGTGCCAGGACCGCACTGGTGGGGTGCTAAGCGCATAGCCAACCCGATGCGTGCGCGTCACTGACGCGTACGCGTCATTTGCGTTTTTTACCACCCATGTGTAGGCGTGGACGACGCGTGCACATCGACGCCAGAATTTTGATGATCCAGTTCTAAAAACAGAGACTTGGGCTGCCACTATGCGAGTGTTGTGCACAGAGCACAATTCACTTCCACGCATATGCGTGACTGACGCGTACGCGTCACTTCCTTTTTCTGCAACCCACGCGTACGCGTGGGCGACGCTTACGCGTCACTTCTTCTTTTACTTTCTTCTTCTTTCTTCTCTTGTTCTTCTTTCTTTCTACTTTCCTTCTTCTTCATTCCTTTTCCTTCTCATCTTTATTCTCCCTCATTTATTGGATTGGCATACTTTTATTTATTGCATATTAACTTTTTTACTCGTTCTTATTTCTTTTCTAAGTTTGATATTTTACTATTATTGTTGAATTTTCTTACTCAACTGTTGTTTCTTTCTTGCATTATTTTGGGTGCTTCTTAACTTGTTTTCTAATTAGTTGATATGCCATTTGCTATATTGCTTCCTCACTTACATGTAGTGGCTACCATGTAGTTGATAACCTCATTATTTTTTGGCATTAGCCCACCCATATTTTATTTGTTTTCATATCTTTGTTTCTGGGTTATCCTTCTTCCTTTTTCTCTTCTTTCAGGATGGCCACCAAGAGGGGAGAGAAAAAGCGTCTAAATGGGGAAACAAACAAGTTTCTTTGCACAATCTTTTAAAGGAACATCAGTTGTAGCAACCCATCCACCTTGCACATCTTTGAATGCACCGAGAAAAAAAGAGAAAAAAATAAATAGGGGACGAAATTACCCCAGTGTGAAGTTCAACAAGAAAATTCAATGCATATGTGATGGAATTAGAATTGTTACATGAGTATGTGAAATATACAAAAGTGAAATTTTGGGTTGCTGAGCTTGATTTTAGAATTGTATAAAGTGTGTGTATGTGTTAAGTGAGAACTTAGGTTAGTCAAAGATTCAAATGATAGCTCACTTGGCCATACATATATCCTCACCCTAACCTTAGCCCCATTACAACCTTGAAAAGCCCTCATGATATATGTATGCATGCATGAAATAATTGTTGATTGTTAGATGAAAAACAAATCTTAGAAAGCATGATTAGAGAAGAATTAAGTGGATCAACCCTATACACTTGAGCGACTAGAGCAGATACACATCTGGTGAGGGTTCGATGCTCAATTCCTTGTTCCCGGCTTTCATGAGCTTTCTTCTTGCAAGTCTATTTGTACTTCATTTTGAGATTTGAATTAGTGGAATTCATTAGTTATCATACTATCCTAGCCCTACTTGCTTATATATGTTCTTGGAGATTGGTTATAGGTAGAAACATCTAGTTGCATTCATATAGATAGGTTGCATTTCATATATTCTACCATTCCTCTTCACCTCCTTTATAGTTTCTCTTGAGCTTAGCATGAGGACATGCTAATATTTAAGTGTGGGGAGATTGATAAACCACTATTTTACGGTTTATTTAGTCTTGAATTGAGTGGATTTTATCCATTATTCTCACACTTATGCATATAATTCGCATGTTTTACATTTTTCTTCCTAATTTTGTACTATGACTGAAAACATGCTTCTTTGGCCTTAAATTTGCTAATTTTAATCCTCTCTTATTACCATTTGATGCCGTGATATGTGTGTTAAGTGATTTCAGGTTTTCTAGGGCAAGAATGGCTTAGAGGTTGGAAAAGAAGCAAGGAAAAGTGGAAGGAACACAAGAAATTGAAGTTTGGAGAAGCTGGCAGCGACGCGCACGCGTGGACGATGCGTATGCATGACTGGTGTAGGAGACAAGCGATGCGTATGCGTGACAGAGCGTCACGTGCTGCAATTTACAGAAAATGTTGGGGGTGATTTCTGGGCTGATTTCTGCCCGAAAATACTGATTAGAGGTTTGGAATGGAGCAGAATCAATCATTCATCAACCAGTCACACTTTCATTCATACATTTTTAGGTTTAGATGTAGGTTTCTAGAGAGAGGGGCTCTCTCCTCTCTCTAGGTTTAGGGTTTGTTCTTCCAATTTCTCCTTAGGTTCAGGTTCAATCTTACTTTAATTTAGTTTTCTCTCACTTTTATTTGTTCTAGCACTTTAGTTATTCACTTGTCTCATTGATTCCTTTATTTTGCTAATTTAGTTTATGAGTTCATGTGTTACTTTCAATTTTCATTAATGCAATTTATGTTTCACGTTTCTTATTGTTCAATTGCTTTGTTACTATTATTTCTGGCTTTGGTTATTCTTATACTTTGCTATGTCTTGCTAGTTTTCTATGCTTTTATTTTATGCCTTCCAAGTATTTGATAAAATACTTAGTTGGATTTTAAATTAAATTTTTATGTTCTTAACTTGGATTGATCAATTAGAGACTCTTGAGTTATCAAAATTCTTTTGTTAATTGGTGATTGAAAATTGCTAGTTGACTTAGGCTTCACTAAATCTAGTCTTTGATTAGGACTTGTGAACTTAAGTTGATTTTGCTCACTTGACTTTCCTTCATTGTTAGAGGTTAACTAAGTGAAAGCAAAAGGCAATTACCATCACAATTGATGATGATGAGGAGGATAGAAATTCCAATTCTCAATCCTTGCTAGGATTTTTCTTAGTTGTTATTTTATTTCCTTTTTATTTACATTACTTGTCTCTTATCACAAAAACCCCAAAAATACTTTCCCATAACCAATTATAAATACACTTTCCTGTAATTCCTTGAGAGACGACCCGAGGTTTAAATACTTCGGTTAATTTTATTGGGTTTATATTTGTGACAAACAATTTAAACATTGACTGAGGTTTAATTGTCGATTTAGAACTATACTTGCAACGCGATATTTTTGTGAAAATCTTTACCGACATTTTTCCTCCTGCCAGGTGCCACCACCACCGTTTGTCGTGTCCTACTGCGTTGTCACCGTCGTTCTGTCATTGAGCGGCCATCGAGGAGCAGAGTCGCAAAAAGAAAAAGAGAGAGTTCGCATGCGAGAGAAAGGGCGACGTGGAGAGTGAGAGTCGCGGGCCTGGAACCACCACGCCGTCACTGCAGACCGTGCCACGGTCAATCAAGCAAATATATAGTCAATCAAGCAAATACATATTAAAGACTTAGAAGCTTGTAAAACCTTAAATTAAATCCTATCCTCAAAGGCCTTAGGGGTAGGGTGTTACTCTATTGGAAAGAAAATATCCCTCAAATGTCAGGTAAAGAAGAGAATGAATATCCAAGAAGACTTGAGTAAGATATATGACAATTAAAAGGAGGAAATGAACACACATAAGCAGTTCGAGCAAAAGAAAAGGGACAAAACAACAAAGTTTCCATGAGTACTATTTCTAGTAAAAAGGATATGCTTAACGAGAAGTAATATGAAGAAAACTCAAATGCATCCTAACTAGGTTTGTCGAAGAAAAGCCCACCCTGATATCATATTCCATCCTTTAACTGAACCTTTCAGTATTCAACGATTTAGGGTACTAGCAATCCTTTTTCAACACTTTTTCGCGAGGTGAAGACCATATTCTATGGTGTGGGATGAACTAGAATCTAACGTGGTACTGAAACGGGAGAGTAGGGCACGTATTCTACCTTTGGAATTCCATGAAATGTTAGTTTCTTCTCTGGGTCCTCCTCCATTAGATCCTTCTCATGGCTAGGGTTGTTGGACTCATCCTCCCCTATCTCTGAATCTGAATCAAGGTAAGCCACCTCGGGTGACCGTTTCTTGGGCGCTGGAGCGTTCATATCTAGCAAAGCTATGACAGGCAGTTAGGGGTTTCCTCCACAGAGATTCGAGATAGTTTGGAGCATGGTAGTAGTGGTCGTAACTACCCACACATGTTTTAAGGAACCGTACTCAGAAGTCACCCTCGGATGCACTGCATCGTCTCCACCTGATATGCCATGCTCCTCTGGAGATAGTTTGGGAAAGAGAAAGGGGTGAGAACTTAAAAACTTCTCAGTAGGAGTGCTTTGTGACACCTCCATATGTATCTCCAGCCTATTTTCGGGATTTAAAGAAATATGGCATGGCATGTATTATGAACTTTTCTTGTGAACCATAAAACATAAATCCAAAAATGAAAAGCATGTAATGTTAACAAAAATAAGCCAAGTAGAGAGGATAATAACTTATGGAAAATCAACATAATCATAACTTAAGTAGAAAGAACTTTGGAAATAATAACACAATCATACTTTCCTTTTTGTTACTTTTTCTCGTAGCTTTTATGGAAGGTTTGAGCTCAAACCGGTATAAAAGTGGGAGTTTTCTTCCCGTACCGAAGGTTTTTATCCCAAACGTTTTGGTGATCACCTTCCCTTGTCGAAGGATTATCTTGATCGATCACCTTCCCTTACCGAAAGATCATATCGATATCTTGTCTTTGAGGGTCACCTTCTGTTACCAAAGGATCATTCTCTCAATTCAATTTACAATCAAGGTTGTTTAGGCATATACAAGAAGAGAATCATGTAAAAAGATATATACATATATTGATAAAAGGGGCATGTAAAATAATGATACCATATTAATGATAACGATACTATAGTTATATGTGACAGGATAGTCATGTACTCTCTAATTAAAGAGATAATAATAACATAATGGAACAAGTTAAAGGACCGTGTAGTATCATATTTTTAAGGCACTTAATGAAAATAAGGCATATTAAATAATCGAAAGTTTATAAAAAGGCATGTACTCTTTACTTAAATGGCTTGTAAGTTGTAAGGTAGTAGTAATAACAAGTGTAATAACCCGTGCCATGCACGTGATAAAATTGAAATTATAATTTTAAGTTGTTTTATTAAAATTAATTTGAATTATAATAATTTGACTAATAAAAAGTAACATGTTATGTATTGTTCGTGTTTTCTTAATCTAGTGTTAAGTATATCAACTCTAAAATAGTTATTAATCAATTTTAGTAATTTACTTTTTTCAATAAATCAGACATGTATACTTAATGTAACCATAAATAACCTAGTAATACTTTCCACTAACAAATTTTTATATGTTGTTTTACCGTGAAGTAAGAACATATCAAAATCAGCTTAAAATGAACAACAAATTATTAGAGAATTCTAATGCACAAAGTTCTCTAATAAATAATAAATAATTTAAAACTACTGATATTTATTTAATACATCATATGCTAATACTAAGAGTATTTTCTAAAAAGATATATTCGTAAAATTAGATATAATATGATTACAAATATAACATAAACAAATATGTTAAATAAAAAGTTAAACCAATATGCTTAACAATCCCTTTATTAAATTTTGCAAATTGGAGAATAAGTATGTATTCGGTTGTTTGGTGATCACATAGATAATTGAATAATTGAGTTGTAAATTGATCTCATAGTGTGCACCTTATTTTTTTTCATTTCTAAATAAAAGCAAGAATTAGGTGAAATAAGTAATAATATATAATGAAAAAGATAAAATATTTTGCATATGTATAGATAATTGTTACAAAACAAAATCTTGTGAAATATTAAAATTTTACATACTCCAAGTCATGAAGATCAACCACAATGTAATGGTCACTTCTTCCTATTTTTGATCATGATATAAGCTCTTCTTTTTTGGTCAAGAGTCCAATAACATCTAATTGAAAAAAAATGAATTAAAAGTATTAAATTAAGGACAAATAAATGAATAACATAATAAATTACTTATAAATTAAAAAATTTTTACCAATTTATTTTATATTAAACGATAAAACTAATAATATATTAATAAAATGATATACCTTTAAAAAAGTCGCAATACAATTTTAAACATTTGCATAATTTAAAACCACTAATATTTATTTAATACACCATATGCTAATACTAAGAGTATTTTCTAAACAGATATATTCGTAAGAATAGACATAATATTATTACAAATATAACATAAACAAATATGTTAAATAAAAGATAAACCAATATGCTTATCAATGCCTTTGTTAAATTTTGAAAATTGGAGAATAAGTATGTATTCGATTGTTTGGTGATCACGTAGAAAATTGAATAATTGGATTGTAAATTGATCTCACAGTATACACCTTATTTTTTCTTATTTCTAAATAAAAGCAAGAATTAAGAGAAATAAGTAGTAATATATAATAAAAAAGATAAAATATTTTGTATATGTATAGATAATTGTTACAAAACAAAATCTTATTGTGAAATATTAAAATTTCACATACTCTAAATCATGTAAATCAACCGCAATGTAATGGTCACTTCTTCCTATTTTTGATCATGATATAAGCTCTTTTTTTCAGTCAAGAGTCCAATAACATCTAATTGAAAAAAAATTAAAAGCATCAAATTAATGACAAATAAATGAATAACATAATAAATTACTTATAAATTAAAAAATTTTACAAATTTATTTTATATTAAACAATAAAACAAACAATATATTAATAAAAGGATATACCTTTAAAAAAGTCGCAATACAATTTTAAACATTTATATAAATAAACTATTAAAATTTATGTTATCGATAAAATGATGCTATTATATGATTTTTTTGCAAAAATTAAAATAAAAAAAACAGTTTTGTGTAGATTAATACAAATTAACTACGTACCAAATAAGTTGGATTGTTTATTTGTTTGTTTCAGTATATCAGCATGAGTAAGAAAATTGAAATGATTGTCAGGAATTTTACGATCATCGACCGTATTTATTATACGTGACTCCTTCTTAACAAATTAAATATAAAAACTATTAGCACTTATAAAGCTATTAAATGGCACTGTCTTTGATTATAATGGTTTACTTATCAAATAAGTTTAAAATACGAACAAAAAATATTTATAAATTGGACCTAACATCACTTAAAAGAATCATGAAAAATAATCGACTAACTTTAACATCCATTAGAACCATTTCTATGTAAGTCGTCTTGCTCTTGTCAAATTTGGATGCGACTTTCCATAACCTTATGATTCTTGTCTTTATTTTCCAAACTTTTTCATCACATAATCTACCATAGGTAATACTATTGATAGAATCGTAGCTAGCAGCCATTAGGTATGAAAAATGATGAGCGGATAATTTATACGCTTTTTGGCATTGTTTTTAGTATGTTTTTAGTAGAATCTAGTTACTTTTAGGGATGTTTTCATTAGTTTTTATGTTAAATTCACATTTCTGGACTTTACTATGAGTTTTTGTGTTTTTCTATGGTTTCAGGTATTTTCTAGCTGAAATTGAGGGACTTGAGCAAAAATCAGATTCAAAGGTTGAAGAAGGACTGCTGATGCTGTTAGATTCTGACCTCCCTGCACTCAAAGTAGATTTTCTGGAGCTACAGAACTCAAAATGGTGCGCTTCTAATTGCATTGGAAAGTAGACATCCATAGCTTTCCAGCAATATATAATAGTCCATACTTTGGCCGAGTTTAGATGACGTAAAAGGGCGTTGAACGCCAGTTCTACGCTGCTGTCTGGAGTTAAACGCCAGAAACACGTCACAAGCCAGAGTTAAACGCCAGAAATATGTTACAAACTGGCGTTCAACTCCAAGATTGACCTCTACACGTGTAACATTCAAGCTCAGCCCAAGCACATACCAAGTGGGCCCCGAAAGTGAATTTATGCATCAATTACTTACTTCTGTAAACCCTAGTAACTAGTTTATTATAAATAGGACTTTTTACTATTGTATTAGACATCTTTGATCAGTTTTATGCTATCTTAGACTTTCATGGGGCTGGCCATTCGGCCATGCCTGAACCATTATCACTTATGTATTTTCATACAGTAGAGTTTCTGCACTCCTTAGATTAAGGTGTGGAGCTCTACTGTTCCTCAAAGATTAATGCAAAGTACTACTGTTTTTCTATTCAATT
>NC_029788.2:33462241-33466879 GCF_000816755.2 Arachis ipaensis
AGGGTGATGTCCTCACAAGAGGATAGGATGCAGCCATTGACAAGGGTGATGCCTCCAGACGATTAGCCATGCAGTGACAGCGCATCGGACCATTTTCACAGAGAGGAATAGGATGCAACCAACGACAAGGGTGATGCCTCCAGATAAAAGTAGCCATTGACAACGGTGATGTCCTTACATAAAGCCAGCCATGGAAAGGAGTAAGACTGATTGGATGAAGACAGCAGGAAAGCAGAGGTTCAGAGGAACGAAAGCATCTCTATACACTTATCTGAAATTCTCACCAATGATATACATAAGTGTTTCTATCCTTATTTTCTATCTATTTATTATTTATGTTCGAAAACTCCATAACTATTTTATATCCTCCTGACTGAGATTTACAAGGTGACCATAGCTTGCTTCATACCAACAATCTCTGTGGGATCGACCCTTACTCACGTAAGGTTTATTACTTGGACGACTCAATGCACTTGCTGGTTAGTTGTATCGAAGTTGTGAATGAAAAATGATTTATTAAGACGTGCGTACAGAGTTTCTGGCGCCGTTGCCTGAGATCACAATTTCGTGCACCAAGTTTTTGGCGCCGTTGCTGGGGATTGTTCGAGTTTGAACAACTGACGGTTCATCTTGTTGCTCAGATTAGGTAATTTTCTTTTTGTTTTATTTTCAAAAATTTTTCAAAAACCTTTCAAAAATTTCTCATCTGTTTTCAAAAAAAATAAATAAATAAATCTTTTCAAAAATATATTTTTCTTCAGAATTTTTAAGAATGAATTCTAGAGTTTCATGAAGCATGTTGAAGCCTGGCTAGCTGTAAAGCCATGTCTAATTCTTTTGGATAGGGGCTTCCAACCATCAGCATAGAGGCAAGTTAATTGGAATGTCAGCCGCGGCATGTCTGAGTTACATACTAAAGCTTGGCTGGCTATTAAGCCATGCCTAACCCTCGGATTGGAGCTTTAGACTAAGAATACAGGATTCCTGGAATTCATATTAAAAATTTTTTTTTTTTGAAATCCTTATTTTCTTTTTTCTATATGTTTTTTCGAAAAAAAAATATACAAAAATCCAAAAAAATAAAAAAAATCATAAAAATAAAAAATATTTCATGTTTCTCGTTTGAGTCTTGAGTCAAGTTGAAAGTTTGGTGTCAATTGCATATTCATCTTGCATTTTTCAAAAAATTCATGCATTCATAGTGTTCTTCATGATCTTCAAGTTGTTTTTGGTAAGTCTTCTTGTTTGATCTTGATGTTTTCATGTTTTGTGTCTTTTCTTGTTTTTCATATGCATTCTTGCATTCATAGTGTCTATACATGAAAAATTTTTAAGTTTAGTGTCCTGCATGTTTTCTTTGCATTAAAAATTTTTCAAAAATAAGTTCATGCTTTCAGAATGGACCATTCTGGATATATTCTATGATGGTCTGTCTGAATTAGCTAAGATGTCATTGGATACTTCTGCAGGTGGATCCATTCACCTAAAGAAAACGCCTACAGAAGCTCAAGAACTCATTGACATGGTTGCTAATAACCAGTTCATGTATACTTCTGAGAGGAATCCTGTGAGCAATGGGACGCCTCAGAAGAAGGGAGTTCTTGAAATTGATACTTTGAATGCCATATTGGATCAGAATAAAATATTGACTCAGCAAGTCAATATGATTTCTCAGAGTCTGAATGGAATGCAAGCTGCATCCGACAGTACTCAAGAGGCATCTTCTGAAGAAGAAGCTTATGATCCTGAAAACCCTGCAATAGCAGAGGTGAATTACATGGGTGAACCTTATGGAAACACCTATAACCCCTCATGGAGAAATCACCCAAATCTCTCATGGAAGGATCAACAAAAGCCTCAACAAGGCTTTAATAATGGTGGAAGAAATAGGTTTAACAATAGTAAACCTTTTCCATCATCCACTCAGCAACAGACAGAGAACTCTGAACAAAATACCTCTAATTTAGCAAACTTAGTCTCTGATCTATCTAAGGCCACTGTAAGTTTCATGAATGAAACAAGGTCCTCCATTAGAAATTTGGAGGCACAAGTGGGCCAGCTGAGTAAAAGGATCATTGAAATCCCTCCTAGTACTCTCCCAAGCAATATAGAAGAAAATCCAAAAGGAGAGTGCAAGGCCATTGACATAGTCAACACGGCCGAACCTGGAGAGGAAGGAGAGGACGTAAATCCCAGTGAGGAAGACCTCCTGGGACATCCAGTGATCAATAAGGTGTTTTCCTTTGAGGAACCAAAGGAATCTGAGACTCATCTAGAGACCATAGAGATTCCATTGAACCTCCTTATGCCCTTCATGAGCTCTGACGAGTATTCATTTTCTGAAGAGAATGAGGATGTTACTGAAGAGCAAGTTACCAAGTACCTTGGTGCAATCATGAAGCTAAATGCTAAATTATTTGGTATTGAGACTTGGGAAGATGAACCTCCCTTGTTCACCAATGAACTAAGTGATCTGGATCAACTGACATTGCCTCAGAAGAAACAGGATCCTGGAAAGTTCGTAATACCTTGTACCATAGGCAACATGATCTTTGAAAAGGCTCTATGTGACCTTGGTTCAGGGATAAACCTCATGCCCCTCTCTGTAATAGAGAAACTAGGAATATTTGGGGTGCAAGCTACTAAAATCTCATTAGAGGTGGCAGACAATTCAAGAAAATAGGCTTATGGACAAGTAGAGGACGTGTTAGTAAAGGTTGAAGGCCTTTACATCCCTGCTGATTTCATAATCCTTGATACTGGGAAGGATGAGGATGAATCCATCATCCTTGGAAGACCTTTCCTAGCCACAGCAAGAGCTGTGATTGATGTTGACAGAGGTGAATTAGTCCTTCAATTGAATGAGGACTCCCTTGTGTTTACAACTCAAGGTTACCCTTCTGTAAACATTGAAAAGAGGCACAGTAAGCTTCTCTCAAAACAGAGTCAACCAGAGCCCTCACAATCAAACTCTAAGTTTGGTGTTGGGAAGTCTCAACAATGCTCTGAACATCTGTGAGGCTCCATGAGAGCCCACTGTCAAGCTATTGACATTAAAGAAGCGCTTGTTGGGAGGCAATCCAATTTTTATTTATCTAATTTTATTTTTCTTGTTCTTTCAAGTTTTATCAGGTTCATGATCATGTGGAGTCACAAAATAAATATAAAAATTTAAAACGGAATCAAAAACAGCAGAAGAAAAATCACACCCTGGAGGAAGACCTTACTGGCGTTTAAACGCCAGTAACTATGTGTGGAAGGAGCTCAATGGAAGATTGACTCTAAAGGCAAGCCAATTCAATTAAGAAGACTGGACCTCAAGCCTGTGGCTAGAGGATGGTTGGAGTTCATCCAACGCTCCATCATCCCCACAAGCAACCGATCTGAAGTTATTGTGGATCGGGCCATCATGATTCATAGCATCATGATTGGAGAGGAAGTAGAAGTTCATGAAGTTATCTCCCTTGAATTCTACAAAATAGCCGAAAAGCCCTCTCCTGGGGCAAGGCTAGCTTTTCCTCATCTTATTTGCCATCTGTGTTACTCAGCTGGAGCTTTCATAGAAGGAGACATTCCCATTGAGGAAGAGAAGCCCATCACTAAGAAAAGGATGGAGCAAGCAAGAGGGCCCATTCATGGATCTCAAGAGACGCATGAAGCTCATCACCATGAGATCCCGGAGATGCCTCAAATGCATTTTCCTCCACAAAACTATTGGGAGCGAATCAACACCTCCCTAGGAGAATTAAGTTCCAACATGGGACAATTAAGGGTGGAACATCAAGAGCACTCCATCATCCTTCATGAAATAAGAGAAGATCAAAAAGCAATGAGGGAGGAGCAACAAAGACAAGGAAGAGACATAGAAGAGCTCAAGGACATCATTGGTTCCTCAAGAAGGAAACACCACCATCACTAAGGTGGACTCATTCCTTGTTCTTACATTCTCTGTTTTTCGTTTTCTCTATGTTAAGTGCTTATCCATGTTTGTGTCTTCATTACATGATCATTAGTATTTAGTAACTTTGTCTTAAAGTTATGAATGTCCTATGAATCCATCACCTCTCTTAAATGGAAACTGTTTTAATTCAAAAGAACAAGAAGTACATGAGTTTCGAATTTATCCTTGAACTTAGTTTAATTATATTGATGTGGTGACAATGCTTCTTGTTTTCTGAATGAATGCTTGAACAGTGCATATGTATTTTCAAGTTGTTGTTTAAGAATGTTAAATATGTTAGCTCTTGAAAGAATGATGATAAGGAGACAAGTTATTTGATAATCTGAAAAATCATAAAAATGATTCTTGAAGCAAGAAAAAGCAGCAAAGAACAAAGTTTGCAGAAAAAAATAGCGAAAAAATAGAAAGAAAAAAAAAAGAGAAAAAGCAAGCAGAAAAAGCCAAAAGCTCTTAAAACCAAGAGGCAAGAGCAAAAAGCCAATAACCCTTAAAACCAAAAGGCAAAGGTAAATAAAAAGAATCCCAAGGCTTTGAGCATCAGTGGATAGGAGGGCCTAAAGAAATAAAATCCTGGCCTAAGCGGCTAAACCAAGCTGTCCCTAACCATGTGCTTGTGGCGTGAAAGTGTCAAGTGAAAACTTGAGACTGAGCGGTTAAAGTCAAGGTCCAAAGCAAAA
>NC_029788.2:33467570-33468531 GCF_000816755.2 Arachis ipaensis
CGCTCATCTGATTGAAGCTATGTTTCATTGATAGTTTAGAATTTATAGTATATTCTCTTCTTTTTATCCTATTTGATTTTCAGTTGCTTGGGGACAAGCAACAATTTAAGTTTGGTGTTGTGATGAGCGGATAATTTATACGCTTTTTGGCATTGTTTTTAGTATGTTTTTAGTAGAATCTAGTTACTTTTAGGGATGTTTTCATTAGTTTTTATGTTAAATTCACATTTCTGGACTTTACTATGAGTTTGTGTGTTTTTCTGTGATTTCAGGTATTTTCTGGCTGAAATTGAGGGACTTGAGCAAAAATCAGATTCAGAGGTTGAAGAAGGACTGCTGATGCTGTTGAATTCTGACCTCCCTGTACTCAAAGTGGATTTTCTGGAGCTACAGAACTCCAAATGGCGCGCTTCTAATTGCGTTGGAAAGTAGACATCCAGGGCTTTCCAGAAATATATAATCGTCCATACTTTGGCCGAGTTTAGATGACGTAAAAGGGCGTTGAACGCCAGTTCTACGCTGCTGTCTGGAGTTAAACGCCAGAAACACGTCACAAGCCAGAGTTGAACGCCAGAAATACGTTACAAACTGGCATTCAACTCCAAGATTGACCTCTATATGTGTAACATTCAAGCTCAGCCCAAGCACACACCAGGTGGGTCCCGGAAGTGGATTTATGCATCAATTACTTACTTCTGTAAACCCTAGTAACTAGTTTATTATAAATAGGACTTTTTACTATTGTATTAGACATCTTTGATCAGTTTTATGCTATCTTAGACTTTCATGGGGGCTGGCCATTCGGCCATGCCTGAACCATTATCACTTATGTATTTTCATACGGTAGAGTTTCTGCACTCCATAGATTAAGGTGTGGAGCTCTGCTGTTCCTCAAAGATTAATGCAAAGTACTACTGTTTTTCTATTCAATTCAACTTATTCTGCTTCTAAGATATTCATT
>NC_029788.2:33468910-33479669 GCF_000816755.2 Arachis ipaensis
GATGCCTCCAGATGATTAGCCATGTAGTGACAGTGCATCGGACCATTTTCCAGAGAGGATGAAAAGTAGCCATTGACAATGGTGATGTCCTTACATAAAGCCAGCCATGGAAAGGAGTAAGACTGATTGGATGAAGACAGCAGGAAAGCAGAGGTTTAGAGGAACGAAAGCATCTCTATACACTTATCTGAAATTCTCACCAATGATATACATAAGTGTTTCTATCCTTATTTTCTATCTATTTATTATTTATGTTCGAAAACTCCATAACTATTTTATATCCGCCTGACTGAGTTTTACAAGGTGACCATAGCTTGCTTCATACCAACAATCTCCGTGGGATCGACCCTTACTCACGTAAGGTTTATTACTTGGACGACCCAGTGCACTTGCTGGTTAGTTGTATCGAAGTTGTGAATGAAAAACGATTTATTAAGACGTGCGTACAGAGTTTCTGGCGCCGTTGCCTGAGATCACAATTTCGTGCACCAAAAAATAAAAAATAGAAAAAGAACAATGTCTAAATTATGAATTCTCTAAATGATAAAATATTGTAAAAATTCACTATTACTATATATATACACACACACATTAATTATACACGGTAATAATTAGCCAATATTTTTAATAGAGATACTTGCTATAATTAGATGAAAATTATGCCATTATATTTTATTAACCTTTATAATTAATTCAATGAAAATACTTACTCAATATATATATATATATATATTATCTACATTAATTATATGCCAATATTTTTAGAAAAGAGCTAAAAGAGGAGATATATAAATATATATAATATTATTGCTATATAGGAAGCAGATATAAATTTTTAAGTTCTTTTTTATTATATTATACAACTTAAAATTATAGTATCATGTTATTATTAATTGTAGATACTTGCTACAATTATATCAACTTTAATTATGACTCTAAATAAATAAAATATATAACAATCAATATTTTTCTTTACATTCAATATTTACTGTAAATATAAAAAGTAAAATAATTAATGAATAAAAATAGGAGTAGAAAATAAAACATATTAATTAAAATTTAATTTGTTAAATAATTGATCTTGTGTTCATGCAATATAATTTCAAAAAAATATTATGAATCACAACCTTTTTATATCACAAAAGATCGAAATACTATATGTAATTTTTAGTAGATAAAAATAATTATAAAAATTAATTATTAATATTGATATCAATCACAATTTATTATTGATACTTCAATCTTTTTTAAAATATGTTTTACTTTTTTAAAATACAATGCATATACCATATATACCTTTTCTATTATTATTATTGTTGTTGTTGTCGTCGTCGTCGTCTACTAATTGATATCCAATTAAATGAGTCATCATTAATGTGTGTACCAACTATCTACTAATAAAATTATTGCACATGAATGAGAATTATAACTATATGATCAATTAATACAATTAGAATAGTTAAAAATATTGATGATTGATAATTAGTTTAATAATATATTGATACCACACTTTCATTAGTTGATAATGTATTAAATATTGATTTTATATAATTATAATAAAGATATTTTCATAAATTAATATAAAAATCATCCAAACACTTTGATTAAAAGTATGAGTGGTTAATTATTAATAATATTTTGTTCATAACAAAAAGTAAAAATATAATTATTCAGATTTAGATTTTAGAAGAATTAACGTTATAAGTAACAAATGATCTATTTTATCATGCATATTATAAATTAATAAATCAAACTAACTGATATAATGAATTATAATTAATTAATTGGTATAAATTATAATAAATTATATGATATTTAAAAAAAATAAAATGAATAAGAAGAAAACAAAATGAAATAGAAGAGATAGAAGACTACAATAAAATAAATACAGTGTGAGTTTTTTTTTTATAAATTTCATATCACGTCCGTTTCAATAATAATAAATAAAAATACGTCAAAGTTATCTAAGAGAAAATGATGAAATAAAATCATAACACAGTTCTAAAGTAAAAGCTTAAATTAGACCATAACATCATTGCACAACACAAATTGAAAGTAATTTTACACTACAACATACCACACAAAGAAGTAAATGACTTAAGTTTAAATACGAATTTTTTTTATTTATGCATACATAATAACACCATGGTTTATAAATGCCTCATGGATAACATATCATATATTGCTCTGAACGATGAACACGGGAGTTGGAGAGTGTATGGTGATTTGTGTCCACGATAGTTGCCTTCTTGCGACGACGCCTCATACGAAGAAAAAGAATTGTTGTAAAAGCTACCCAATGAAAGAGTAATTGGTAAACAAATGATATTTTCTTCTAGCATATATGGTCTTTTATAGTGATAAAATAAAAATGGAAGGAATAAAATTTTGTATTTTTATATTAGGAATAGAATTTGATATTTATCCTAATAAAATTAAATAACTAATTAGTTATAACTCATGTATTGAAATAAATAAAATAAAAATATTTTTAAGAATTAATCAAATCAATTAGTATAATTGATTTTATTTTATTTATTGAATTCAAAAAAATAAATTAAGAAATAATTGATTATAAAGATATTTTTTATAAAATAATTTAGAATAGAAAAAATGCATTCATTTTGGAGGAAAAATGGAGTCACGAGGGATCGATATCTCACTTTCATTAGTTAGGAGAAAATCCAGTTTTAGTATATTAAGTAGATTATAGGAATAGCATTGGTGCGTGGCAGAAGTTTGGCCAATTAAGAGATTATAATATCATAGAACAGCGTTGCAAGTATAGCTCTTAACCAGCTAAAATCTGCCTCACCAATTTAAAAGAGTGTCACAAAAATTTAGAATAGAAAAATATTGGGAGTATGAATCCCAGGTCGTCTCCCAACGAGTTGCGGGAAAGTGTGCTATTTTATTAATTAGAAAATTTCTGAGAGTTTTGAGAGTTGAATAATGAGCAATTAAATAATTGTAAATTTACGCAATAAAAATAAACTAAGAATAATTATTGATATTCTAAATAAAAAGTCTTGACTGGGGGAATGATTAATTGGAAGTTCCATCCTTGTTGGGATCTCTTAAATGTAGTATTAAAAAGGTTGTTGTTTTCACTTAGTTAACCCTTACTAAATAAAGAAAAGTCAAGTGATTGAGCTAATCCTTATTCGCAAATCCTAGTCCTCTCCCTTGGGAAGGTCTAGCGTTAGTAAATACAGGACTAGCCAACAACTTCCAATTTAACCAACACTTAAGCCTTCCAACTCAAGTGTCTCCTTTTAATCAACCCCCATGTCAAGTATGGAGATCTACTCCATTGACATGAATATAACGCTCATAAAAATATAAGAAGACATAATAAATTAATTAAAATAAAATAGAGATTGAAAATTAATTAAAAGTAAAAGTAATCCTCTTCACTAACAATTCATGAAAATAATCAAATTGTAACTATGAATAAAGTAAATAAGGATATAAAAGAGTAAGGGACAAAGTAAACAAACTAGAATAATGTCTTCAACGGTTTTCAATATCCAAAATCATGAACAATGAATGTAAAGTGAATCTAGAGGGAAAGTAATCCTCTCTCAATTCAGATCTAGAAACCTAAAACTATCCTAATGTGAATATCTGAGTTGTGTCCAGTTGCCTTCTGAGTCTCTGCATGTTCCCTGGCCTTATTCTGTGTTTCTGGGCCAAAAACAGGGTTGGCCCGAAATTGCCCCAGCATTTTCTGTTAATTCTGCAGATTGCGCAGGTCACGCGTACGCGTCGTCCACGCGTACGCGTCGTCCACGTGTTCGCGTCATTCAACTATTTTCCTTGTCATGCGTACATGTCGTCCATGCGTTCGCGTCATTTATGCAGAATCCAATCCACGCGTACGCGTCAGGCACGCGCTCGCGTCGCTGCAATTTTCTCCATTCCGCGCGTTCACGTGAGGCTCGTGCTCGTGTCAATGTTTGTTGGTCATCTCCTTAGTTTCTTGTGTTCCTTCTATTTTTGTAAGCTTCCTCTCCATTTTCTAAGCCATTCCTGCCCTATGAAGCTTGAAACACTTAACACACGAATCACGGCATCAAATGGTATAAAGGAGAATTAAAATATACTAATTAAAGATCTTTAGGAAGCAAGTTTTCATTCATAAAACAATATTAGGAATGAATTGTAATATCATGCTAATCATATGAATAAGTGGGTAAAGACTTGATAAAACCACTCAATTAAAAATAATATAAATCATAAAATAGTGGTTTATCAAGCTTCATCACGAAAACACAAAAATATGCGTGTACTCTTGATCAAAAAGTCTTAAACACTGATGGGTTTGCGTACGAGAGAAACTTTGATGATGAACATAATGCATACGTGTAAGGGAAAGAAAAAAGGAGAATAATGCCATAAAACACATAATCATGATGGCAGGATATGAGCATCATACAGTAGCAACATTGATGGTAAATAATAAAATAGAACATAATGCATGCCAAGCATAAAAGTTGCAAAACATAATTCCCTACTTTTTTTTCTAACGTCTCTTAATTAACTATAGGGTTAACTCTTGTGTTTGCACATAGAATATTTTGTATAAAGAGGAGGAGGGAAAGATTAGTGTTTGAGAGGGGGTGATCTTTCACCTATGGGTCTATCCCTATTTATATACTACTGGTGGCAGGTGTGACTGGAGTATTTTAAAGAAGGAAGTTGGAGTGGTGGTTATACTCTTATCTATAAAATTTAAAATTCTAAGTCTATCTTCTAATTCTAAATTTCAAATTGGGAGAGAGGCGGTTGTTACATTACCATCCCCGTAGAAAAAGAATTTGTCCCGAAATTCCACGTCCCTAATTGTTCAAAAAGGATTATTAGGTGACCTAGGTGTTACGTTGGTAAATCTCTATCACTGGAAAGGAAAAGATTTTCTCATGATCATTTACCTATGAATAAATCTGGAAACTTTTGTTGACTTTGAGCGGTACGTATTCTTTCCCTTATCTTCCTAATATCCTCTGTAGTGTGTCTTATTAATTCTGTTCTTAAGTATCCTCTTTCTTCTGGCCCATATCAAAACAAAGAAGATTGACATTTTCGTCCGTAAAGGGCCTCATATGTTGCCATCTCGATACTAGCATGATAACCGTTGTTAAATACAAACTCGATAAGTGGTGGGTGATATGACTTGCCTAAGCATAGTCTTATTCTTGAATGCCTTCTACAACGCATTTCAAAAACCTAGATGTGAACCTCGGATCTTTGTCAGAGACTATGGTTGATGGCACCCCATGTAACCTCACGATTTCTTTGATATACAACATGGTTAGTTTTCCCAATGAGTCAATCGACTTGATTAGCAGAAAATGGGCAGTCTTTGTCACTTGATCTACAAAAAATGATATGGTGTCACGTCCAGTTTGAGTATGAAGCAGTTCCATGACGAAGTCCATCAATATGCCTTCCCACTTCCATTCTGGAATGCTAAGGGGTTGCGATACTCCTGAGATTTCTGGTGCTCAAAATTTACCTTCCGACAGAACAGACAGTTATTCACTATTGTAACCAAATTCTTTTTCTTCCCTGGCCACCAGAACATCTTTTTCAAATCATGGTACATTTTTGTCATGCCAGGATGAATGGTAAAATCTCCTTTATGGCCTTCTTTCGCAATCTTTTTCTGAACATCACCTTCCCTTGGAACACAGATTCGACCTTGGTATCTCCACACCTTGTCTTCCCATTTGGCAAGTCTTTCAGCTTCCCTTCCTTGACAAGGCATAGGGTTTCTTTAAAGTCTAGGTCAGAGTCATGCGCCTTGGTTATTTGCTCCTTGAATTGACTTGTCACTATTAGGTAGCTCAAGCGTACGCTTTTTGGGGTGAAGGTGACTTGTTAGTTCATGTCTTTGAAGCTCTTTTACTAACTCTGCTTCCGTTATCATCATCCATGATGCCTTGAGTATCTTTCAACCCAGAGCGTTAGCTACCATGTTAGCTTTCCTTAGGTGATAGTTTAGAACAAAGTCATAGTCTTTCAGAAACTCCATCCATCTTCTCTGCCGCATGTTGAGTTCCTTCTGATCGACAAGTACTTTAAAATTTTGTGGTCAGGGAACACCTGAAACCCAACTCCATATAATGATGTCTCCATGTCTTCAGTGCAAATACTATCACGGCTAGCTCAAGGTCGTGGGTTGGATAATTGACTTCATGGGTCTTTAGTTACCTTGATGCATATGCCACTACCCTTTTGTCTTACATTAAAACGCAAGACAGTCCCTGTCATGAGGTATCACAATAAACCTCAAAAACTACGTCAGGGTTAGGTAAGACCAACACCGGGGCCATCCGGTAAGGGGGCAATGGAGATTGGCCCTATCCCGGGTACCAATTATGTGGAAAACTTGACTTTTCATTTAGGGGGAAAATGTGAGTATATCTTCAGGAAAGATATCTAAAAAGTCTCATTCCACTGGTATCTCACACAGTTTCTGGCTAGAGTCCACTCTTATCAAAGTAAGTAAGGCACATCCTTGCCCTATATCTGCACCAAGGTCTTGAAAAAGCAACAAGGAGATCATTTGTGTTTTGTAGGGATCGAGGGGGGAGATGACTTTTCTCTCAAGACAGTCTAACAAGACTCGATTTTCATTGAGCCAATCCATTCCTAAGATGATGTCTAGCCCTACTAAAGGAAGGAACACAAGGTTAGCAAGGTATGACCTATTTGAAATGACGATACAAGTCCTCAGACAGACTTGCTGAATCTTGATACTCTTACCAACTAGGGTGGTCACTAATAAGACGTATGGTAATTTGGTCATGAGTAAGCTAATCCAATTAGTAGCAGAGAAAGATATGAATGAATGAAAAGTACCAGTATCATATAGAATAGCTAAAGATACCCCATTAATTGTGCACTTACCCTCGAAGCAGACATTTTGCCCAGTGAAACACCTTCCCCTGTGTTGCTTCCCGCACGAAGCACACTCCTCGAGCTCGGTGGTCTTTTGTGAGCCATTGGTGAAAGTTCTTTGGTGATTCATGTCTTGTTGAGTTTGCCTTCCTGTAGGTCTTTCAAGAAAGGCCTTCTTCTACAGTGGTTGTTGAGAAGGTCCTTGGTTCAGCTACCACTTCTTAAAAGCTTCGCTCCTTTTCGACGCTTATTTCTTGGTGCACTCTTCAATCACTTGGCACTTGCTAACAAGGGATGAGAAATCCCGGATCTCCAGTGGGGCTATTGTGGTTAGGACCTCTGCTCTGAGCTCTTTGGTGCACTATTCGATCACTTGAAACTTACTAACAAGGGA
This sequence comes from Arachis ipaensis, assembly GCF_000816755.2. NCBI lineage: Eukaryota > Viridiplantae > Streptophyta > Magnoliopsida > Fabales > Fabaceae > Arachis > Arachis ipaensis. Next base: position 33,476,211 of record NC_029788.2, read on the forward strand.
AGAAAACTCTTGGATCTCCAGTGGGGCTATTGTGGTTAGGACCTCTGCTCTGAGCTCTCCTTAATACTTCATATATTTCCACTTTTCATCTGGATTAGCCTTATACATGGAGAAAAACTTGCAAAGTCTCTCAAATTTCTATGTACTCTATAATACTCATCCTATCTTGCCTCAACTACAGAAACTCCATCTCTTTAGATTTCGGAACAGAAAGAGGAAAGTATTTCTTATAAAAAGCTCCTTTGAAAGTGCCCAGCTGATGTCTGTCCCAACATCCTCCAATAACCAATTTGCTCCATCCCACCAGAATTCGGCATCAACTTTGTGCATGAAGGTAGCGTAGCTCACTTTCTGCTCCTCGGTGCATGGAAAAATTGTTTATATGTCAACTATTCTTCTGCCTTATCAGGATCAACGACTCTACGAAACTCAGATGGGCCAATTTTTTTGAAGTCAGTGAAGGCTGTACGGGCTTGTCTTACATCCAAGCTGTGAGTACTGGAATCCCTATTCACATTGGATAGTTATTGGAATCTCTATTTCATTGCCTTCGCCATATCCTTCATGTGCTTTGTTAGGTTTGAGTTGCTCGATCTTGAGCCACGTGGGTATCCACGTCTTGCCATAAATTTCTTGTTCATGGATAGCCCTATGAAGAAATGTTATTAGTCATACTTCCTAAATAGGGTCCCTAGGCGCTCAATATCCCTATTTCCACTTTAGCGACTAATTAGCAAGGAACACTTCCCTAGCTGAATGATTTATCCATTGCGATGAGTATTTTCTGTCGCTACCCTAATTTTGTATTTCGCAATATTATGCGACAAATTAGCGAGAAACTAGTTGCTCGCTAAAAATAAAAACTTTGGTGACAAATTAGCTAGGAAATTGTCCATCGCAAAATGCATTTCAAGTCTTTGTGATGGATTAGCTAGTAACATTGTTCCTCACTAATTAGCTTTTTTGCACAAAGTTTATTTAGCGACGAACTAGTGTGTGAATTGTTTCTCGCTAATTGTATATCAAACACTTGTGACGGAATAATGACAATAATATTTCTCACTACTTTACTTTTATTTGATTGAATCCTTAGGTGCCTAATTTGCTGGAACATTGTTACTCGCTAATTAATTTGTGACAAATTAGCGAGAAAATTTTCGTCGCTCTTTTTTTATCTATAAAAGTAAATTTGCGAGAAACAAACTTACTCGTGAATCTCTCGCTAATTAGTTGCTTTTTTCAAGTTCAGATATTTTATGACTGCCATTAATTTTGTCGTTAGTGCGTCACTAATTCCTCGCAAGTTAGTGACGGATTAGCTACAAAAAATATTTCTCGCAAAAATTCGTCGCTAATTCATCAAATTCGTGTAGTGTGTGAATGGCTTCTTCTATGGGAAAGCTAGCGATATGGCACCTCGTGCAAGGTCCATTACTTTTTATTATCGGTTCCTTGTCTTGAGTATGACATATTTTTTATAGATATTTTTACTGGTTTTGCTATATTATGTAAAATTGATTACTTTTTTTTCTTGCATTGCAGGATTGCAATTTATAAGGCTGCATATCCAAGGGTGTCCACTCTTACATATATTGTTGCAGCTATTAATTAAGTAATCTCTTCACACACATTGTCAAATAATTAATTTTGAATACCTAATTGTTTGATTGATTTATATAAATATATATACATATGTAGGTTGTGTCTGATGGGGTGGATATCTTAACAGTCTCTGTGGGGCCAGATGAACCACCACCGGATAGCACATTAACCTTCTTAAACATGTTTGAGATTTCCATGTTATTTGTAAGGAAAGTAGGAGTTTTGTGGTCCAAGCTGCATGGAACAAAGTTCCATATCAAGCGATAGATCAAACTGAAATCTAAGTGTTTAAGTGTTTCAGATCCTAATTTTTTGTTTGTTCTGTCTTTTTTGTTCTGGCTTGCTTGTTGAGTTTATATTTGGATTTTGGTTTAAAGGTTTAAAATTCTTTCTGCAGAGTTTCATTAAGATTATGTTTGTATTATTGCTCAGAATATAAAAATAGTTAAGAGTCTATTTGCAGTAATAATTGTTGGCAAGGAGTAAGATATTGATGTTGCATTTTCTAATTTTGTGGTTTTCAGAATATCATCACTGCTAGTTTCATTGTCTCTAGAATGCCATTAGTTGTTGCTAATGATGGCTTCCCAATTTCTCTTCTTATTCATTTATTTGTTTTGTTTGTTTTGAATTGTTACTACAGACAATGGCTTCTTATTCTATTTCTGATGCAGTGGCAACTTATTACAAAAAGAGGAGAAATGTCTGAAATAATCCTTCATGTCATGGCAATGCTTTATAGGATCTATCACTGGGATTGAATTATAGCCTAACTTGATATAACATAGTTATAGGCTTGTATCATTTTTTATTGCTTAGATTTGTAACATGATTTATTACTTTTCAAGAGAAATTTGTGTATCAATATTTTGAGTTTAAGAAAATATCTCATTTTGTAGTAATTAATTTCCATATATTTATATTATGCATAATAATAATAATTGTTGGCACAAATAATTGAGATTCTAGAAAAAAAAGTAGTTCGTTGCTTCTAAGAAAATGAGTATAATATAACTAAAAAAGTCTTAAGATTTTGGCGGCAATAGTAATGGCCGCTAAAAATGAATAACATTGTAATTTTAGAATTACTTTTGGTAGTCATATAAATTGCCAAGAAAATGGTCGCTAATACTTATATACATTTTGTAGCCATTAAAAAGGTCTTTACTGGCAAATGTTATAACTGCCGCTAAAACCTTTTAGTGACAAAGCATAAGATGGCTAATGTCTAATTACCGATAAATGTATTATCAGCTATTTTTATTGCCGCTGAAAGCGAAATAAATGGCTATTAAAAGTGATTTTTCTTGTAGTAACAAGCAACAACAAGTGCGTTTAGTAAAATAATTTTTAAAAAATTTAAAAATATTATAATAGACATTAATGTAAGAATAAAATTTAAATATTAATTAATGTACGATATTATATTAGACTTTTTAATTTTGATAAGTACAAACCAACTTTAAAAAGCTCTCTTTTAGGGACTTTCAAAAGTACCCTAACTTTTAAAAACTACAAGCATAAGCACATGAGCTTTTTAATTTACCAAATATAAAACAAGATGCTTGTGCCTTTAAAAAGCACAAACACCTCTTTGAAAAGTCTTATTAAACTAAGTCTAAATATTAATGTTGTGCTAAGTATTTGTGATGGACCTACTACCACATAAAATTTATGCATATGGTATGTAACTTAAGTGAATATAATTTTTTTAAGTGAAAATTACTAACATGTGTATCTATACTTTGCATTAAAGATTAAATAAATCCTTTTATCTAATTATTATTACATTAGTATTTTTTCAAATTATATGTAATAAATATATAAAAAAGAGAAGTGAAAAAATAAGTTACAAAC
>NC_029788.2:33479694-33480939 GCF_000816755.2 Arachis ipaensis
GAGAATATCATGTATATTGTACATTTTAATTGTTAAATTTATAATTAATCATTGACAATGATATATAAGAGATATAGAATAGGTGAAAAAATGAGATAGAGAAAGGAGGAGAGAGAGAAGGGAAGAGAACTCATTAGTTTTGAAGAAAAAATTTAATTTCAATTATAATAAAAAAATGACACGTAACACATTTTAATTGTAAAATTAGTAATATATATATAATAGATAATAGATTTAAGAAGAATCTAACACTCATGTTATAATAAATGTTTATTTGACAAAATTTTTGCCTAATAAACCTTTCTTTTATGAAAAAGTATAGGGAGCTAATGGAAATTTTGTACAATGTGTACAATGGAGTTATGGAGGTTTAGGAAGTATTAGAGATATAATCATTAGTATTACATTTTCCTATCATGTTAAGCTTTTGGGAAGAGTGGTTTTATGACATGGTATTAGAATTTTAGATTCGAAAGGTCAAGAGTTCGATCCTTGATTTTATGTTCATTTTATTCATATTGGACCTTGATTTTATGTTCATTTTATTCATATTGGACCAAAAATACCAAAAATTTATCCTATTGTATATATTGTACACTTAGACCATTAGCTCTCTAGCAGTACTCTTCTTTTTATAGTTAAGTTAGCGCCTGACTATGTAAAGTTTATAGAAAGTTTACATTCAACGGAGACAAGTTTTTAACCATATGTAGCACAAATAAACTAAGACACTATAGTAAACTTTGTTCCAAGGTGGTTATTGGAGCTGCTTAAGAAGACTGGACCTGTTGGAAGTTGTCCAAAACTTTTAAAATGTTCCTAGATACTTCTAGGATGGAGATTATGGTTTCAGTATGTATTTTAGTAGAGTAAGATTAATTTGGATGAAAAATTACATGAGTTGAGTATTATACGTCTTGGGATAGTTGGTTGTTTTAAAGAGGGAAATTCTACTACAGATCGTGCATCAGTTTTTTTCTTGGTCGTAGGAGTTGTTTCGCATGGTAAGAACTTAATCTTCTTCGTGTGCAGGATCTACGAGAGTGCGACGAGATTCTTGACTTGTCCTTCAAATAGAATAAAATAACGGTTAGATGGACTTAGGTTAAGACCCGATCAGAGTGATCCAACTTGATTTTATAAGCCAGAATAGATTCGTATGATTGGCTCATAGGGACGGACCCAGTTGCATGGAAACGAAGGCACTTGCTCCCACTAAATTTAAAAAAAAATGTAATAATTCTA
>NC_029788.2:33480977-33482661 GCF_000816755.2 Arachis ipaensis
AATTAAACTTATTCTATTAGTTTGAATAATTTATTAAAAATTATTTTAATAAAAAAATTTAAATTGATTTTTATAAATATTATTATTCTTATTATTATTATAATTAATATTATTATTATTGTTATTACTATTATTATATTATCATTGTTATCAATATTATCATTATTATATTAACATTATTATATAATTCTTTAATTTTATTTTATTATCATTACTATATTATATTATTATTTATTTTTCTTTTCCTTTTGGCCGAAGCCTCAAGGGACCAAGGAGAGGAATGAAATAACTTAGCTTGCATACTTATATACATATATAATTCCTACACATGTTTCTTTGTATATATATAACCAAATGACACCTAATCTTTTTTATTGATTAATCATCATCATCAACATCTTATCTTCTCTCATGAACCACCGAAACCATAAGCAAACAAGAGAGAAAGCCCATGAGAGAGAAAAGAAATGCCTCTATGGAACCGTCACCTTCAAACTTCGATTTCTTGAGATCCGTAACTCCAACAAAAAATTTAATCTGATAAAAGTGTTCGTATCCTCCTTCTTTACACATTAACGTTATTTTTGTCCGGTAAAAATTAACGATCACGTAGCTCTTCCTCCCCTAAAGTTCGACTAATTAAAATTCTAGAAGGTATAAGCGATTTCTAATACTTTTCCCTTTAGCAGCTTACTAAAAAAACTTTTCCAAAATTTTTGTTGATTTTAATTTTGAACGAAGGTAGGAATTTTATTTTAAAATTAACAGTTTTTAATTTAGGGATGTCCAAAAGTATAATAAATAATTACAAATATGTTAATAATCATAATGTTATTGAGTTTGGAGTTTTGGCTGTGAATGATTGGTTGTATTTGTGACTGAGTTTTTGGTTATGAGAGTGAATAGAAATTGATTTCTTAATTAGAAGTAGTAATTTTGAGAGTTTATAAATGATTTTCACTACAAGAAACAGTGTAATTATCGATGCCAAAAATCGATGGTTAATTTTTCCGTCGATTTTTTTCGACGACTTGTCGTCGATAAAATGAAAAAGAAATGCTTAAAAATAAAATATTAAAATCGACGAGAATGTCGTCTATTATTTTGATAATTTTTTAATTCCTTACTACTATCGTCATATTACCAACGAAATAGGGGTCGAAATTTTTATTTTTTAAAATCGACGGACGGGTTGTCTATTTTAATAATTAAAATATCGACAGTCTCTGTCGTCGATAAATTTAGACGATAGAGATCTCTTTTTTAAATTGAATGAATGGTATAGATTTATTATATAAAATAGACGGATAGAGTGTTGATTTTTATTTTAACTAAATCGAGAAAATAGCCGTCGATTTTTATCAACAAAAAATTACTCCCGCGTCCCTGCTCGCTTCACTCATCTTCCCAAAATTTAACCCCAAATCTTCAGATCTAGAGTGACACTGCTTCTTCTCCTCCAACGCCCGTGAGTAGAAACCAGAATGGAGTCACGGTCACGGAGAGAGGCAGAGAGTAGAGCTTCTTCTTCTCCGACTCCTGAGAAAATCCGCCGTCCTCCACCTGAGAGCAGAGCTGCTTCTTCTTCTTCTTCTCCTCCTCCACCGAGCCCACCACCGCGCCATCCTCTTCATGTAAGTTCCTCTCTCTCTCTCTCTCTCTCTCTCTTTCTCTCTCTCTTTTC
>NC_029788.2:33482866-33487647 GCF_000816755.2 Arachis ipaensis
ATATTCCTCTCTCTCTCTCTCTCTCTCTCTCTCTCTCTCTCTCTCTCTCTCTCTCTCTCTCTCTATCACATTGTGATTTGTAAATTTGCATGTAAGTTCTTCTTCTTCCACAGACTCGTCATTGCAACGTCTTTGTCGGTCGCTGTCGCTGTGAGCTCGTCGCCATAGCACGTAGTTGTCGCAACTTCTTGTATGTTCCTCTCTGTCTCTCTTTGATTATTTTATTTATTTTTGAAATTTTTGAATCTACTATTTTCATCATGAAATTCTGAATTTGCTGTTTGTTAAACCTAATTAGCATAATCAAATAGAAAACCACAGAAGAGAGAAAAGGATAATTTGGTTCCTAATTAATTCTCACTGTCAACGATGGAGGTTTCAGGCGCCGTTCTAAGGAATTTCACGTGCCCTTCCTTTTCTATGCACGTGAGTTCCCATCGTCGTGGCGGTGGTGGTTGTGTTATGGTGCTGGTGAGGATGAGAGAAAAGGCGGTGGTGCATGTTGTTGCGGGTTCAGTGATTCGGGGCATGTGCAGTATTGTGGGGACGACAAGAAGGAGCAGGGAACCACTATGTTGAGTGCCAAGAAAAAGCTCAAGATGATGAAAAAACGTATCCTTTTCGATGATCTTTAAGGAAATCTAACTTCGGTAATTTAATTATTTTTACATCTTGTTGCTGTTTGGACTAATGATTTAATTGCATAGGGTTGAAATCAAATTTAACAGGTTTAGAATAATGCATTTGAACATGTGATTCCGTTGATTATTTGGTGAATTTAGTTACATCATGATAAATGCATGTTATTGTTGCTAGCCTTTAAAGTGATTGACAGAGTCTCAAGTTTTGTTCAGTGAAAAATTTTGATAGGATTCCTATTTGATTTAACATTTTTTTTGGTGAATTTATGCTCTGATTTACTAATTTGTTGTTTATTTTGCTTTTGTTAATGTGCATTTTTGGTTTCTTACTACTTTGTTCATCATCAGGGCCTAGAGAGAAGCTCAATTGGAGTCTCAGATTTAAGATTATTTTGGAAATTGCCGAGTGACTTTGCTATCTTCATGAGGGATGTCAAAGAAGGATCATTCACAAGGATATCAAGGCTTCTAATATTCTTCTCTCTGAGACTTTTGAGCCTCAGGTCGGACATGAAAAATCATCACTATGTATTTGTGTATAAATATATGTGTGTTTTTAACTTCAGAATTTCTTATGCTTCTAGATCACATTAGTTATATAATCTTAATTTTCTTCCTCTGATTCAATCTCCAGATATCTAATTTTGGCCTAATGACATGCAGAAAATTGTCGATTAAGAATTTATAATGAACTGACGTTGCGAGTATAGTTCTTAACCAGCGAAAATTATGCGTATCGATTTCAAAAGGGTTGTCACAAATTCAGAATGAAATACTGGGAGTAAGAATCCCAGGTCGTCTCCCAACGAGTTGCTAAGAGAGTGCTATTTATTGATCAGAGGGTTTCTTAGGATTTTTAGAGTTGGAGAATGAAATTAAAGCAATGAAAATTAACGAGAGCTTTTAATTAGTTAAGATAAAAAGCCTTGATTGTGAGAAGATTAATCGAAAGTTATATCCTTGTTGGAATTTTCCAAAATTAATAGTAAGAGGTTGTTGTTTCTACTTAGTTAACCTTTACCGAATAAAGAAAAGTCAAGTAGTTGAGCCAACTTCTATTCACAAGTCCTAATCCTCTCTCTTGGGAATGAATAGCGTTAGTGACTAGAGAGCCAGCCAACAATTTCTAATTACCAATTAATTCTTGAGTATTCCAACTCAAGGTTCTCCTTTTAATCAACTCCCAAGTCAAGTTGGGAGTCTACTCCATTAACATGGATGCTATTTCCACATATACATACAAGGGATAGAAAGAAGACATGGTAATTGAATTAACTGGAAGCAAGTAGACAAGTAATGAATTTAAATGGAAAATTGTTCTTTGCATTAATAAATCACAAAATCAGAAATATCCATATGTAACTCTGAATGACACAAATGGTAAATAAAAGAGAAAAGGGAATAAGAAGACAAACTGTAATAATAAAAACTTCAATGGAGGTAGTAATTCTTCTCAATTATCCAATCCAAAATGTAGAACTAGAAAAAGGTATGACTATGAAGAACCCTGGAGGAAGTAGTGTTCTCTTCCAAGATTCCAAAACTAAAACTGAAAACTAATGAATGAGAGAATGTGTGAATGTGTGTCGAGTCTCTACCATCCCTTGACTCTAGTCTGTGTTTCTGGGCCAAAGACTGGGTCCAAATTCAGCCCAAAATCGCCCCCAGCGAATTCTACAGTCACAGAGGATTACGCACGTCGCACGTACGCGCCAGGTGCACGTCCGCGTCGATGGTCTTCTGCGCATGTCACGCGTCCGCGTCAGGTGCGCGTCAGGTGCGTGTCGGTCCTTGCTGGTTAGCTCCTTGGTTTCATGTGTTCCTTCCATATTTGCAAGCTTCCTTTCCATCCTCCAAGCCATTCATGTCCTATAAAGCCTGAAAACACTTAACACACAGATCACGACATCGAATGGTAAAGAGGGGAAATAAATATTGATATATTAAAGGCTCAGGAAGCAAGTTTTCAATCATAGAGCGGAGTTAGGAAGGCAAATGTAAAACATGCAAATTGTATGAATAAGTATATGGAGAATTGATAGAAACCACCCAAATTTAGCACAAGAATAACTATAAAATAGTGGTTCATCAACCTCTCCACACTTAAACATTAGCATGTCCTCATGCTAAAATTAAGGAGATCAAGATAATGAATGGGGAAGATGAGACTCATGCAATGCAATGCGACCTATGAATGCAACTATATGCTAAGATGTCTCTACCTACTTGGTCAAAAGTAAACAAGTTCTCCAAGACAAACAAAAATCAGATTCCACTAATTCAAATCACACAATAATAAGCAAGTAAACTTGTAAGAAGATAGCTCGTGAAAGCCGGGAACATAGAGTCAAGCATTGAACTGTCACTGGAAATGTATATGCACTCTAATCACTCAGGTGTTTAGGGTTAATCTACTCCGGTCTCCTTTAGTCATGCTTTCTAAAACTTTGCTCTTCATCTAACCAATCAACAAATATCTAGTGTACTAATGCAAACATCATGAGGTCTTTTCAAGGTTGTAATTGGGCTAAGGTAAGGGTGAGGATATATGTATGGCTAAGTGAGCTATAAATTGAATCTTTGACTAACCTAAGTTCTCACCTAACATACACACTCTCTATCATTTTAAATTCATGCCTAGCTACCCATAACCTCCCTTTTGTACTCTTCACATACTCATGTATTTAAATGTTCCTTTAGTTCATCTCATATACATTGATCTTTTTTATTGAATTTAGCATTTGGGGTGGTTTTATTCCCCTATATTAAAAAGTAGAAGGCACATTCAGGTCTATACATTTATAACAAGTTTATTAGTATATTCTTTGTAGAAAGTAGTGTACTTAACCCTTTGATTCTGATTTGTTGTCACTAACAGGTACCTTCCCCCTGAATTCTTCATGCATGGAATAGTAGATGAGAAAACTGATGTATATGCTTATGGTGTGCTATTATTGGAGCTAATCACTGGAAGACAAGCTTTGGATAGCTCACAAAAAAGTCTTATCATGTGGGTATGTAATTGTCCAAATAAGTGATTATAACATTGAAAACTAGCATAGTCTTGTGCTAAGTGAAAACTCGTGCAGTTAAATGATTTGACTAAATTATGCAGTTATTTTTAGGCAATGATAAATGATATATTCGCTCACCGCAAGCCTGCAAGGGTTTTTGGAAGTGTTTTCTATTGCATGTTACTGGCAAGTTCAAATCTGTTCTTTGTTTTAATTAATCGATTGTTGGCTGATTGATTTGGCAGGCATTGATATTCTGGTTGAATTGAAAAAGTTGTTTGAGTTGTTATGCATATCTTGTACCTCGTTTCTTCTTAGTCGTAATCTGAACTCCTTCACCGACGTTACCTCTTTCTTTCTTCTTCGATTAATTAATTGTACTTCTTATCTTACCTCTTTACCTTGTTGTATATCTTTAATATAATCACCTGTATTTACCCTGGAGAATATATGAAAGAAGAGGAGTAAAATGTACAGGAGAATATATGAAGTACGGGACGTATCAAGACTTTAGAGTAATATATAATAAGTTAGGGAATTCCGGAATCACACTTTGAAGTGACATAAGGTGAATTACTGAAGTGGGTTTAATATTTTTTTGATAATATAATATATAACATTAATCAGTTTTGTGTAAATTATCAACGTATAGTTTGTTCTTGTTTCTTGGGTTGATCTCTTGATCCTAATTGACACTGTACCAGACAAGCTCCAAGTTAATTGGTAGTAATTAAATTCTAAATAAATAAGAAAGAAAGTTAATTTGTATATGACAATTAACCATGCCTCCATCATCTCAATAAATTTCTCCTTCCCGGTGATGGGTGAGGAGACGGACCAACAGTATATTACGATGAAAAAACTTTTAAATAAGAATACATTTTCTTAAAACTTTAAAACGATGTAAAAAAAGGGTTGTCTTTTTGAAGTAAAGCTCTTACTTTGTTCTCGTTACGTTCTTTTTTTGGATAATTGTCGTTTTCTTCTTGTAGCGTTAATGTTTCGTGGCCTCTCTAGTGAAGAACGAACCCCGCTTTTTAGGTGAGTCAAGGATACCGGTTCCATCGTATTGGACGGATTTTACATTTCTTTGTTGTTTGGTTGAGTGAGTCATTAAATTTGTTTA
>NC_029788.2:33488509-33546304 GCF_000816755.2 Arachis ipaensis
GATAGAAAATATATAAGACTATAAGAGGTCCCATTTATGTCCACCAATATAATTTCTATATGTTGTTCCATTTCTCCATTCTACTCTTCATGTTAATTAATTAGCTTCTTCTTTCTTTCTCCATTGTAGGCACCTCCTCAAGTCTAATGCTGATTCTTCTTTGCTCCACTCTTTACATATTCTCTTAGCTTAATTCCTAGCTAGTATAGGACTAGATTTTTTACATGCTTTTCTGTCAAATATTTATTTTTAGTTGTTCAATTATTATTCAATACATACATTACTTTAGATAATGGAACGACACTAAAGTTTCATTGAACAAGTTTTAATTTAATGTCTGTTTATTATATAATATTGAATAAGTTTCTTTATGCTAGAGGATTATTTATTATTTTGATAACTTTGTAAATTTATTATCTAATATTTAGTATAAATTTTATTTTTATATTTAAAAGTTTATTTGTCTTGTTATCTATATTCTGTATAAATTTTATTTTTATATTTATTTGCATTAATTATTTATTATTTTTCAAATAGAAAAAATAATTAAAAAGTATAGCTATTAAAATCGACAACAGCGTTGTCGCTTTTTAAATTTAAAATAAACAATTAAATCAATGGCCATTGTGTCGCTTTTATTGAATCAAATATTGATAAAGACGCTGTCGATTTTATATAATAATATTGACGGCAGTGTTTTCGATTTTATTAAGAAGGCAAAATTAACAAACTCATATTATAGATAGAATTATTGTCGATTTTATTGAATCAAATATCGACAAAAATGTTGTCGATTTTATATAATAATATCGACGACAACGTTGTCGATTTTAGTAAAAAGATAAAATTCTAAAACTCATATTATAGACGAAAATGTTGTCGATTTTATTAAATTATTATCGACGGCTAGGCAAGCCGTTGATTTTATTAGAATTTTATAAAATCGACAAGCTTAATAGCGATCACCGCCGTCGTCTATTTTCCTGTCGATTTTTAATATTATCGACGGCCTAGCCGTCGATTTGGCCGTCGATTTTAACGATGTTTCTTGTAGTGTTTACAAGGATTGGAATCATATGTCGATTATTGAAAACCTTATGTTTGAAAAGTGCTGATAGAAGGCTGGTAAACTGTTGAGAAGTTTTGGAAGTGAAGGAGCCCGTAAGGGTGGTGAAGTCGAGTCTTAAGGGAAGGTTCTATCTAAGTTCTTGTAAAATTAAACGAAAAGGTAGTTTTGTTTAATGATTAATGTGAAAAGAACATAGTCGGAAGGTTTTGTAAATTTGAATAAACGTGCAAATTTTTTCTTTAGTTTTAATAGCAAAAGATTTGAAAAGGAGATGAATTTTATTGAAATAGAAAGAGGCGTAACTTTAAGAAAAATAATTTGATTATTGAAAACTTATTTAATATCTCGAACGGTGTGATTATTGAAAATGATTTGTTACTTGGGAATATTTTGAAAAAGCTTTAAAAGGTGGTTAAGTTGGGACCCTTGAAAGATGGCAAAGCCCGAATTTTAGAGAAAATGCTACAAACGTTTTTAGAAAACTCCGAGGCTTTCCTTAAAGCATTATTTAAAAGAAAACTGGATTTAGAGTTCATAATAGTTGATTTTTGAATTATTAAGAAAAGTACTATGTTTTAAGTTTAATTTGTTAAGGGAAGATTTTTGTTTTAAGTTATAATTTGAATCCGATTTATTAAGAAAAAGAGTTTTTATTAAACGTTATAAAGCTTGATTATTTAGAAACTAATCGATTTAAGGTTAAGATAGATGAGTGAATAGGTGGTGATGCGGAGATATAATTGATTATTTGGTGATGCGGAGGTATGTGTAATTAAGTGGAGATGCGGAGGTACGTTTAATGATGTAGGTGATGCGAAGGTGTAGGTATATAATTGGTGATATGGAGGCATAATAAAAAGAAAGGAAATGAGAACTAATTAAGGAAATAGATACTTAAGAGGAAAAAGTGAGAAATAATGAATAAGATATATACTTGAAAAGTGTATGTTAAATAGGTCTTGTGCCAAAGTACTAATGCGGAAGTGCCCGCCTGACTGATAGCCTAAGGTGCTAATGCGGAAGTGCCCGCATGACTGATAGCCTACGGTTGCTAATCCGAAAGTGCCCGCCTAACTAATAGCCTGAGATTGCTAATACAGGAATGTTCGCCTAACAGATAGCCCATTTCTACCATGATGCCAAAATATCCTAACTGATATGGCTACGCCCATGATGATAATTGTGCCTGACTAACACGGTAAGAAACCATATTCGGGGTTCGCTTCGAGTAACATCAGGTTGTGGGTAGCAACTGATGCGTGAGCTCATGGCCTGCATAGGAAAGGCATGCATCATATTGTTTATGCATTTATATTTGATTGTGGTTGTTTATCCTGTTGATTTGTGATTGTGCTGTTGTCTTGGTGACTTGCTTGTATACTTGATTGGACATTTTACTTGTGCTATGGACTTAATAATGTAATGGAGGATGATGTTTGTAGATTAGGTTTAGGTATATTATTTGCGATGCTGGCTTATTTAGATATTGCGATAATTGAGGAATGTTGTTTAGGAATGGGGAATTGTTAATGTGATGGAGATTTTGTTTAAGTAATGTGATTTAAAAAAAGGGTTTTACACGGCTTAAAGAAAGACTTAGGAAGAATTTTAAGGGTCTAACAAAGAAAACTGTGTTTGGAATATGAGTTAACTATTTATATTTATTATATATTTTAACGGCATTCACTATCCCTATTGAGAACATGCGAGGACAACGTTCTCACTCCCTACAGATCTTCTGTTTCAGCAATAGGTTCAGGAATCTTTGGCGAGGAGCCGCGACTAAACCACAGGGTTTTACATATATATGTAATTGTATTTTCAATTTTTGGTTTAATCTTAGATTTTATTTTTCCCTCGCCCTTGATATTTTAAAGTGTTGTATTTTTTTTTTACAGAGGGGTAGGTTTATATTTGAGTCTTGTATAACACCCTACCACACATAATCTTATGCTTAAGTCATAAAACCGAGGTGGCAAGGTATTACGACCTCTAAAAGTAAAAATATATATTAATAATAATTGAAAGGAATTATACCGAGGAGCCTTTGAAGGAAAGATAAAACAAAATGTTAAACCTAAAAGCGCAACACTCACGTGAACGTTAGCGTAAGAGTAGCGCAAATATTATATATATATATTGAATAGTAAGATTTTTGAAACTCCCCCAAAACTAAATCAATTTCCCAAACAATTTGGCAATGCCAAAAGCTCTTTCTTCCCGCGAAATCCATTTTCCCACCTCGCTAACACCCTTTTCTGCTCCCACTCTCCTGATATAGTAACTGCTTCATTCTCCATTGTTCACATTTCTTCATTGATTGCTGCTGTTCGTGGTTGTGCCATTGCAACTCCCGTTCGTAATCCTGCTACTATTAGCGTCCCGGTTGCTGCTGTTGTTGGCATTCCGGTTCCTGCTACTATTCGTGTTTATGTTTGTATTGCTACTGATGTTCGTGTTCCATTGCTGCTGATGTTCGCGTTCTTAGTTGCAGCTGTTCTTCCATAAAAAAGGTATGTATATGAACTAATTAGGGTTTATAAACTATTTACCCCCTTTCTGATTAGTGCTTTGTATGACAATATCATGAATTTATGGTTCTAAATTTAAGTTTAATTGTGTTTCTGTAATTTTTAATTCCATTTCAGTGGGTAATTGATATTCCAATTTTTTTGTCTTCTATTTGCATGTAATGGGCACATTATTATTATTATTATTACCATAGTGCATTCCTAATTTATTTTTTGGATTTTGATTATTGAAAAGGAACAGAAAAAGGAATCTTTAAAGCATCATAATCAATTTTCCAGATCGAGTTACCTTAACGATATTTCTTCAAATTTTTCCATTTCACATTTTTACATTTGGCTTTCATTTTCACATTATTGATATTAACACAAAATCAGTTACTACTATTGGTTGAAAATTGTTTCTTATGATTACCGTTTTATGAATTTCTGACTTTTTTTTTGGTAATGACTACTGGTTTTTCTTTTAGTTCATTCCTGTTTCTTTTTTTTTTCTTCTGACTTTAGATGCATTATATGTTGCAGGTCATCATTGACAAATATACAAGGACAGACATCTCTACATTGGACAAGAAAAAGTAAGCTTTACCTATATGGTTGATTTTTTTTTAAGATTATATTTGTACAACAATAATGATTGAAAGAAATGAAACATGTGCACTTTGAATAGCTGATTAATTATTAGCTAGTTTCAAATTAAAAAAACAACTATAGAATATATTGCTGGTAATGTATACTTCTTCAAAAAGTGCTATTTCTGCATCACTTTCATAATATATAATCCAAATGAGTGGGAGGAAACTAAGGAGAATCAGCTGCCTGGGCCAAATTCTTGAGGACATGGTCTGATCCATGGATATATTAAATCTTTTACAATTATTTGAACTGTTTTAATACTCAACTTTGAAATTACGACACTAGTTTTTCTTTGCAACTTTATTAACATATAAGGACGTAACTTGACTCATACTATAACTATTAATAATACTAGACCAGATTATAATTAATACATGAAGTATATATATACTATTGGCTGGAATTCTTATAATGTGATTAGTAATGAATATTGGTGCTGTAATAATTGGGTATAGCTTT
This sequence comes from Arachis ipaensis, assembly GCF_000816755.2. Lineage (NCBI taxonomy): Eukaryota > Viridiplantae > Streptophyta > Magnoliopsida > Fabales > Fabaceae > Arachis > Arachis ipaensis. Next base: position 33,493,202 of record NC_029788.2, read on the forward strand.
AAAAGAAACTTAATAGTATATAATGAAACATATATGGCTTTTATTTTCTTGTTTCTTTGCGTCCACTTCACTGGTATTGGGCTAATTGAAGTTGACAAGAGTGGTTAGGGGGTCTTGATAATTTAGTTAGTTCAATCTATTTGAAATCAAAGTATTTAAAAGCACTGTATATAGTAGCATTGATTAGTTTCATGCATGTTGGTTTCCTGTTTCAAAATAACTGTGTTTGGTTTGTATCCTACTATGTTTTGGTCTAGTTGTTTTGTATCACAATACTATGAATTTTTATTTCCAAATTTATTTTTAATTTCATTAGTTTTGATGTAGTAATTTTTATAATTTTCAATCTCTTTCTGAATACAAGCAGAGACATTAATTAATTAAAAGCATAAAATAGTTTAGTTAATTTAATTTGGTTATCTTGCCATAGCTGTTGCCAGTTCTTAATGAATCAATTATTGTGGCTGAACAATTTGGACTAGAGTTGGTTATTCCTTCCCATAGAAAACATAAAATATATTCACTACGTTTTTTACCCAACTCACTTGTCTTCTCACTTCTCACACTACCATCACCAATATACTAATTTGCTCTCTTTCCATTTTGATTAATTAATTAACTAAATGAGGAGATCCAAAATTGCTAGCATTTCAATTGTGGTCAATACTTATATTTTGTGGTTGTTATCACTTGATTAAGATACAATGATATTGGAAAAGCCTTGAACATCATTCAAGAGAAATACAAAACAGTTTCAGTCACAAATGGCATAATCTATTTATATGAATATGATGCTAAACTACCAAAACTCTTTTAACATATGGATTTTCTTCCAGCAACTTCTTGCCTCAGTTTGTGTCCCTCAGCTTCACCATTAATATATTGCAAATTCAATAAAAGAACCCTTCGTTTAGCAAGACTAACACATGATAAACAATCTCTAAGACTCATGATTGGCACATTGCCCTCATTTTCTTCCTCCTCATCATCATAATTGTAACACCCTAATTAGCCTAAGCTTTACCTCGCGTCGTAAAGCAAAGGTAAATTAGAGATTACGACAATTCTAAGCTCATACATATAATATATATAGAAGGAGTAGTATAATCTAGAAGCCCGATGAATAATATAGCTCAAAAATAGGATTCCAAAAGCGCAAAATGTACTAACTTAAGGCACAAGATAAAGATGTCAAAATAACAAAAGATAATAGTATAATATCATAAGAATCTAGCCATGGCTCACGGAGTTTAAGTCGGCTAGTCATATATACAGACCAACAGAAAACCTGGCAGTAAAAACGGCTTATACAAGTTTTGTTCTCTCAATACAAGCCTCTAGGCAAAACAAAATACAAAAGTGAGATATGTATAAACAAAATAAACCAAAAAGACTCCAAAAGATATCTGGATCCTCTGCTTTGTCACCAACCAAACAACTCACCGAGGTGGGTTGCGACCTGCATCTGAAAAATACAACAGAAATATGGTATGAGAACCAGAGGTTCTCAGTATGGTAACAGTGTCCAGTGATGTAGGATATAAGACCCCGAGACGCCAAAGGCAATCCTAGACTCCATATCCATCACATGATTCCAAACTTAAAGCATACTAAAAACAATAGAGCATATATATATATGAATCTTAACTTAAACAAACAGGGTACTCTATCTTAATGGGATTTCTATTCTAACTAAACACCGTTGTCCCATAGCTTTCACCAACCGATCCTCCCTGCGATCCCATCGCCACCGCCTTCTGAACCTCCTCAATCCCAGTAGAAAGCACAATTATATACAATGCAAGTAAATCACAAGTAAAAGTATATAAGGCAAGTAACTCAAGTAGCAATTAGACATGTTATACAAATAGGCATACAATTACAAGTCAGCAAAACAAACAAACAGATAGAAAATGCAGATGATGAATGCCTGCCTTATTGGCTGTGATATCACATTGTCAGTTCAACTGCCAACCCGGCACATCTTCATGAAGATGTCGCCCTTTGTAATCATCATATGGGAACCCCCAAGATATAGTGCTCGGATCACTGTCCAAGATTTTGCGCCTGCACGCTCTATTGATCCGAAGGGATGCGAGCGGGATACTCTTGCCACGAACCTCACATCTCAACGCAAGCGGGACGAACCACCGCCTTTACGTCACCGCCGCTACCTCGACAGGCGGGATCCAACTGCCGTCCCTGACGGGCGCATAGCGTCTCATAATCTCAATATAAAATAGTAGTTTAGTGGTTTTTCAGAAAAATATTTTCAATACATCATTGATTCCTCATCACACATTCGAGTCCTCGACTCATCTCTGCCACTGTCAAATCACATTTTCATTCCGAACTCAATTGTTCCTCAATTCCCATCTCATTCATCAACCATTCATCACATACCATCGAGCCATTCTCAGTACACCAGAGACCTAGTCCTCCGTTTTCTAAATTTTCCAAATAATAACATCTAAAGCCATTAAGTTCCTTCCCATGTTTTAAATGTCCCAAAACTAGGCCCAAGAGTCTTAAAATGGTGTTAGAGAAGCTTACAATCTTGTTGGGAAGGTGAAAGAGTTGAAAACAAAACTTAATTTTGAGAAACAGGGCGTGTGCGTACGCACAGGGGTGTGCGCGCGCACGCCCAGAATAAGTTTTAAAAAGTGTGCGTATGCATAGATGTGCGCGTACGCACAGGTACCAAAATTCATAAGGTCTGTTCACTCACACAAGCTGTGCTAGTGCTGCAAACAGACTGACCTTCCCAACGTGTGCGTGCGCACAGGGCTGTGCGTACGCACAGGTTGCAATTTCTCATTGGTGTGCGTGCACAAGCTGTGCTAGCGCTGTAAACAGAGAGCCTTCCCCTGCGTGTGCATACACACTGGTCTCTGTATCTGCACAGATTAAGATTTCGCTGAGTTGTGCATGCGCACATACCAGAAATCATAAAATTCTGCAACTTTGCAAAATTTTAGATTTTCAACACCAACTTTGACTGATCATAACTTCCTCTACATAATTCCAAATTTTTCAAAATTTATATCAATTTAAAGGGTTTTTGATGAACTTTAATTTAAACAAATTTCAATAAATTTTGAAAACTAAGGCAAAAGTTATAATCAGACAAAATTTACCAAAAACCAACTTTTACCTAATTTCACAATTCCTTGTAAAATACAACTAAAACCATACCAAACCATTCCAAACTCCAATTCTCATCGAAATCAACACTTTATATCATATTACACCATGCTTACCACATTTTCCTTCACCTTTCCTCATTCTCAACCTCAACATCAATATATCACATTATAATCAAACCTCATTAACCTTTTTTTCCCAACTACATTACCAAATCATCAACATTAATATCACATATATCAACACAATTCACTTCTCCATTTCACAAATCGTTCATCCTCATCATATCATTATCAAACTCAAAAAACATCAATTCATCATGAATCATCACATATCATCATTCAACAACTCAACAACCATTTAAATCCAAACCTATCTTATGGGTCACTAGCCCAAGTGTCCATGAATATTATATACTACATAAAGGAAACTAAAACCATACCTTGGCCGATTCCCAATATGTCCAAAACTCCAAAGTGAGCACAAAAAGCTCTCAACCACAATCCAAGCTTTCAATGTAACTCCAACAAGCACCAATAAGCTCCAATAGCTTTCAAACTCACAATTATGAAGCTATATACATATAAATCACCACAAATCAACCTAGGGCTCAATATAAATATGATCTCACAAAGGTTCAAGAGCTCTTACCTTTTCTAATAACTTTGGAAGCCAAAACCCAACACTAAGCAAGGATTAGAGTGAACCTAAACACCCAAAATCACAAAATCTCACTTAATCACAAACCCTAAAACTCGAAATTTTGGAGAGAATAACTGAGAGGGATTTGAGGTTTCCTTACCAGTTTATTCTATGGATTTTATAGAGCTCTTCACAAGGAACGTGTAGCCGCAAATGGTGCGGCGATCGGAGCTCTGTAGCTCAAGATATGAGCTTGTAAAGATGGAGGTGAATAGTGCTCAACTTCTTTTCCCTCTTCCTTCAATTTCTGATGTGTGTGTGTTTAATGAAGGGGGAAGTGCTGAATGGGTTCATTAATGAGCCCTTATATAGGTTGGGCTTGGGCCCAACTTGGGCTCGGTCCAACCTGTTAGCGTTTCTAGCCCGTTTGGTCCAACTTCGGGCCAAACCTTTAAAATTAACGCCCGGTTTTTCATTTCTAATCTTTTTCTATGGTTTTTGACTGTTTCCACTTTTTCTCACGCAGTACCGGGCATACTTGAATCGGTTCAACTGGTTTAATTGTCGGTTCACAGTTTTTCACGGTTTTTCGCAGAAAATACATTTTCTGACTCAGAAAGACTTACTGAGTCCAAAAATGATATTTAAATCCTCAAATTCTCACTCTAACTTTTCGGAATCTAATTTGGGAAATATAGTCACGTAATTAACCGGTTGATTAGTTACAGTTCTTACATTCTTCCCACCAAATAAGAAATTTTGCCCCCCAAAATTTGAATTACCTGAGAATAGCTCGGGATAATCCTTTCGCATCTCAGACTCCAATGCCCAAGTATGCTCTTCAACTCCTGCTCGCTCCCAAGCAACTTTAACCAATGACACTTCTTTTCCTCGTAGCTTCTTCACACTAGTGTCGTTGATTCCCACTGGTACCACTTGGAATGTCAAGTTCTCCCTCAACTCAACCGACTCAGGCTCTAACACATGAGCCACATCCGGCGTGTACTTACGAAGTTGTGACACGTGGAATACGTCATGCAAGTTAGACAGATGGGGCGGAAAATCTACTTGATACGCCACCAGCCTGAATCACCTTAGAATATCAAACGGTAGAATGAACCTGGGATTCAACTTCTTAGTCTTAATCGCTCTTCCAATTCCAGTTGTTGATGTAACCCTTAGAAATATATGTTCTCCTACTTCAAACTCTAACGGTTTCCTTCTCTGGTCCGCATAACTCTTCTGTCGACTCTGAGCAGTTAGCATCCTTGCACGAATCTTCTTAATGTTCTCAGTAGTCTCAGCTACCAAATCAGAACCCAAAACACTTACTTCACCCGATTCATACCAACAAAGTGGCGACTAGCACTTTCGCCCATACAAAGCCTCATACGGAGCCATCCCTATGCTCGCATGAAAGCTGTTGTTGTACGCAAACTCCACCAACGGCATGTAGCGGTCCCAACTTCCTGGTTGATCCAATACACATGCTTTCAGCATATCTTCTAACATCTGAATAGTCCTTTCTGACTGTCCATCTGTTTGCGGATGATGTGCCGTACTGAGACATAGCTTCGTACCGAAAGCTTTTTGGAAAGATCCCCCAATTCTTGATGTGAATTGGGGATCATGGTCCGATACTATGCTCGATGGCATACTGTGCAACCTTACTATCTCTTTTATATACAACCTTGCTAACTCCTCCATAGGGCAGTTTACTTGAATAGGCAGAAAATGAGCGGATTTGGTTAAGCGATCCATGATCACCCAAAGCACATCAAATCCCGACCTAGTCCTCGGTAAACCGGTCACAAAGTCCATCGCAATTCCTTTCCACTTCCACTGAGGAATATCAAGTGGTTGTAGCATTCCCGACGGTTTCTGATGCTCTATCTTTACTTTTTGACACGTCAAGCACTTGGATACCGTGGAAGCTACATCACCTTTCATCCCAGGCCACCAGAACATCTTCTTTAAGTCATAATACATCTTCGTGCTTTCGGAATGAATAGAAAACCCACTGTTATGAGCTTCCGACAACAAGTCTTGTCTCAAACTCCCAACATCTGGTATACAGATCCTCCCCTTATATCTCCACAACCCTTCATCATCCTTAGTGAATTCTTCATGCCTCTTATCACCAACTGGTTAGAACAATTGCTGAAGCTTCTGCTCATCTTGCTGAGCCCTCTGAATCTCTGTTTTAAACGTGCTTGAAATCTGCAACTGATTCAAACAAGTTCTTCCGGCAACTTCATAATATCCAACTTAAGATCCACAAACTTATCCACTAACTCCTCCTCCTTGATTTCATCCAAGCAATTGTCAAGGACTTTCAACTCAATGCGTCTGCTACCACATTCGCCTTTCCAGGATGATAACTCAGTTCAAAATCATAATCCTTTAGCAACTCCATCCACCTCCTCTGACGCATATTTAGCTCCTTCTGATCAAAGATGTATTTGAGACTCTTATGATCAGAAAAGACGCTAAACCTCACTCCATACAAGTGGTGTCTCCAAATCTTCAATGCAAACACAATCGCCGCCAATTCCAAATCATGAGTTGGATAGTTTACCTTATGCGGTCTCTGCTGACGTGATGCGTAAGCCACCACATTCCGGTGTTGCATCAACACGCAGCCTAAACCCTTCAGAGAAGCATCACAGTATACTTCGAACGTTTCATGCGGTTCCGGCAAGATTAAAACAAGTGCTGAAGTTAACTTTTGCTTCAAAGTTTGAAAACTTTCCTCACACTCCGACATCCATACAAAAGGCTCCTCCTTCCTTGTCAACTTAGTCATCAGTAGTGCAATCCAGGAAAATCCTTCAATGAATCTCTGGTAATATCCGGCTAGGCCCAAGAAACTTTTGGCTTCTGTCACTGTTCTCGGTCTTTCCCATTCCATTACCGCTTCTACCTTAGAAGGATCTACCACTATACCTCCCTTGCTCACCACATGACCTAGGAACTTCACTTCCTCCTTCCAGAAATCACACTTCGATAACTTAGCATACAATTTCCGCTCTTTCAGGATTTGCAACACAATCCTCAAGTGCTCCTCATGCTCCTTTACTGTTTTGGAGTAAACTAAGATGTCGTCTATGAAAACCACCACGAATTTGTCCAAAAGGGGACTAAAGACTCTATTCATGTAGTATATGAAAATAGCAGGTGCATTCATTAACCCAAAAGACATCACCGCAAACTCGTAGTGTCCATAGCGCGTCCTAAATGCGGTCTTAGGGATGTCATCCTCCTTCACCCTTATCTGATGGTAACCAGATCTCAAATCAATTTTCGAAAACACCCCAGCTCCTTGCAGTTGATCCATCAAGTCATCTATCCTTGGCAGCGGGTACTTATTCTTCACAGTCACTTTGTTCAACTATCGGTAGTCAACACATAGTCGCATTCCTCCATCCTTCTTTTTGATGGTGAAAATTATTGTCGGTCTAGATTTTCTTCTTGTAGAAAGAATTAATTTGTTGTAAGCATAGCTCCAAACCAACAAACAACTCTCACATCAAATTAAATTTTTAGTTGTCACAATAACAAACCCCAAATAAGAATTGACCGAAGTATTTAGACTCCGGGTCGTCTCACAAGGACTCACAATGAAGTGGGCAATTATTGGCTATGAAGAAACAAGGAGTTTTGATTTATATGAGGGGCAAGAAAGTAAATCAAGTAAGCAATTAAAGAAAGTAAGTAATAAGGGACTCTTGGCTAAGACATGAAAAATTGAGATCACCATCCTCGTCAACAAATCAAGTATTGGTAATTACGAGATGCCAATCCATTAGGTCTACTTCCCAAAAGCCTTAAGTACGTAAGGTCTACTCCTAAGCTTGAAGTACATCAAATAGATTTGATCACATCAACCCATAAGTCCCCAACCTATCTACTAATTGACTTAGTAGTGAGTTAGTGTCGATGGGTGTCAAATTGATCACCAAGGGTTCTCAAGCCACCAAATCCATTTTACCCAATGACTCAAGCTTACCCAATCCCCTTAGCCTAGGCCAAGAGCAAGAAGACTACTCAAAAACTAAGGAAAATATTTCATCAAACATGTAGAATGCAATAAAAGTAAACATCACAAATTGCAATGTATATAAAATCTATCAACTACCAATAGTAAGAAAAGTAAATTCATAATCAAATCAACATTAAAAGAACATCAAACACTAATTTGTATTGAAGAAAAGATCCAAACCCAACAAGAGTCATCATCACAAAAGGTAGCAAAAAGAGAAATTAGCATAGAAACTAAGAGAAATCAAGAATAGAAACATGAAATTGTAGAGAAAACAAGATGAGAACATGAATTCGGAACTAGATCTAAGATGAAATTGACCTAATCTACCCTAATTCTAGAGAGAAGAGGGAGCTTCTCTCTCTAGAAACTATACTACATGATGCTAATCCTCAAACTAATTGCTCCCCCTTGCCCAAGCTTGAATTCTGCATGAAATAGTATTAGAAATGAGTTGGATTGGGCCCAAAATGCTCTAGAAATCGCTGGCCACAAGTTGCTTTTATTAAATCATGTGCACCAATCGGCGTGCACGCGCACAGTGCGCGTCCGCATCCCTAGACGTCAGGAAACTATGGCAAATTTTATATCATTTTGAAGCACCAGATGTTAGCTTTCCAACGCAACTAGAATCGCCTTATTTGGACCTCTGTAGCTCAAGTTATGGTCGATTGAGTATGAAGAGGTCAGGCTTGACAGCTTTACGGTTCCTTCATTTCTTCATGAGTTCTCCCACTTTGCATGCTTTTTCTTCATTCCTTCAATCCAATCTTTGCCTTCTAAACCTAAAACCACTTAACAAACATATCAAGGCATCGAATAGAATTAAAGTGAGTTAAATTTAGCTATTTTAAGGCCTAAAAAGCATGTTTTCACATTTAAGCACAAATCAAGGGAGAATTGCAAAACCATGTTATTTCATTGAATAAATGTGGGAAAATGTGATAAAATCCCCAAATTAAGCACACAAAAAAACCACAAAATTGGGGTTTATCACTTCTTCACCAATAAAACTGGCGCTCTTCACGGTGATACACTCGATTGAATGAACCTCCTATTCAGAAGCTCTTCCAACTAAGACTTTAGTTCAGCCAGCTCTATCGGAGCCATCCTATACGGTGCAATCGACACTGGTCCAGCTCCCAGTACCAATTCAATCGCAAATTCAATCTCCCTTTGAGGTGGAAACTCAGGAATATCCTCTGGGAATACTTCCGAAAAGTCTCTAACTACCAGAATCTGATCTAAGTTCTGGGAATCCCCCAAAGCATTAGCAGTTAACAAGATGTAACCGTGACACTCTTCCCCACTACAGTGCACCATTACTGAGTTCAAGTAGTAACCTTCCGCTATCACTACTCCACTTTCTCCTTCCAGCATAAACCGAATTGTCTGTTCAAAGCAATCCAACAAAACCCGATTCTTCGACAACCAATCAAACCCTAAAATCATATCCAACCCAACCATTGGTAAACAAATCAAATCATGCACAAAGTCTTTACCCTGAAGTTTGAATCCTACTTGCCTACAACCTGACCTAGTTATGACTGTCTGATGCGGAGTATGTACATGTAGATCAAATGGTAACTCTGACACTTTCAAACCTAGTTCCTCAACTTTAGCAAACAAAATAAACGAATGCGTTGCTCCAGTATCATATAATGCAATTAAGGTCTTATCACCAATTAAACAAATACCTCTCATTAAAGGATCTGCCTTGGAAGCATCCTTGGCATTCACAGCAAAAACTCGCCCTTGGTGCTGACTCTAACCCGCACTCTGGTTCCTCCCACGAGTGCAATCCCTCGCAATATGACCAGGCAAGCCACAATTGAAGCAACCACCTAAACCAATCTTGCAAGAGTTATATGGATGAAAACGTCCACAACGATCACAAGCTAAATTCGGAGAATTCTTACTCTGATTTCCTCTCCCTTTGCCACGCTGAAACTGATCATGAGTGTTCTTTCTGAAACCTCCTTGACCTTGAGGTGCATAGCCTCCTCTCTTGAAGCCTTGACCCCTTGGATGAAAATACTTGTCACGTCCCTTGCTAGATGTTCCTCCATGAGTCTCCTTGGATGCTGCTACTGTCTTGGCATACTCTTCAACCACCCTTGTTTTGTTTACCAAGTTCGAGAAGGTACGAATCTCCATAGGAGCCACATCAATCATTATGTTATCCTTCAACCCCCTCTGGTACTTGATACACTTCTAGCTCTCGTAGGTCTTCGGGGCACCCTAACATACCCTAGAAAACCTACAAAGCTCCTCAAACTTGCTTGTGTAGTCCGCCACATATAGAGAACCTTGCTTCAGCTGCATCAATTCCATCTCCTTTGCTTCCCTTGCAGACTCAGGGAAGTACTTCTTGTAAAAGGCTGTCTGAAACACATCCCACAGGACATTGGCGTTCTTGAGCTATAGCAAGCGACACTCTGCTTGCCACCAGTGTTGGGCCTCTCCCGCAAGCTGATAAGCGGCAAACTTGACATATTGATTATTTGGAACATGTTGCGCCTGTAAAGCACGCTCCATGGCCTGGAACAAATTGTCCGCTTCTGTAGGATTAGTTGATCCTCGGAAAGTTGGCGGATGAACCTTGAGGAACGTCGCCAAGGTCATCGGAACTCCTCCTGTGTTATCGCCATTTCCCTCAGCATTATTATTGGCATTCCTTTTGCCATTCCCATTTTTGTTTTCGGCTGCTTGGCCCAATCTCTGCACTGCTTGTAGAGTTGCAGCAGCATTAGTCTCCATGGTATTAGCGAGATTCGCCGTTGCCATCATGAATTCGGTATGATTGTCAGCTGGTTGCTTATTCCTACTTTCTCGTGAACGTGCTCGACCTTGTCCGTGATTGGCCATGTAGGGTTCCTGTCTACACCAAACAATCGATATCAAAGTGATCAGTTTAAATATCAAAAGTCTAGCGCATCAATTATCCCAAATAGGCACTCACAAACAAGTATGCTATGCATATATCAAATAGATAACATAATAGCATCAAAGAAAAGACACACAGAGTATGCAATGAAGCACAATCGGTCCATTCCTCAGGCTCACAAGGACGAATCTGGCTCTGATACCACTAAATGTAACACCCTAATTAGCCTAAGCTTTACCTCGCGTCATAAAGCAAAGGTTAATCAGAGATTACGATAATTCTAAGCTCATATATATAATATTTATAGAAGGAGTAGTATAATCTAGAAGCCCGATGAATAATATAGCTCAAAAATAGGATTCTAAAAGCGCAAAACATACTAACATAAGGCACAAGATAAAGATGTCAAAATAACAAAAGATAATAGTATAATATTATAAGAATCTAGCCATGGCTCGCGGAGTTTAAGCCGGCTAGTCATATATACAGACCAATAGAAAACCTGGTAGTAGAAACGGCTTATACAAGTTTTGTTCTCTCAATACAAGCCTCTAGGCAAAACAAAATTCAAAAGTGAGAGATGTATAAACAAAATAAACCAAAAAGACTCCAAAAGATATCCGGATCCTCTGCTCTATCACCAACCAAACAACTCACCGAGGTGGGTTGTGACCTGCATCTGAAAAATACAACAAAAATATGGTATGAGAACCAGAGGTTCTCACTATAGTAACAGTGCCCAGGGATGTAGGATATAAGACCCAGGAACGCCAAAGGCAATCCAAGACTCCATATCCATCACAAGATTCCAAACTTAAAGCATACTAAAATCAATAGAGCATATATATATGAATCTTAACTTAAACAAATAGGGTACTCTATCTTAGGGGGATTTCTATTCTAACCAAACACCATTGTCCCACAGCCTTCACCAACGGATCCTTCCTGTGATCCCATCCCCACTGCCTTCCAAACCTCCTCAATCCCAGTAGAAAGTACAATTAAATACAATGCAAGTAAATCACAAGTAAAAGTATATAAGGTAAGTAACTCAAGTAGCAATTAGACATGTTATACAAATAGGCATACAATTACAAGTTGGCAAAGCAAACAAACAAATAGAAAATGTACATGATGAATGCCTACCCTATTGGCTGTGACATCACATTGTCAGTTCAACTGCCAACCCGACACATCTCCATGGAGATGTCACCCTTTGGAATCATCATATAGGAACCCCCGAGATATAGTGCTCGGATCACTATCCAGGATTTTGCGCCTGCACGCTCTATTGATCCGAAGGAATGCGAGCAGGATACTCTTGCCATGGACCTCACATCTCAACGCAAGCAGGACGAACCACCGCCCTTACGCCGCCGCCGCTACCTCGACAGGCGGGATCCAACCGCCGTCCCTACCGGGCGCATAGCGTCTCATAATCTCAATATAAAACAGTAGTTCAGTGGTTTTTCAGAAAAACATTTTCAATACATCAGTGATTCCTCATCACACATTCGAGTTGTCGACTCGTCTCTACCACTGTCAAATCACATTTTCATTCCGAACTCAATCGTTCCTCAATTCCCATCTCATTCATCAACCATTCATTACATACCATCGAGCCATCCTCAGTACACCAGAGACCTAGTCCTCCGTTTTCTAAATTTTCCAAATAATAACATCTAAAGCCATTAAGTTTTTTTCCATGTTTTAAATGTCCCAAAACTAGGCCAAAGAGTCTTAAAATGGTGTTAGAGAAAAAGAGTTGAAAATAAAACTTAATTTTGAGAAACAGGGTGTGTGTGTGTACGCACAAGGGTGTGCGCGTGCATGCCCAGAATAAGTTTTAAAAAGTGTGCGTACGCATAGATGTGCGCGTACGCACAGGTACCAAAATCCATAAGGTCTGTTCGCTCTTACAAGCTGTGCTAGCACTGGAAACAGACTGACCTTCCCAACGTGTGCGTGCGCACAGGGCTGTGCGTACGCACAGGTTGCAATTTCTCATTGGTGTGTGCGCGCACAAGAAGTGCTAGTGCTGTAAATAGAGAGCCTTCCCCTATGTGTGCATACGCACAAGTCTGTGCGTCCACACAGATTAAGATTTTCGCTGGGTTGTGCATGCGCACATACAAGAAATCATAAAATTCTGCAACTTTGCAAAATTTCAGATTTTCAACACCAACTTTGAATGATCATAACTTCCTCTACATAATTTCAAATTTTTCAAGCTTCATATCGATTGAAAGGGTTTTCAATGAACTTTAATTCTAAACAAATTTTAACAAATTTTGAAAACCGAGGCAAAAGTTATGATCAGACAAATTTCACCAAAAACTAACTTTTACCCAATTTCACAATTCCTTGTAAAATAGAACCAAAACCATACCAAACCATTCTAAACTCCAATTCTCATCGAAATCAACACTCTATATCATATTACACCAAGCTTACCACATTTTCCTTCACCATTCCTCATTCTCAACCTCAACATTAATATATCACATTATAATCAAACCTCATTAACCTTTTTTTTTCCAACTACATTACCAATTCATCAACATTAATATCACATATATCAACACAATTTACTTCTCCATTTCACAAATCGTTCATTCTCATCATATCATTATCAAACTCAAGAATCATCAATTCATCATAAATCATCACCGATCATCATTCAACAACTCAACAACCATTTAAATCCAAACATATCCTATGGGTCACTAGCCTAAGTGTCCATGAATATTATATACTACATAGAGGAAACTGAAATTATACCTTGGCCGATTCTCAATATGTCCAAAACTCCAAAGTGAGCAAGAAAAACTCTCAACCACAATCCAAGCTTTCAATGTAACTCCAACAAGCAGCAATAAGCTCCAATAGCTCTCAAACACACAATTATCAAGCTATATACATATAAATCACCACAAATCAACCTAGGACTCAATATAAACATGATCTCATAAAGGTTCAAGAGCTCTTACCTTTTCCAATAGCTTTGGAAGCTAAAACCCAATGCTAGGCAAGGATTAGAGTGAACCTAAACACCCAAAATCACAAAATCTCACTTAATCACAAACCCTAAAACTCGAAATTTTGGAGAGAAGAACTGAGAGGGATTCGAGCTTTTCTTACCAGTTTATTATATGAGTTTTGTAGAGCTCTTCACAAGAAATGTGTAGCCGCAAACGGTGCAGCGATCAGAAATCTGTAGCTCAAGATATGAGCTTGTGAAGATGGAGGTGAATAGTGCTCAGCTTCTTCTCCCTCTTCCTTCAATTTCTGATGTGTGTGTGTTTAATGAAGGGGGAAATGCTGAATGGGTTCATTAATGAGCCCTTATATAGGTTGGGCTTGGGCCCAACTTGGGCCCGGTCTAATCTGTTAGCGTTTTTAGCCCGTTTGCCCCAATTTCGGGCCAAACCTTTAAAATTAATGCCTGGTTTTCTATTTCTAATCTTTTTTTATGGTGTTTTTTACTGTTTTCACTTTTTCTCGCGCAGTACCGGGCAAACTTGAACCGGTTCAACCGGTTTAACTACCGGTTCACGGTTTTTCACAGTTTTTCGCAAAAAATACATTTTCTGACTCAGAAAGACCTACTGAGTCCAAAAATGATATTTAAATCCTCAAATTCTCATTCTAACTTTTCAGAATCTAGTTTGGGCAATATAGTCACATAATTAACTGGTTGATTAGTCACAATTCTTACAATAATTATCTTGTCTCTGAGCTCCATATAGAAATTCAGTTGACTTTTCCCATTGCACTGATCAGAACTTCCCTGAAATTTATAGTAACAATGTGCCTCTTCTTACACCTAGAACTATCCTTGTTGAAGCAAATACTTCCCACTAAATTTTCTCCGTGATAGATCTCCTCCCTCTATCTTTTGAAACTGAAACTCTTTCTTCAGCAGCATCTTCATAAGCATAACTCCACTTGTAACTATTATGCCCCGTGGAGTACTAGAATGTCTCATTTATTCTTCCTTTTATTTTAGATTTGGTTTTGAAACATAGGAAATAATTCATGCATTATGCTCATAATTCCTTTTTGATATACAAGGTCATTAGTAGTTTTTTTTTCTTAAAAGGTAAAAAGATAGAGCTCAATTGTATGTATTTTTTTTCGGTCTTTCGTAGTTTATCAAATTTGTTTTTTATTTAGTTTATTGTTTGCATGAAGTTGAGAGTAATAGTATCAAGTTTCTTAGAAATTGGCTTTTGTTCTTGTTGGTGCATTTCTGAATCATCATCAGATGCTACTGCATTTTTTTGTTATTGTTCTGCATATAGCATTCAACAGCAATGTATGTATGTATATAGGTCAACAAATTAAAGTCAGGTGTAACTGCAACTTGATTAAAAGAACAATATTTCTTATTATACTGAGAAATTAACCAATGAATAGTGATAGGAGAAATCTGGCTGTAAGAAATCCTCTTTTGGAAGACTTTTAATTGTACGAATGTTTCGTTCTTTGGAGTAATAGTAACTTCTTTCTTCTTTAATTTGGTCCACGAGGTTGGCTTATTCATATATAGCTGCTGGCAGGTGAAATTTATAGGAGTTGATATAAAATTGATTTAGTGGCTTAGATTAACTTTATGGGCTTCAATTTCAATGCTTACATTTTGTCATATCCATATAAGATGAAAATAACACATGATAATATTATGTGTTTTTATGGACTATACTAATTAATATAGCCATATAAGTCTGATATGATAAAATTTTAAACTAATTTTCAATTATAGCTTATCAAAAGTCATAACAATTATGTTAGATAATGAGTAGTTTAGAATATTAATTATTGGCTCTTGCTTTGTGTTTAGATAACTCCTAAAATTGATCACACATATTGGTTGATTGCTGCTGCTAATCGCGGTTATGCCTCTGCTACTCGCATTCGTGTTGCTGTTGCTATTCGTGTTCGCTTTTGGGTTCGGGTTTGTGTTGTTGCTGCTGTTCGCATTCTATTGCTGCTGCTATTGGCGTTCTGGTGCGGAATTTACAACCACAAACTAACCGGCAAGTGCACTGGGTCGTACCAAGTAATACCTCAGGTGAGTGAGGGTCGATCCCACAAAGATTGACGGACTAAGCAACAATGGTTGATTAATTTACTTAGTTAGATAAGTAGAAAATAGTGTTTGAAGGTTCAAAAAGCATTAAACAAAGAATCAGAGAATTAAACAAGCAAGCAGTAAATTAGTTGTGAATAAAATATGGAGAAAGCAGTTAAGGCTTCAGAGTTATCCATTTTCCGGATTGACTTTTCTTATTAATTTATTTTAATCATGCAAGATTTAATTTATGGCAAACTATATGTGACTAGACCCTAATCCCTTAGACCTTTCTAGTCTCCTCTAATTCTCATCAACCGCCAATTCCTTGGTCAATTAATTCCAATTAGAGGGTGAAACTCAATTCTAGTTTATATGCCACAGAAATCCTAATTATCCAAATATAAGAGGATTATATGTCACGTATCCCGTTAAATCCAGATAATTAGAATTTAGGAAAATTTGTTTTCAAGCTGTTGTTCAAGTAAAGAGCTTTTCCAAGTTATACAAGAACTCAATTAGAAAGAGGGTCATACTTCCATTCCACCCAAATTCATAAAATAAAAAACAAAAACAATTCTTGAATTATATGAATCAAAACATGAATTAAAAGATAAAAACAATAGAATCAATCCATACAATAGGCAGAGCTCCTAACCTAAACAGTGGAGGTTTAGTTGCTCATGGTTCAGAGAGAAAAACTAGGATTCAGATAAACTGTAATTTACAGAATGAGATGGAATAGAATCCCCCTATCTTTTATATCTAATCCTAATAAATTTAAAATCTAATTTCTAAAAATAATATCTTTTCCTATTTTAAAATTTAAATTTAAATCAGAATTAATTATGACAATTAACAAGTCTTCAATTGATGGATGCGGACTACTTGATTCTTTCACTCTGTAGCCTCTGATCTGTGATTTTTGGATTGAAAACTGGGTGAAAAACAGCCCAGAAATCACCCCCAGCGTTTTCGGCGTTTTCTGCACGTCGCGCATGTCACGCGTACGCGTCGATAGTCTTCTTTGCGTGTCACGCGTATGCGTCAGGTACGCGCACGCGTCGCTGTGCAAAATTCCAAATCACGCGCACGCGTCAGGTACGCGCACGCGTCGCTCCTCGCTGGTTTTCTCGTTTAATTCTTGTGCTGTATAACTCCATCAAATCCAGCTGAATGCTACCTAAAATAAGCAGAATTGCGTAAGACTCAAAGTAGCATCCATATTGGCTAAAAGATAATTAATTCTTGATTAAACTCAACAATTTAAATGCAAATTCACTAGGAAAAGATAGGAAAGAGGCTCACGCATCACAACACCAAACTTGAATTGTTGCTTGTCCTCAAGCAACCAAAACTAATATAGGCTTAGGATGTGAATTTGCATGAGAATGAAAGTTCGATTAAGCTCATGTCTCTTCTTATAGTGGGATTTACAACTGCAATCCTGAATAGGTTTGGCATCTCACTCTCCTTTGAATCAGAAGGATGTCATTGTCATTCGGAATTAGAATCCGAATAATATTATGAATTTCTAATCTTTTGTACTTCAATTTAATCCTTGAACACAGCAAATTTCCTTTAATTCTCTTTTCTTTGGTGCTTTGCACCTTGAGCCTAGCCGTGACTCTAAATGTTTTGTCTCAAGCTTTACTTGACACAGAAACACCACAAGCACTTAACTGGAGAACTCTCTTTAAGTTCTGATTTTCTTTCAGTTACTCTAAGACAGTGGTGCTCAAAGTCTTTGGCATACTCTGTTAAATGCAATTGATGTCGACTCTAAGTGTTCTGTCTCAAGGATTACTTGACACAATCACACCACAAGCATATGACTAGGGAAACAACTCTTTGAGCTTTTAATCATGTCTGACCTCCCTAGTCATTGATGCTCAGAGCCTTGGACCTTGCTTTTATTTTTATCTTTTGCTGCTTCTTTTGCTTCAAGGATTAAACTTTCACTTAGTGCAGAGAATTCATAATAGTTTTCTAAATTCCCATTCCTTGTACATCAACATTCTTTGATTCAAGTTTAAATATGCATTGTTCATGTCATGCATTCAAAATCACAGAAAATACCACCACATTTAAGTAAATAAGACTAGTCTTAAATATAAACTCAATTTCTCATGCAGTACATCACTTCTTTTCTTTTCTTTTTAGATTCAAGTTCAGTAAGTGGTACATGAGACAAGATTTTTTTTATATACTAAAGATCATGCAGGCAATCAAAGCAACAGAGAACAGAAGACAACAAAATAAGAACGGAAGAGAAATAGAATGAAAGGAATTTAACCACCTTAGTTATGCTGGTGGCCATCTCATTCCTTCATGAAGAAGATTCATCTCCCTTTGGTGCTAAACAGAAAAGCCATAAGTGAAGCGTCAACACCAAACTTAAAGGTTTGCTTGTCCTCAAGCAAAGAAGAACTGAAAAGAGAGATGGACATGAAAAGACACACGGGAAAAAATTAGTATGATAAAGGAAGAATAAAAGGATAAAAGAACAAGAGAGAATTAGGATTCGGGAGGGAGAGAAAATGAAAACAGGGCGGCGCACTAGTGGAGTTGTGCGGCGCATGCGACGCGTACGCGTACAGCACGCGTACGCGTGGGGCGCGCGATTTTCATAGTGACACGTGAGCGTCAGGCACGCGTACGCGTGCCCTTGGTTTGTGCGCATTGTGCGACGGCAGTCGCGTCCACGCGTAACTCTCTATTCGCGTGGCTGGGGAACCAAAATTTCTCATCTGACGCGTGCGCGTCATGCACGCGCACGCGTGGATGACCATTTGTGCAAAGGACGTGCACGCGTCAGGGACGCGTACGCGTGATCAAGTTTGTGCCTCTTGCACACTTCCAGCCCCAAGCCATCACAACTCTCTGTCCAAACACTCATTGACGCCGATTTTAAGGATCACGCGTACGCGTCAGAGATGCGCATGCGTGGATGGCTAAAAGCGCAAACGACGCGCACGCATGAGGTATGCATACGCGTGATCTTGTTTGTGCGCAAAGCATGGTTCTAGCGCCACTCCTGCTCAACTCTCTGTTCACTTTTATTCTTCACGCATACACATATGACGCGTATGCGTCAGCGACGCTTACGCGTCGTGTGCTCTTTTTTTGTGGTGTTCGATTCCTGTTCTAAAATAGCTGCATGATCAGAACATACGTAAAACGAAAGAAAAACAGTACAAACTCAATAAAAATCAAAGAAATAAGAAAACTACTACTACGAAAAATAACTAAGGATACGAAATTATCGAGTTACCTCCCGACAAGTGCTTCTTTACCGTCACTAGCTTGACGGTCAGCTCCTCTAAGGAGGAGGATCATAGGGGCTCAGCTCTTCACCCCTTACTTTGAACTTCTTTCCTGTGTCTCCATAAAGTAGCTCAATATGATCCAGAGAGAGGATTCTGTTTACTGTATAAATCCACACTGGATTGCTAGTCAACACCACTTTCATTCCTGGGGAGAAACTTTCAGTGGGGATCTTTTTGTTTCTCCATCCTCTGGGTAATTTCTTCTTTTTGGGAACCTCCTCCTTGGTGGATGATGCATTCTCGACACCAAACTTAGGTTTGATGTCAGGAGGAATTTTATTGATTGTCATCAAAGGAGGTTTGAGCTGCAGATTCTGCTGTGCATCATCAGGGGGTTCTTAAAGGTTTGGATCAATAAGCTCAGTCTGCATGCACCTCTCTTCTTCATCTGCTGGATGTACATCTTTGAAAACATGAAAGACTAGTTGCTCATGATGCACTCTAAGCACTAATTCACCTTCTTCCACATCAATCAGAGCTCTTCCAGTGGCTAGGAATGGTCTTCCTAGGATTATAGAGGCATTCTCATCCTCCCCCATGTCAAGAATCACAAAATCTGCTGGGAGGAAGAACTTACCCACTTTCTGTATGCAAGCTTCATAGATTTGTCTGCCATCTGTAATGCTATCCTTGTGGGTTGTGCCTCTTAGATTTGTAGCTTCTTCATCATAGACAAGGGTATTAAATTGATGCTTGCTCCCAGATCACATAACGCTTTCTCAAAGGTTGTGCTCCCAATGGTGCATGGAATTTGAAAGCTCCCTGAATCTGGCATCTTCCTTGGCAAGGTATTCTGAATTATGGCACTACATTCCTTAATCAGGACCACTATCTCATCTCCCTTTAAAGGCTTCTTCTTTGACAACAACTCCTTCATGAATTTGACATAGAGAGGCATTTGCTCCAAAACCTCAGCAAAAGGAATATTGATTTGCAACTTTCTGAAGACTTCCAAGAACTTTGAAAACTGCTTGTCCTTGGTCTCCTTTTGAAGTCTCTGAGAATATGGTATTTTAGGCTTGTACTCAAGAGCCTTTGGCAATGTAGGATAAGGTCAAGAGAGTCTGGGAATGGATTGTCCGCACGCTTCGGAGGGACGTGCTCTACTTCTTCCTTCTTCTCCTCTGGAGCTTCTTTTTCAACTGGCTCCTCATTAACTTGTGCTTCCATACTTGCCACTTGTCCACTTATCAAGGTGATAGTCTTGCATTCCTCTCTTGGATTTGGAATTGTGTTACCAGGAAGGCTATTAATGGTCCTCTTATCAATTTCATTAACTTTTGTGGCTAATTAACCCATCTGAATCTCCAAGTTTTGAATTGTATTTGCAGACCTCTCAAGTATTTGCTTGTTTAGTTGGCCCATTTGCACCTCCAAGTTTCTGATGGAGGCTCTGGTTTCCTGCATAAAACTCCTCATCATCGCCCAATTAGAATCTTGTTGGGATTAAGAATTTGCCTGCTGAGGTGGTTGTTGTTGATGAGACTGAAATTGGCAGTTATTATGATTGTTCTGTTGGAAACTGCCCTGAGAATTATTGTTAAAATTCTAAGATCTCTGAGGTTGGTCCATCCACCCAAGATTGTATGTCTTAGAGTATGGATCATTATTGGGGTTTCTAGGACCACTCCCCATGTAATTTACCTGTTCAGAAAAAGATTGAGCATAATCATAATTCTCATTTTGTACAAAATTACCTGTCATGTCATAAGAGACCTCTTGATGTGCATTCTGAGTG
Organism: Arachis ipaensis; assembly: GCF_000816755.2. Lineage (NCBI taxonomy): Eukaryota > Viridiplantae > Streptophyta > Magnoliopsida > Fabales > Fabaceae > Arachis > Arachis ipaensis. The sequence continues at coordinate 33,514,058 of NC_029788.2, forward strand.
TTGACAGCTAAAACTTGCATTCTACTCAACTGTTGAGTAATTAGATTTAGTTGCTGAGTCAAAAGCTTGTTCTGAGCAAGAAGAGCATCAACAGCTTCCACTTCCAAAACATCTCTCTTTTGAGGAGCCTCAGAGTTCACAGAATTCCTGTTAGATGAATACAAATATTGATTGCTAGCAACCAATTCAATAAGTTCAATAGTCTCCTCAGGTGTCTTCTTCATGTGCAATGAACCACCTGAAGAATTATCTAAGCACATCTTGGACATCTCACCCAAGCCTTCATAAAAGATATCTAGCTGGGTCCATTTGGAGAACATGTCCGGAGGGCGTTGCTTAGTCAGCAACTTGTACCTCTCCCAAGCTTCGTAGAGGGCCTCACCATCCTTCTGTCTAAAGGTCTGAACCTCCATCCTAAGCTTAGTCAACTTCCTTGGTGGGAAAAATTTAGTAAGAAACCCAGTAACAACCTTGTCCCAAGTATCCAAACTCTCCTTGGGTTGGGAATCTAGGCAAAGCTTTGCTCTATCCTTCAGAGCAAACGGAAAGAGCATGATTTTGTATACCTCTGGGTTCACTCCATTTGTCTTCACAGTATCACAAATCTGCAAAAAATTAGAAATAAATTAATTTGGGTCCTCTTGGGGCAGACCATGATACTGGCAGTTTTGTTGCACCAGAGTGACTAATTGTGGTTTCAGCTCAAAGTTGTTTACAGCTATAGGAGGCACCACAATGCTTTTTCCATAAATATCTGCAGTAGGACCAGTGTAAGAGCCAAGCACTCTCCTTTGTTGCTCATTCCCATTCGGATTTGCCACATTGGCATTAGCAGCATCATTGGGATCCATAGTGGATTCTGCAGCCTTGTAAAGTCTTGCTTGTTGCAAATGCTACCTGAAAGTTCTTTCAGGTTCAGGATCAAAGTCTAAGAGATGTTCTTTGTCTCTGTTCATGCGCATAAACAAACAGAAGACAAGAAAAGATGGAACTCTCTATGTCAGAGTGCAGAGAATTCCCAGTGAGGTAACCTGTGTAAAGAAATAAAATAAAATACTAAATAAAATAAATAAATAAATTTCAAAAATTATGAGTGAAATTAAGGCAGAAAAATTCGAAAACAACTAAAAAATATAAATAGGAAAAATTAAAATAAGAATAACTAGGTAACACCAAACTTAAATTCAGAAATTAAGGAAAAATATTAGTGCTATTTATTTATTTATTTATTATTTTTTTCGAAAATACAAAAGCAAAATTAAAAAAAATCAAAACTAAAATGCCTAATCTAAGCAATCAAACAACTAATAGTTGTTAATCACTATCAATCTCCAGCAACGGCGCCAAAAACTTGGTGCGAAATTTATAACCCACAAACTAACCGGCAAGTGCACCGGGTCGTACCAAGTAGTACCTCAAGTGAATGAGGGTCGATCCCACGAGGATTGATGGCCTAAGCAACAATGGTTAAGTGATTTACTTAGTTAGACAAATAGAAAATAGTGTTTGAGAGTCCAAAAATCATTAAACATGAAACTCAGAATATCAGAAGACAGGCAATAAATAGGTTGGGAAAACAATAAGAAGAAGGCAGTTAAGGCTTCAGAGTTATCTATTTTCCGGATTGATTTTTCTTATTAATTTATTTTAACCATGCAAGATTTAATTCATAGCAAACTATATGTGACTAGACCCTAATTTCTTAGACCTTTCTAGTCTCCTCTAAAATTCATCAAACGTCAATTCTTTGGTTAATTAATTCCAATTAGAGGGTAAAGTTTAATTCTAGTTATTATGCCACAAAAATCCAAATTATCCAAATATAAGAGGATTATATGTCACGTATCCCGTTAAATCCATATAATTAAAAATTTAGGAGAATATATTTTCAAGCTGTTGTTCAAGTAAAGAGCTTTTCCAAGTTATACAAGAACTCAATTAGAAAGGGGGTCATACTTCTGTTCCACCCAATTTCATAAAATATAGAACAAAAATAATTCTTGAATTATATGAATCAAAACATGAATTAAAAGATAAAAATAATAGAATCAATCCATACAATAGACAGAGCTCCTAACCTTAATAGTGGAGGTTTAGTTGCTCATGGTTTACAGAGAAAAACTAGGATTCAGGTAAACTGTAATTTACAGAATGAGATGGAATAGAATCCCCCTATCTTTTATATCTAATCCTAATAAATTTAAAATCTAATTTCTAAAAATAATATATTTTCCTATTTTAAAATTTAAATTTAAATCAGAATTAATTATGACAATCAGCAAGTCTTCAATTGATGGATGGGGACCACTTAATTCCTTCACTCTGCAGCCTCTGATCTATGCTTTCTGGGCTGAAAACTGGGTCAAAAATAGCCCATAAATCATCCCCAGTATTTTTTGCGTTTTCTGCACGTGGCGCATGTCACGCGTACGCGTCAGTCATGCGTACGCGTCGATGGTCTTCTTCGCATGTCACGCGTATGCTTCAGGTACGCGCACGCGTCACTCCTTGCTGGTTTTCTTCTTTAATTCTTGTGATGTAGAACTCCATCAAATCCAGCTGAATGCTACCTAAAATAAGCAGAATTGTACAAGACTCAAAGTAGCATCCATAGTGGCTAAAAGATAATTAATTCTTGATTAAACTCAACAATTTAAATGCAAATTCACTAGGAAAAGATAAGAAAGATGCTCACGCATCAACAAGCGCTTCTTTAATGTCACTAGCTTGACGATCAATTCTGCTAATTCAGCAGATGAGCAGACCTCTGGCGATCAATTTCGCCTCCAAGATAGTGCTTCAACCTCTGGCCATTCACTGTAAATTTCCTGTCAGAATTCTCTTCCTGTATTTCCACATGACCATATGGTGAAGCTCTGGTAACCACAAACTGTCCTGACCACCGGGATTTCAGCTTTCCGGGAAAGAATTTTAGCCTTGAATTATAGAGAAGCACTCTCTGTCCTGGCTCAAAGACTCTGATGGCAATCTTCTTGTCATGCAATAACTTGGTTCTCTCCTTATAGAGCTTGGCATTCTAATAGGTTGAATATCTAAATTCATCAAGCTCATTTAACTGAAGCATTCGCTTAATTCCTGCAGCTTCTGAATCAAGATTCAGATACTTGATTTCCCAGTAAGCTTTATGCTCTAGCTCAATTGGCAAGTGACAGGCTTTGCCATAGACCAACTGATAAGGGGACATGCCAATGGGAGTCTTGAACGCTGTCTGGTATGCCCAGAGAGAATCATCAAGCTTCCTAGACCAGTCCTTTCTTGAAACACTGGCAGTCTTCTCTAGAATCCTCTTGAGTTCCCAGTTGAAAACTTCAACCTGTCCGCTTGTCTGAGGGTGATAGGGGGTTGCCACTTTATGATGGACTCCATATCTTTTCAGAAGGGAGTCCAGCTGTCTGTTACAAAAGTGGCTTCCACCATCACTAATGAGTGTCCTTGGAACACCAAATCAGCTAAAGATATATCTCTGAAGAAAGCTCATTACCACCCTGGCATCATTGGTGGGTAGAGCCACAGCTTCCACTCACTTGGACACATAGTCAACTGTCACTAGAATATAGTTGTTTGAATGTGAGGGTGGGAAAGGTCCCATGAAATCAATACCCCACACATTAAACAACTCAACCTCAAGAATCCCCTGCTGTGGCATTTCATGGTTGGCAGGGAGATTCGTGGCTTTTTCACATCTGTCACAGTGCTTCACAAACGCTCTTGAATCTCTGAAAAGAGTCGGCCAGTAGAATCCACTTTGCAGGACCTTCGTAGCTGTCCTTTCACCACCAAAGTGACCTCCATAATCAGAACCATGACAGTGCCAAAAAATCTGCTGCTTTTCCTCATTCGGGACACATCTCCGGATGATACCATCTGAACACCTTTTAAAAAGGTATGGTTCCTCCCAAATGTAGTACTTTGCATCCGTCAATAGCTTCTTTACTTGTTGCCTACTATACTCCTTTGGAATAAAATTCATGGCTTTGTAATTCACAATATCTGCAAACCATGGAGCCTGCTAAATGAGGAACAATTGCTCATCAGGAAATGTTTCAGTCACAGCTGTGGGTGGTTGTACTCCTGCATCAGGCTCAATTCTAGAGAGATAATCAGCTACTTAATTTTCTGACCCTTTCCTGTCTTTTATCTCAATATCAAACTCCTGAAGGAGCAACACCCATCTGATTAATCTTAGTTTAGAATCCTGTTTGGTTAGAAGGTACTTCAAAGCAGCATGATCAGTATAAACAATAACCTTAGAACCAATTAAATAGGACCTAAACTTATCAACAGCATACACAATAGCTAATAATTCTTTTTCTGTAGTTGTGTAATTCTTTTGGGCATCATTTAACACGCGGCTAGCATAGTAAACGACATGTACAAGCTTACCATGCCTCTGTCCTAAAACAACTCCTATAGCAAAGCCACTAGCATCACACATCAATTCAAGTGGTAGATCCCAGTCAGGGGGAGCTATAATGGGAGCAGAGGTAAGGTTTGCTTTCAGAGTTTCAAAAGCATGCAGGCAATCAGAATCAAAGACAAAAGGAACATCAACAACCAACAGGTTGCTTAATGGTTTAGCAATTTTAGAAAAATCCTTTATAAATCTTCTATAAAATCCTGCATGACCCAAGAAACTCCTGACTGCCTTAACATTAGTTGGTGGTGGTAATTTTTCAATTACCTCCACCTTTGCTCTGTCAACCTCAATCCCTTTACTTGAAATCCAGTGTCCAAGAACAATACCTTCTGTAACCATAAAATGGCATTTTTTCCAATTTAAAACAAGGTTTGATTCTTGACACCGTTTCAAGACAAGAGATAGATGCTTAAGGTAGGATTCAAAAGAATTACCAAAAACAGAAAAATGATCCATAAAAACCTCAATGAACTTTTCAACCATGTCAGAAAAAATTGAAAGCATACACCTCTGAAAATTTGCCGGAGCATTACAAAGTCCGAATGGCATTCTCCTATAAGCAAATACTCTAAAGGGGCATGTGAATGCTGTCTTCTCTTGATCTTGAGGGTCCACTGCAATTTGATTATATCCAGAATATCTATCTAGAAAACAATCAAAAGCATGACCAGCTAACCTTTAAAGCATCTGATCAATGAAAGGCAGGGGGAAGTGATCCTTTCTTGTAGCAGTGTTGAGCCTCCTGTAGCCTATACGCATTCTCCAACCTGTGACTTTTCTTGTAGGAATAAGCTCATTCTTTTCATTCTTGATCACTGTCATCCCTACTTTCTTGGGAACTACCTGCACAGGACTTACCCAAGGACTGTCAAAAATAGGGTAAATAATACCTGCTTCTCATAATTTCATTACCTCTTTTTGGACCACCTCTTTCATGGTTGGATTGAGTCTCCTTTGTGGTTGCACAACTGGTTTAGCATCATCTTCAAGGAGAATCTTGTGCATACACTTGGTTGGACTAATCCCCTTCAAGTCACCAATGGTCCACCCAAGAGCTGTTTTATGGCTCCTGAGCACTGAAATAAGCGCCTCTTCCTCTTTAGGCTTCAGGGAAGAACTAATAATCACTGGATATGAATCATTTTCACCCAAGAACACATATTTCAGAGAAGGAGGTAAAGGTTTGAGCTCAAGCTTGGGGGCTTCCTCCTCTGATTTAGGCGTGTGAACCATGGCCTTTTGGGGTGGTGAATCATCAACTTCAACTGATTCATGCTCAGAAATAGGATCCAGAATGTCATCAAGTACTTCAGCTTTCAGTAACTCTTGAACAAGTGGTTCAATAACATCTATTTTCATACACCCTTCAGAATCATTAGGGTGCTTGAGAGCTTCAAAAACATGAAGGACCACATGTTCTTCATTGACCCTCAGGGTTAATTCACCGTTTTGCACATCAATCAGAGCTCTACCTGTAGCTAAAAAGGGTCTACCAAGTATAATAGAGGATTTTACCTCCTCTTCCATGTCTAATATAACAAAATCAATAGAAAAAATAAATGGTCCTACTTTAACAAGTAAATCCTCAACAACACCCACAGGTAATTTAATAGAAAGGTCAGCAAGTTGAAGAGAAATACGAGTGGGTTTTACCTCCTCAATCTGAAGTCTTTTCATCACTGAAAGTGGCATGAGATTGATGCTAGCTCCAAGGTCACATAAAGCTCTCTGAATGGTGACATCTCCAATGGTGCAAGGAATTACAAAGCTCCCTGGATCTGGCATCTTCTCAGGAAGGTTGTGTTGAATAATGGCACTACATTCCTTGGTTAACACCACTGTTTCTTTTTCCTTCCAATTCCTCTTGTGGGTCAACAATTCTTTCATAAATTTTGCATAGAGAGGCATTTGCTCAAGAGCCTCTACAAAAGGAATGTTGATCTACAGCTTCTTAAAGACATCTAAAAATTTAGAAAACTGCTTTTCTTTGGAAGCCTTCTGAAGCCTCTGAGGATATGACATTTTTTGCTTGTATTCAGGAGCCTTTAGCAAGGTGGGATAAGTGTCAAGAGAATCAGAGAATGGGTTGTCTGCACGCTTAGGAGGGGCGTGTTCTACTTCGTCCTTCTTCTCCTCTGGAGTTTCTTTTTCAATTAACTCCTCATTGACCTTGGGCTCAGAGCCAGCTACTTTACCACTTCTCAATTGAATAACCTTGCAGTCTTCTCTTGGGTTCACTACTGTATCACCTGGAAATGTACTTGCAGACCTCTCAGGTATTTTCTTGCTCAGTTGGCCCATTTGCACCTCCAGGTTTCTAATGGAGGCTATGGTTTCCTGCATAAAACTCCTCATCATCTCCCAATTAGAATCTTCTTGGGATTTAGAGTTTGCCTGCTGAGGTGATTGTTACTACTGAGACTGAAATTGACGGTTATTGTAATTGTTCTGTTGGAAGCCGCCCTGAGAATTATTGTTGAAATTCTGAAGTCTCTGAGGTTGGTCTTTCCACCCAAAATTTGGGTGATTTTCCCACCCCTGATTGTATGTCTTAGAGTATGGATCATTATTGGGATTTCTAGGACCACTCCCTATGTAATTGACCTGTTCAGAAGAAGATTGAGTATAATCATAATTATCATTTTGCACAAAATTACCTGTCATGTCATAAGGGACCTCTTGAGGTGGATTTTGGGTATTGATAGCCAAGACTTGCATGCCACCCATCTGTTGAGTAAGTAGACTTATTTTCTGAGACATAAGCTTGTTCTGAATGAGAATAGCATTAAGAGCTTCTACTTCCATAACACCCTTCTTCTGAGGAGCCTAAGAGTTCACAGGATTCCTATTAGACGAGTATAAATATTAGTTGTTAGCAACCAATTCAATAAGCTCAATAGTCTCCTCCGGTGTCTTCTTCTTGTGCAGTGAATCACCTGCAGAATTATCTAAGCACATCTTGGATATTTCACCCAAACTTTCATAAAAGATATCTAGTTGGGTCTATTTGGAGAACATGTCCAGAGGACATTGCCTAGTCAGTAGCTTGTATCTCTCCCAAGCTTCATAGAGAGTTTCACCATCCTTTTGCCTGAAGGTCTAAACCTCCACCCTAAGCTTAGTCAGCTTCTTTGGTGGGAAAAATTTAGTAAGAAACTCAATAACAACCTTGTCCCAAGTATCCAAACTCTCCTTGGGTTGGGAATCTAGCCATAGCTTTGCTCCATCCCTCAGAGCAAATAGGAAGAGCATGAGTTTGTACACCTCAGGGTTCACTCCATTTGTCTTCATAGTATCACAAATCTGCAGAAAATTAGAAATAAATTGATTTGGGTCTTCGTGGGAAAGACCATGATACTAGCAGTTTTGTTGCACTAAGGTGACCAACTGTGGCTTCAACTCAAAGTTGTTCGCAGCTATAGGAGGCACCACAATGCTTTTTTCATAAAGATCTGCAGTAGGAGCAGAGTAAGAGCCAAGCACTCTCCTTTGTTGCTCATTCTCATTCGGATTTGCCACATTGGCATTAGCAATATTATTAGGATCCATAGTGGATTCTACAGCCTTGTAAAGTCTTGTTTGCTGCAAGCGCCGCCTGAAAGTTCTTTCAGGTTCAGGATCAAAGTCTAAAAGATGTTCTTTGTCTCTGTTCCTGCACATAAACAAACAGAAGACAAGAAAAGATGGAACTCTCTACGTCAGAGTGCAGAGAATTCCCAGTGAGGTAACCTAAGTAAAGAGATAAAAATATTGAATAAAACAAACAAACCTAAAATTCGAAAATTACTAGTAAAATTAAGACTAAAAATTTTCGAAATTATTAGGCAAATTAAAGAAGAAAAATTAAAATAAGACTAACTAGGAAACACCAAACTTAATTTCAGAAATTAAGAAAAATATTAGTATTAAATTATTTTTTATTTTTTTTTATTTTTTTCGAAAATACTAAAGCAAAATTCAAATAAAATTAAAACTAAAACACCTAATCTAAGCAATCAAACAACTGATAGTTGTTAATCACTATCAATTCCCGGCAATGGCGTCAAAAACTTGGTGCAGAATTTACAACCACAAACTAACCGGCAAGTGCACTGGGTCGTACCAAGTAATACCTCAAGTGAGTGAGAGTCGATCCCATGAGGATTGACGGACTAAGCAACAATGGAGAATTAAAACAAGCAAGCAGTAAATTAGTTGTGAATAAAATATGGAGAAAGCAGTTAAGGCTTCAGAGTTATCTATTTTCCGGATTGACTTTTCTTATTAATTTATTTTAATCATGCAAGATTTAATTCATGGCAAACTATATGTGACTAGACCCTAATCCCTTAGACCTTTCTAGTCTCCTCTAATTCTCATCAACCGCCAATTCCTTGGTCAATTAATTCCAATTAGAGGGTGAAATTCAATTCTAGTTTATATGCCACAGAAATCCTAATTATCTAAATATAAGAGGATTATATGTCACGTATCCCGTTAAATCCAGATAATTAGAATTTAGGAGAATTTGTTTTCAAGCTGTTGTTCAAGTAAAGAGCTTTTCCAAGTTATACAAGAACTCAATTAGAAAGAGGGTCATACTTCCGTTCCACCCAAATTCATAAAATAAAGAATGAAAATAATTCTTGAATTATAAATCAGTACATGAATTAAAATAGACAAAAACAATAGAATCAATCCATACAATAGACAGAGCTCCTAACCTTAACAGTGGAGGTTTAGTTGCTCATGGTTCAGAGAGAAAATAAAGATTCCGGTAAACTGTAAATTGGACTGAGGTGGAATAATCCCCAAAAGAGAAGTTTCTTTTCTCTTTTATATCTAATCCTAATTAATTTAAAATCTATTTTTCTAAAACTAAATAATATCTTTTCCTATTTTTAAAATAAAAATTAAAGTTTAAATCAGAATTAATTATAGCAATCAGCACGTCTTCAATTGATGGATGGGGACCACTTGCTTCGTAGGATCCACGCCTAACTTGAAGTGGGCAGAACCAATCTTGCGTGAATCTCCCTTGAGTCTCTGCTATCCCCTGGCTCTAGTCTGTGTTTCTGGGCCGAAAACTGGGTCAAAACTCTGCCCGAAATTGCCCCTAGCGTTTTCTGCACGTGGCGCATGTCACGTGTACGCGTCAGTCACGCGTACGCGTGAGGTACGCGCATGCGTCGCTGTGCAAATCTCCAAATCACGCGCATGCGTCAAGTACGCGCACGCGTCGCTCCTTGCTGGTTATCTCCATCAAATCCAACCGAATGCTACCTAAAATAAACAGAATTGCACAAGACTCAAAGTAGCATCCATAGTGGCTAAAAGATAATTAATTCTTGATTAAACTCAACAAATTGAATGCGAATTCACTAGAAAAAGATAGAAAAAGTGCTCACACATCACGTTCATAGTTGCAGCTGTGCTTCTATGCAAAGGTAACAATTTGATAACATATAATTGAGCTTAGTAATTTGTTAGTGTTATTGAATTTTCCCAATTTGATATTTGGCTTCATGAAAAATGAAATGGAATTTAGTGATTCCAAGTTCATTTGAAATAGAGAATGCTTCATGCTTCATTAACTTCGACCTTCCTCAGTTCCCAATTAAAACTTGATGAGAAAATTTGAAGCAAATATAATCTTCAGGAATTTAAAGCTTTCAATTTTTATAAATTACATTTTTTCTTCCTCTAGACCTATCATGATGTTCTAGACTGGTAGAAATGATTTTTCTTACTATTCTTATACCAACAGATGAATTTTGTCGTGACCTGTGAGGTAAAATTCGGTGTTGCAGATTTGATTTATGGAAATAGATTAGGGAAAATTAGGTGCTCAATTCCTTTATAGAATAAAAAAATGTAGAGGGTGAAATTGTGAATATAAAAAAATAGAGATAGTCAGTTTTAAATTATTTTGACAAGTCCATATAATGGAACTCTTCTTGAAAACTGCATAGAATACCTTGCCATCTATATATATGAGTCAATGCCACAACCACTCACAATTATTATTATTAGCAGTAAGAATCATATTATCATGCCCTACTAATTAATAACAAAATATTATGGCAAGTTGGAGGATATAATTGAGGTTAGCTATTATGGGCGACTCACTGTTGTTCTCTTCAAATGTAAATGGGCTGATTCCACTCGACATAGAGGATATAGAAGAGATCAATGGCATTTTCATTGTGTTAACTTTGAAAGACCAATTCATACTGGTGAACATGAAGAAGATGAGCCTTATATTCTAGCATCACAAGCATCAATGGTATACTATGTAGATGATGTCATTAACAAAGGATGGAGTATTATTGTTTATTTAAAACCAAGAGATTTATATGAAATGGGTGATAAAATTGAAGAGGCTACAGATGAGGATGAGCCACATCAAGAGCAAGCTCTTGATCAATATTTTGGTAACAGTGATGAATATATTCAATTGGCAACAAACCACTTGATCGATGACGTAGTTGACTCATAATGAGAAATCTATGGTTTAATTAAGCTTATTTATATATTTGTTAATTTTAAGGTTATGGTTAATCCGTTGACTTGTTCATAAATTTTATCTTTGGTCTAATTTTGTGTGAAATATAACATGCTTTTTGAGTTATTTTCTCTAACTTTTTGTTGTTAAATTCATCTACAGCAATGCCAAAGTGTAAACGGTTTACTTAACCCCTGAGATCAGCTCCTCAACCTGAAAATGGTTTTGATCAGTCTAATGACGAGGTATTTCACAATTCACCTACGGATATCTCACCACCTAATCATGATTCAAAAATACAAAGCAATATGGATAGTAATACGGATCATTCACTGCCTAATTAAGGATCCCAATAACATACTAGGCATTTTGGTGGACGTCAATCTTCTTAATATTGGACCGTGGAGACAGTAGGTATGGTGCACAATAAATTTGTTTTCTCATGCTGAGTTGCTAAATAAGTGCTTTCTATATAAATGCAGATTTTTATATTTTAATCTTTATATGTAATATATTTTTTTGTGCAATCTCTTGTATGAAAGTAGAAAAGTGATGCATTGATAGTTGAACATGTACTCTGCCAATTTGTACAGGTCTAATGCTGATGATTTAGCTTTCTATGTTGCTATGGTTGAATAATCCTAAAGTTTATTTATTTTGAGGCATATGATAAAAATTTTAATTGTACGAAAATGTAGCTCAAAATATTTTTAATAAAACTCTTAAAATTTTCACCTAACTCCCGAGGCATAAAATGAAAATACGAAATAGTACTACTCCTATAATATTACTAGATGACAAAGTGATATGCATATGCATAATGATCATATCCGATAATTAAGGTGGCCACATTGCATTCTTAATTAAGTGATATCTCAATCCAATTTGGCCATTCGTAAGTAAGACTAAACTAATACAAGCCTGTATTCCACTGCTTAATCTTTTATGTTGTTTGGTCCACACTATATATATATGTACTTACCATTTCGATACACCGAAGGAGAAGGAGCGCCATTTCGATATCAGGAAGCTATTCCCATTTTGCTCCTTTTCCCTCTATAATATAGTTTATGTTATTGTTGCCACCCACGGAGTCATTTTGTTTCCTTTTGTGGAATGCGAATGCAGTGTTGCTCTGCTACCTAGTAGGATCAATCATCAGTGGCTCAGTTTGTTTCATTGATCTATGATTTTGAATTTGGGTTCTGAATGTTTGTTTCTCTTCTTTTCATGGCATTCTTCTTTTTGTGATTATATCTAGATGTGCTTTCTAACATTCTTTTCTCTTTTAAAACTGGTGGTGTACATGGATCGGATTCCTTGATTTTTTATTTATCAAGTTTTGCCTTTATTATTTATTATTTAAGATTTTGATTGAGGGTCTTCTAGATTCTGACGAGTTGCATTTGTCGTTGTCCGTGGTTCTATTTTTTCCTTGATGTAAAGATGATTTTTTTAAATAATTTATTTATGTATTTTTATTCAGTGATATATGATTTTCAATTTGTTTATTTTTAGGATCTAATCCACAGCTGAACAGTGGTGTTCATATGATTTACATGAGTTCTAGACAAATTTGCTATTTTTCATTTTTACTTAAGGTGTACTCCTATAAACTACGAAATATTCTTAATTCTTGAGAGTTCATTTTTATTTTTTTTAGGGGTACTTAACAAATGTTCTGTTGCAAACTTAGTCTTCTTTTGCCCAAGTGATCTGTTTCTTTCTTGATCATAGTGTCTAGGAGTGAAATTTTATTCTGGGATTTGTATTGTCCTTTGTGTTATATGTGAATTATTCATAATTGTTTAAAATTTAAAAGTTTTCAATTGTAAAATGTTTAAAATTTAATTTTTAAAAGTAAATATGTACTTACATATAATTAATTTTATATGCAAATACTTTGTGTTTAAATTTTTAATTTAATTTAAAACTTTTTAAATAAAGGCACAGATGGAACTATTAAGACTAGAAGGCTAAAAGTTAAAGAAATGGATAACTTATCTAGAGATGAGTAAGTTGTTGTGAACTTTGAAGATCAACAAGCTATTGGAGAAGCTCATGGTTTGCTTGCTGGATATCTAGAAACATTGGCAGTTGATTGTAAGTTATTTCCAATCAATTTCTCAAAGTGGTCAGGACTTTTAGGCATACCTCGATCTAGATTTGAAGAGTGTTTTAGTAACTTGCTGAAGGTATGTATTTGAAATATTTACTTTTATCAAATTCTTATTAAAATTTTCTATTGTTAATGATATCTTGTTATTTATGTATGATTCTTTTTTATAGCCAAAATTTCATTTCAAAATTTCTGAGGGCATTTGGTGCGTGTACGCAAACCCCACACTTCTGTACAGCAGTACCAGTAATTACACTAGGTCGTCCAAGTAATACCTGAGTGAGTCAGGGTTGATCCCACGAGGATTGTGGCTTGAAGCAAGCTATGGTTATCTTGCAGGTCTTAGTCAAGCGGAATCAGAAGGTTGTATATGAAGTTGGTTGAAGTATGATAATCATGAAACTATGAAAGCAAAAGGGGTAGAAAATACTGATAGGAATAGAGTTGAGACTTGGAGTTGCTTCGTCTTTCTGAATTAATTCTGGTACTACTGCTCTCCTTGCTTGTGAGTGATTTCTTCAGTGGTAGACTGTATGTGATTGACACTGGTTTGAGCAGCTGCCAATACTCCTCCGGATCTGAACCCCAGGTTTAGTGTGGATCCATCTCTGCTTGAGGGTGAAGTGCGTACAGTCCATTCTCCTTCATGATCCTACTCAAAACGCCATAGACAAGGTCGGATCTTCCGGATCAGAGAATGCTGCAATTTTGGGTTCTAGCCTCTACCACAGAGACCCTAATCTCCCCGAAAATCGGCTAAACTGATGTCTCGAGAAGTCCCCAACGAAGTTGTGGATTAGCCGTATGAGAGATGTATATTCAAGCTGTTGGTCGTCCTTTTCCGGTGAAAGACGCATTCTGACCCCAAGTAGATGCGGGTGTTTATCAGGCACGTTCATCTTAATGTGATGAACAGAGCTAATTGGTTAGATCATCCTATTCACCACGATGAAGCTCCTCAATTTCAGCCAGAAAATACCTGAAATTGCCTAAAAACACAAAAACCCATAATAGAATCCAAAAACGTGAATTTAACACTAAAACCTATAAAAACTCAATAAAAACTAAACAAAAACTATGAAAGCAAAAGGGGTAGAAAATACTGATAGGAATAGAGTTGAGAGTTGGAGTTGCTTCGTCTTTCTGAATTAATTCTGGTACTACTGCTCTCCTTGCTTGTGAGTGATTTCTTCAGTGGCAGACTGTATGTGATTGACACTGGTTTGAGCAGCTGCCAATACTCCTCCAGATCTGAACCCCAGGTTTAGTGTGGATCCATCTCTGCTTGAGTGTGAAGCGCGTACAGTCCATTCTCCTTCATGATCCTACTCAAAACGCCATAGACAAGGTCGGATCTTCCGGATCAGAGAATGCTGCAATTTTGGGTTCTAGCCTCTACCACAGAGACCCTAATCTCTCCGAAAATCGGCTAAACTGATGTCTCGAGAAGTCCCCAACGAAGTTGTGGATTAGCCGTATGAGAGATGTATATTCAAGCTGTTGGTCGTCCTTTTCCGGTGAAAGACGCATTCTGACCCCAAGTAGATGCGGGTGTTTATCAGGCACGTTCATCTTAATGTGATGAACAGAGCTAATTGGTTAGATCATCCTATTTACCACGATGAACGGATCGAAGAGAAATAGTAGTACTTTTATTAATTTATAGGACTCAGCAGGGCTCCTCCCCTCAACTTAGGAGGTTTAGAGACTCATACTGAAGGCCAGAAAATACCTGAAATTGACTAAAAACACAAAAACCCATAGTAGAATCCAAAAACGTGAATTTAACACTAAAACCTATAAAAACTCAATAAAAACTAAACAAAAACTACTAAAAACTATATGAAAGTGATGTCAAAAAGCGTATAAAATATTCGCTCATCAAAACACTAAACTTAAGCCATTGCTTGTCCCCAAGCAACTAAAAACACAGTAGGATAAAAAAAGAAAATTAAGATACAATAAATTCCTAAGATTCAAATGAAGCTTAGTTACAATTAGATGAGCGGGACTTAGTAGCTTTTTGCTTCTGAATAGTTTTGTCATCTCACTATCCATTGAAACTCAGAGATGTTGGCATCCTTAGGAACTTAGAATCTAGATGATATTATTGACTTTCCTAGTTAAGCTTATTTTGATTCTTGAACACAGCTTTCTGAGTCTTGGCCGTGACCCTAAGTACTCTGTTTTCCAGTATTACCACCGAATACATTCATGCCACAAACACTTTAACTGGGTTAACCTTTTCAGATTGTGACTCAGCTTTGCTAGAGTCCCCAGATAGAGGTGTCCAGAGTTCTTAAGCACACTCTTTTTGCTTTGGACCACGACTTTAACCGCTCAGTCTCAAGCTTTTCACTTGACACCTTCACGCCACAAGCACATGGTTAGGGACAGCTTGATTTAGCGTCTTAGGCCAGGATTTTATTCATTTAGGCCCTCCTAACCACTAATGCTCAAAGCCTTGGATCCTTTTACCCTTGCCTTTTAGTTTAAAGGGTTATTGGCTTTTTGCTCTTGCCTTTTGGTTTAAAGAGTTGTTGGCTTTTTCTGCTTGCTTTTTATTTTTCTTTTTCGCCAATTTTTTTTCGCATGCAAGCTTTTTCTTTTTCTTTTTACTGCTTTTTCTTGCTTCAAGAATCAATTTTAGAGATTTTTCAGATTATCATAATACTTTTCCTTTTTTCTTATTCTTTCAAGAGCCAACATTTATAAATTTCAACTTCAAATATGCACTGTTTATTCATACATTTAGAAAACAAAAGCAATTGACACCACATCAACATAATTAAACTAATCTTGTTTTAAACTTGAAATTCATGCATCTCTCAGTTCTTTTCAAATAAAAATTTTTCATTTAAGCAAGGTGAGAGATATATGAAATATTTTACAACTTAAAGACATCAATGCAAATGATCATGCAACTAGAACAAGAGAACAGATAAATAAACAGACAGAAAATAGAAAAATAATAAAGAAAAAGAATAAAAGAGAACAAATCCACCTTTAATGGTGGCGCCTAGTGCTCCTCCTTGAGGATCCAATGTGCTGCTTGATCTCTTCTATGTTATCCCTTTGCCTTTGTTGCTCTTCCCTCATAGTTGGTCTTCCCTAATGGCTATTTGATCTTCTCTTATTTCATTGAGGGTGGTAGCATGCTCTTGATGCTCCATCCTCAATTCCTCCATGTTAGTGCTCAATTCTCTAAGAGAAGTTTGCCATTGATCCCAATATCTTTGGGGAGGAAAATACATCCCTTGAGGCATCTCAAGGATCTCATGCTGAGGCGGCTGTTCAGGCTCTTGTACATGCTCTCTTGTTTGCTCCATTCGCTCCTTAGTGATGGGCTTATCCTCCCCAATGGAGACATCTTCATTTATGACAATTCTAATTGAATTGCATAAGTGACAGATTAGGTATGGGAATGCTAACCTTGCATTGGTGTGAGGCTTCTCAGCTACCTTGTACAATTCTTGAGGAATCACCTCATGTACTTCCATCTCAGTTCCAATCATGATGCAATGGATCATGATGGCTCTATCAATGGTCACTTCTGACCGGTTGCTAGTAGGAATGATGGATCTTTAGATGAATTCCAACCATCCTCTAGCTATGGGCTTTAGGTCAACCCTTCTTAACTGAATGGGCTTGCCTTGGAAATCTCTTTTCTACTGTGTGCCTTCTACATAGATATCTGAGAGCACTTGATCCAATCTCTGATCATGGTTCTCCTAGTGTAAAGATGAGAATCTCCTTGCAATAGAGGCAAGTTGAACGCTAACCTCATACTTTCCAAGCTGAAATCTAAGATTCTTCCTCGGACCATGGTGATCCAATTCCTTGGATTTGGGTTCACACTAGTGTGATAGTTTTTGGTAACCCATGCATTAGCATAAAACTCATGCACAATGAGAATTCCAACATCTTGAATGGGATTGGTTAGGACCTCCCAACCTCTTCTCCGGATCTCTCTTCGAATTTTCAGATACTCATTCTTCTTGAGCATGAAAGGGACCTCAGGGATCATTTTTTTCTCAGCCACTACTTCATAGAAGTGGTCTTGGTGGCTTTGGTGATGAATCTCTTTATTTCCCAAGATTCAGAGGGATTGGCAACAACCTTTCCTTTCCTCTTTCTAGAGGGTTCTCCAACCTTGGGTGCCATGAATAGTAATGGAAAGAAAAAAAGCTATGCTTTTCCAACACCAAACTCAAAACTTTGCTCGTCCTCGAGCAAAAATAGAAGAATAAAGTAGAAGAAGAATAAAATAGAAAGAGGGAGAGGGAGAGAGAGGGCTCGGCCTTGTGGGGTGGGTATGGGTGGGAAATTCAATTTTGAAGTGGGTGGGGATAGGTGGGAGTTATGATGGTTTGGAAAAATGAAATGGATGTGATTAGGATAGGTTTTTTTTTGGGGGGGAAGGGTGTATGGGGAAGTGGGAAAGTAAGTGGGGTAGGTAGGATAGGTGAAGATTCTGTGGGACTCACAATTCTTGAGAGGCTAGGGAATTTAGATTCCCTGCTTCTCTGCATTGGTGTTTGAACACCCCAGGGGCTGCTCCCTAGCTGGCGTTCAATGCCAACAATGCTTCCCTATTGGGGCGTTGAACGCCCAGCAGGGATACCCTAGCTGGCGTTCAACTTTGACACTCTTTTTAGAGTGTTCTGTTTTCCCCGCTATGAATTCTGTCTCTTGACTGGTGCACATGATCATGACTCTAACAACTGAAAGGAAAAACAAGATGAAATAAATATGGTTGAGTAAGGTTGGGTTGCCTTCCAACAAGCACTTCTTTAACATCACTAGCTTGACCTTCAGCTCCTTACAGAGATGAGTATGGGCTTAGATTTTTGCCCCTAACAGTGAATTTTCTTTCTGTCCTCTCATGAATGAGCTCTACATGCTCTAGAGATAGGACACGACTCACTGTGTATGGTAAGATTGGCTTCTTAATGAAGACAACTCTCATGCCAGGTGAGAGGCCTTCAGTAGGAACTTTCTTGACCCTCCAGTCTTTAGGTACTTTCTTTTTAGTACCTTTGTGCTTAGAGCTTGTGGTGGCTGCCCAACACCAAACTTAGAATTGATGTCTAGGGGCTCTGCAAAGCTCTGCACAGAAAGAGAGGGTTGGCGCACTAGGTGTTACACAGTTGTCTCTTTCTTATCAGAGGGAGAATTGGAATTGGACAACTTGAATAAGATATAGTACTCTCCTAATTAGAAAACCATTTCTCCTTTAGCTACATTAATCAAGGCTTTTGTAGTAGCTAAGAAGGGTCTTCGAAGGATGACACAGTCATCTTCATCCTCTCCTATATCCAAGACAATGAAGTTTGCAGGGATGTAGTGGTTTTTAACTTTAACCAAGACATCCTCCACTAAGCCATATGGCTTCTTCATGGTCTTGTTTGTCATCTCTAAAGAGATGTGTGCCGTTTGTACCTCAAGGATTCCTAACTTCTCCATTACAGAGAGTGACATGAGGTTAATACTTGATCCTAAGTCACATAGAGCCTTTTCAAAGGTCATAGTGCCTATGGTGCAAGGAATCAGAAAGCGTCCAGGATCTGGAAGCTTCTGAGGTAGCTCTTGCTGAACCAAAGCATGAAGTTCTTTTGTAAGCAGTGGAGGTTCTTCTGCCAGAGGCTTTGTACCAAATAGTTTGGCATTCAGCTTCATAAGAGCTCCTAGGTATCGAGCAACTTGCTCTTCCCTAGTGTCTTCATCCAAACTTGAGGATGAGTAGTCATTAGAACTCATGCACTACAGGAGTGCATTCAAAGGAACCTCAATTGTCTTTATAGTTTCCTTTGATTCTGAGCTAGAAGGTTCTTGAGTGGGTTTTAAGCACTCAAGGGGTATGGTTTCACTGGCGCTCAACGCCAGCTCTGTCAGCTTATTGGGCGTTGAACGCCCTTGCTGTCCACCCTGACTGGCGTTAAATGCAAGTCCCTCTAGCATACTGGGCGTTGAACGCCCAGTGAGGGGTTCCTCACTGGCGTTCAGCGCAAGAAAGCCTTCCTGTTTGGGTGTTGAACGTGCAGCCAGTGCTCCCTGGCTAGCGTTCAACGCCAGCTTTTCTACCAAGATGGGAGTTGAAAGCCCAGTGACGGGTTCCTCACTGGCATTTAACTCCAGGCTTGCTGCCATTGTCGGTGTTGAACGCCCAGTGAAGGCTTCTTTACTGGCGTTCAAAGCCTTCCCATTCTTCTCCAATTCGGCCTCAACCTCCATGGTTATGGCCTTGCATTCTTCTCTAGGATTAACCTCAGTATTACTGGGAAGAGTGTCAGGAGGGATCTCAGGGATCCTCTTGCTTAGTTGACCAATCTGTACCTCCAAGTTTCTAATGGAGGACCTTGTTTCATTAATGAAACTATGGGTGGTCTTAGTGAGGCTGGAGAATAGAATAGCTAAGCCAGAAAGGCTCTGCTTAGAGGTCTCCATATTCCCTTGAGAAGATGGGAATGGTGGTCTATTGTTGAACCTAATTTGGTTCCTTCCACCTTGATTAAAACCTTGCTAAGGTTTCTGTTGATCCTTCCATAAAAGGTTAGGATGATTCCTCCATGAAGGGTTGTAAGTGTTTTCATAGGGTTCTCCCATGTAGTTCACCTCCTCCATAGTGGGTTGATCAGGATTATAAGCTTCTTCTTCAAGAGAAGCTTCTTGAGTACTGCTAAATGCAGTTTGCATCCTAGCCAAATGTTGAGAGATCATGTTGACCTGTTGGGTCAAGATTTTATTCTGAGCCAGGATGGCATTTAGAGTCTCAACTTCATGAACTCCTTTCTTCTGAGGGGTTCCTTGATTTACAGGAGTCCTCTCAGAAGTAAACATGAACTGGTTGTTAGCAACCATCTCAATGAGTTCTCTAGCTTCTGCAGGCATTTTCTTCAAGTGGAAAGATCCACCTGCAGAGCTATCTAATGAATTTTTGGACATCTCAGACAAACCATCATAGAACATGCCTATGATGGACTACTCTGAGAGCATGTCAGGAGGACATCTACTGATCAGTTGCTTGTATCTTTCCCAAGCTTTATAGAAGGATTCACCTTCTCTTTGTCTGAAGGTTTGAACTTTCACTCTGATCTTGCTTATCCTTTGAGGGGGAAAGAACTTAGCCAGGAAAGTAGTAACCAGTTTTTCCCAAGAGTCAAGACTCTCTCTTGGTTGGGCATCCAACCAGAATTTAGCTCTGTCTCTTAAAGTAAAGGGAAAGAGCATCAGCTTGTAGACTTCAAGATTAACTCTATTAATCTTTACAGTATCACAGATCTGTAAGAATTCTGCCAAGAACTAATGTGGATCTTCCAGTGTAAATCCATGGAATTTGCAGTTCTGCTGTAGAAGAGAGACTAACTGAGGCTTAAGCTCAAAATTGTTAGCTCCAATGGCAGGTACAGCAATGCTTCTGCGATAAAAGTCAGAGGTAGGCACGGTGAAGTCACCAATGACCTTTCTAGGCTCCTCTTGAGGTTCGGCCATGCCTTCTATTTCTTGTTCAAAAATTTCTGAAAGTTCTCTTTCGAAGTGTTGTGCTTTAGCTTGTTGTAAACGCCTCCTTAGAGTCTTCTCAAGTTCAGGATCAGGAGTCAAGAGGGGTTCTTTATCTCTGTTCTTGATTATAAACAAGAAGAAAAGTAAAAAGAAGAAAATAAGAAGACTCTCTACACCAATAAGCAAGAAGCTCCTCCTTAGAGTCAGATGTGAAGAAAGAAGAAGAAAGAAAAAAGAAAAGAAGAAAGCCTTTTGTGCCACTTGGATCAAAGAGCTTCCAGTTAGATGTGAAGAAGAAAGGAAAGAAGTAAAAGAAGTAGAAGAAAAATACCTTGGAAATAGTGGATAAGAGTAAATAAAAGAAGATAAAAAATGAGAGAGAGAGAGAGAGAGAGAGAGAGAGATAGAAGTCGAATAATAGAGATGTGAGAGGAAGAGAAGTATAAATAGAAAAAGTAAGTAAGAATTAAAATATTTTTTTATTTATTTATTTAATTAATTTTTGAAAATTAAGTTATTAATTTAAAAAGAATTTGAAATTTAAATGTTAAATTTTCAAAAATAGAGGAGGAAAAAGAAGAAGTTTTCGAAAATTAAGAGAGATGAGAGTTAGTTAGGTAATTTTGAAAAAGAAGAGAGAGAAGAAGAGAGATAACTTCCGAAAACTAAGGAAGGCAAGAGTCAGTTAGGAAGTTTTGAAAAATAAGAGAGAAAAAATAAGATATTAATTAAGAAAATATTTTTAAAATAAAATAGAAGATAAGATGAGAAAAGATTTAAAATTGAAATTTGAACTTAGAAAAAGATAAGATTTTGAAATGTGATTTTGAAAAAGATTTAATTTTAAAGTTTGAAATTTGAAAAAGATAAGATAAGATTTTTAAATTTTGAAAAAGATAAGATGAGATTTTGAAAAAGATATGATTTTTATTTTTGAAAAGATTTGATTTTTGAAAACTTGACAACTAAGACATGATATGATAAAATTTAAAATTGAAATCTGAATTTTATATGTTAATTTTTGAAAATAGTGGTTAGAATTAAGTTAGAAAAGATATCTTTTTTATTTTTGAATTTTATAATGAAAGAGAAAAATATATAAAAGACACAAAACTTAAAATTTTTAGATCTAGCACCCCTTTATTTTCGAAAATTTGGAGGGAAACACAAGGGGACACCAAACTTAAAAATTTTAAGATCTAAACACATACAAGACTCAAGAACACTTTGGAGAAACACAAGAACACAAAGAACAAAATTTAAATACTCAAAGAACATAAGAATATATAAAAAAAAAAAAGAACACCAAAGTTAAAATTTTTAGAAAACCAAGACAAAATTTTCGAAAAACAAAAGAAAAATAACAAGAAGACACTAAACTTAAAGACTTGACACAAGATTAAACAAAGAAAAATTTTTTTTGAAAAATTTTTGAAAGGAAGACTCAAAAGAACACAAATTACCAAAAACATGAACACAACGCTCTAACCAATTGAACACAAAAATAAAAAATGTTTTTGAAAAACCTTTTAGAATTTTCAAAAAAAATAGAGAAGAAGAAAATAAAAATAAAAGACTCAAATCAAAAAGAAAGTTATACTCTTGCAAAAAACAAAGACTCAAAGACTCAAACCAAAAACACAAAAATTAAACAAAGAAAAGAAAAATATTTTTGAAAAGTTTTTAAAATTTTTGAAAAATTAGAGAAAAAGAAAATCAAAATCATAGACTTAACGAAAATAAGAATTACCTGATCTAGGGAGCAAGACAATCCTTTAGTTTGTCCAAACTCAACAATCCCCGGCAACAGCGCCAAAAACTTGGTGCGTGTAGCAAACCCCACACTTCGGTACAGCAGTACCAGCAAGTGCACTAGGTCATCCAAGTAATACCTGAGCGAGTTAGGGTCAATCCCACGAGGATTGTGACTTGAAGCAAGCTATGGTTATCTTGCAGGTCTTAGTCAAGCGGAATCAGAAGGTTGTATATGAATTTGGTTTAAGTAGGATGATCATGAAACTATGAAAGCAAAAGGGGTAGAAAATACTAATAGGAATAGAGTTGAGAGTTGGAGTTGCTTCGTCTTTCTGAATTAATTCTGGTACTACTGCTCTCCTTGCTTGTGAGTGATTTCTTCAATGGCAGGCTGTATGTGATTGACACTGATTTGAGCAGCTACTAATACTCCTTTGGATCTGAACCCAAAGTTTAGTGTGGATTCATCTCTGTTTGAGGGTGAAGCGCGTACAGTCCATTCTCCATCATGATCATACTCAAAATGCCACAGACAAGGTCGGATCTTCTAGATCAGAGAATGCTGCATCTTTGGGTTCTAGCCTGTACCACAGAGACCCTAATCTCCCCGGAAATCGGCTGAACTGATGTCTCGAGAAGTCCCTAATGAAGTCATGGATTAGCTGTCTGAGAGATGTATATTCAAGATATTGGTCATCCTTGTCCGGTGAAAGACGCATTCTGACCCAAGTAGACATGGGTGTTTGTCAGGCATGTTCGTCTTAATGTAATGAACAGAGCTAATTGGTTAGATCATCCTATTCACCACGATGAAGTACGAATATACATCTTAGAATTAATCAAACACAGATCGAAGAGAAACAGTAGTACTTTTATTAATTCATGGACTCAGCAGGGCTCCTCCCCTCAACCTAGGAGGTTTAGAAATTCATATTGAAGGTAAAAATGTGTATATGGTAAAAAGGAATCAAAGAAGGTTCGAAGCCCTCTTCTGAATTACATAAATAAAATCCCTTAAATACTAAACAGATGACTAGTTAGGGTAAAACAATCTATTTAGTGCTAAAATCTACTTCTGGGGCCCACTTAGTGAGTATTTGGGTTGAGCTTTGATGAGATCCACGTGCTATGAGGCTCCTTGGGCATGGAATGCCAGCTAGGGGATCCTCTCTGGGCGTTTGTACATTGGTCTCTGCTCTTTGGGCGCTAGATGCCTAGAAGGGGGCAGGTAGCTGGTGTTGAACGCCAGTTTTGGGCCTTCTAATCTGAAGCAAAGTATAGACTATTATATATTGATGGAAAGCTCTGGAAGTCAGCTTTCCATATCCATTGAGAGCGCTCTATTTAGACTTCTGTAACTCTAGAAAAGCTCTTCCTAATGCAGGCAGGTCAGATTTGGACAGCATCTACAATGCTTTCTCTGTCTCTGAATCAAACTTCTGCTCCAGCTCCTCATTTTCAGCCAGAAAATACGTGAGATTGCCCAAGAACACAAAACTCATAGTAGAATTTAAAAATATGAATTTAACACTAAAAACCTATAAAAACTCAACAAAAACTAAACAAAAACTACTAAAAACTATATGAAAGTGATGTCAAAAAGCGTATAAAATATCCGCTCATCAGCATTGCAAAGCGATATTGCAAATTAAGCCTTGCAAAAAAGTGGTCACAACACAGAATTAAGTTATGGAAAGAGTTCTATGATCCATGCATGAGTAGACAAGTAATCATTGATAATGTCCCAGTCGGCATCGACAGAGATCAATGAAAATCATTTGTTCAGTATCGGTTTCTACCTTCTACAATGGTAACATGTTAAAGTTTTCAAAATATAATATTAATAAGTAATCACTTTTCTAATCTTCATTTTTCTTTTTCATAGGAGATATGTAGGAGAAATAAGGAAGTTCACAAGAAGCAAAAAATTTTCCACACTGGTGGCTCGAAACCTATATTAAGGAAAAGACATGAAATAGTATGAACCATCAATTATTTTTTATTTTTACTAAATTATCATATGCTCTTTAACTTTTTTTTTATATATTCTTTTGCATAGTTTTTAGAAACTGGTCGGAAAATTAGCCGTGGAGAAATGTACATAGAAACTCATAAGAAGAAAGATGGGTCGTTTGTGACTGATGAAGCAAGGGATATAGCAGTAAGTTGTACTTTTTGGTCTATTTTAGTACAAACTGTTAGTTCAAAATCTGCCAAACTTTAATGTTATTTTGTTATATTTTTGTTGTTTAAATCTCAAATGTAGGAACAAATTGAAGTACTTATGACTCAAAATGAGAAAGATGAATCTGGACCATCCACAAATGATGTTATTGGCAAAGTGTTTGGGGAGGAGCATTCTGGTAGGGTGCGATGCATGGGAATGGGAGCAACACCTACTAATACTTTTAGAAATGCCAATCATCCTAGCCAGTTAGCTAATTCTTCAACTTCAATGTCATCTACTACCAATTACTCCCAAGCTGATTTAAACATTTAGAGTCTAAATTTGATGGGACATTGACTGCATTCAAGGCTTATTTTCTTGCTAAAGAAAGAAGAATTTATGTTGAACTTACTAGTATATTTGACCATGGAGTTCAGGTAAATTGCCTTCTCTTGTCGAATCTATGTTGGACTAATATTTTTGAAAATTATGATAAATGATAACTGTTATATTATGCTAATGTTCTAGCATGGTATTAGTCTCGTATATTCTAACTTTACACCCCTACTTTTACTAATTTGTTGTTCAAGTTTTTCACACAAGAAAAGGTTAATGCCTTTTTAATATATTTTTTCTTTGAATTGTAGTTATAGTGTCATAGATGTGGCAATTTTTATGTTGATATTTTTATTTTTAATTTATTTTAGGCTAATGATGTTGAGAACGAAACTATTACACCGACAACAGGAAGAACATCATCAGGAGAAAGCAATGAAAATTGTGAAGACATTGTTTAGTATTACTTTAAAGATTGATTAGTTGTTTATTGTTGCATATTTGTTAGGGTATTATGTTGCATTCCTTTATTAAACAAACTTATTCAAGTAGAGAACTCATTAGTGGTAGTTGTGAATTTATATTATTTTAGCTTGTTTAATTTTTAGGATTAGATATATAAAGACAGTGATAATTCAGATAATATCATTTTATTATAATATAAAGAAGTTATTATTTATTTTAATGGGTTATATTTTAGATTTATACTTTAAACAATTTTACTTTTATTAAATTTTGCATTCTAATTAGAGATTTTATTTATATGATTATTTAAAAGAGATTTAGATTTAAAGGTTATATGGTTTGATTTTGAGTTATTAAGAAAATGAGTATGTTTTAAGTTTGAAGTTTGATTCATTTAGAAAAGAATGAATTATGTTTTGAATTGGAACTATTGATGGACGGAATGGGAGGTGTGATAATGAAGGATAAGGATTAAATATGATTGACGTATAATGATGAATGAGATGCGATTGAGAATGATGTGGATGTTGATGAATTATAATTGAATTATTTATATGGCTTATGAATTTGAATAATCCGAGATACGAGATTCCCTGGATAAAGTGCCGTGGCTTGCCACCACGTGTACCAGGTTGAAAACTCGATACTCTGTTGACCATACGACGTAAGTGTGACCGGGCACTATATAAATTTCCGGGAATGTTACCCCCATTGAGCAATATTGATTACTTGAGAAAAAGTTATGCATAGACTCTTGGGGATGCACGTCGGGGGACAGTCTAAGGACAATTCAGACTTGTCAGGTTGGCTAGATAACCGACAGATGAGCCTCATCAGCCATAGGATAGGCATGCATCATATGCATATTACTTGAATTATTTGCTTGTGCTTTAATTGGGTGTGCCTATATGTACTTGCCATGCTAAATGTGTATTTGTTACCTGTAATAACTGTAACCTTCCTGTGTTTGCCTTATCTGTCTATTTGTCTGTGAAAATGCATGAAGGAGTTGGAGGTATGGAGGAATGGCAGTATGGGACTCAGATTTAAGGTTAAGTTAAGTTAGGATTAAATATTTTTAGAAAACCACCTCTTATGGCTTCTGTTTAATGCTTTAAGCTCTATAATCTGAGTGTCGGCATTCTAGGATTGCCTCTGGCATTCCCAGGACCTTATATATTATGTGTGTGGCACCTTTACCATACTGAGAACCCCTGGTTCTCATTCCATACTATGTTGTTATTTTTCAGATGCAGGTCGAGAGGCATCTCGTTAGGCGTCTAGACTCTTGAGGCGGAGTGGTTACAGGGTTATTTTGTTATGCTATGATGTATATATATGTACTTAGTTTTCTCTCCGCATAACTTGTTCTTTTGATCCTCCTAGAGGTTTATGGAGAGGCAGGATTGTGTATATGTACTTTTGGGTTTTGGATATGTATGTATATATGTGTAAATATTCTCCGACCAGTCTTGACTTCGCAGGCTGAGTTAGGAGCTTGTTATTTTGTATCTTTGGCACTCTATTCCTACTTCTGTTATCATATGTTCTATAGTTATGGTTTCCTTAGTACGCAAGTTAACTCGTTCCTTGAGCGTTGCGCTTTTAATTATTTCGCGATTTTTGTTTCCTTTATTCTTCAAGACTCCTAGCATATTATAACTCTTCTACTATTATATGTACTCATTTTATTTTAGAGGTCGTAATACCACACCACCTCTGTTTTACGACTTAAGCGTAAAGTTTAGTGTGGTAGGGTGTTACACTTTTAATTTTTATATTTTTATTATATTTTTAGTATATTTAACAATGCTTAATATATAACATTTATTTGAGTATAAATATTTTTGCCTTCTCTTCTAAAATTTTTTAAATCCGTTTATGGGCTCGTTCTAAGATCTCTTTAATGCAAATTAGATATGAATCCATTTAAGATATGTTAACTTAATGTCAATTAGCAATATTGTTAGGATTGATTTGGATTTGAGTACCTTTAAAATTAAGTAAGACATATTAAAAATGTTATTTAACGTTTTTAGTATTACTTTATCTTTTTTATTTACGCGGTCAATTATTTCATGTTGTTATATCACTTAATATATAGCATAAAGAACATCAATAAGGATATGGCAATCCAAAAAGGAAAAAGCTTATTAAAGATTATTAACACGTGATTCACGGTCGTTTATAATATGCTAGCGTGGTGATGACTTACCAAAAGAACTTATATTTTGAAATGTCAAGGATATAGGATAATAACTAAACTAATCTATGTGCATACACTAGTAAAATTAATTAGCGTTTCCTCTTAATATATAGTGAATCAAGCAAGTACATATTTAAAGACTTGAAAGCTCATTTCATAAACAAAGACTTTATATAATTATCCAAGTCATTTGTGTAAAGTTGACTAAATAAGCAGTGCAAACAATGACAAATTCAAAAAATTTTAGAAATAAAAGTAAAAATATCTATATTAAAATAAATATTATTAAGCATTATTAATTATATTAAAATTATAATAAAAAGACAAATAGGTCCCTAACCTTTTTAAATGCGAACATTTTTGTCTTTCGGGATTGAAAAATACATTTAAATCCCTCACCTTATAAAACGCGTTACAATTATGTCCCTCCGTCGAGTTGGAGTTCAAAACGGCAACGGAGAATGCTGACCTGGAGGGGTGAAAAATGAGCTGTCCATTTTGGTTGATGATGTGAATGGAGAACAAATTGTTAATGGACAAATTACTGATTAAATCGATAAAATTGGTCCTATGTAAATAAAAAATATAAAATAATAAAAAAATCAGTAAAGTGACAATTATATAGGTCCTTGAAGTTTTCAACTTTGGATTAATTCGCCCTTAAAAAAAATAAAGTACTAATTTTGTTCTCCACAATAACAAACAGTAGACAGGTTATTTTCCTTTATTAATTTATTACATAAAACTTAACATTGATGCGTATATGTACCATTAATTACTATGACATATCTATTTATGAAAGATTTTTATGAAAATAATAATTTTTGGAGTGAAACTTTACATGTTTTAATAGGATTTGTCATAAATAGAGAGCGATCAATGTTATATGAAAACTCAAAAGATAATGAATGTTTTATTATCCAAAACTACATCGTTTCTATGCTTATGTGACAGCAACGAGACATGCATCATTGTAAATAACAAAATACATGGATAATTTTATTTTATTTTACACTATCCATTGAGGGAAGGATATAATGTCCATTGTTTACTGTCATGGATGACCTAATTAATACTTTTTTCTTCAAGAACAAATTAGTTCTAAGTCAAAATTTTTGAAGACCTAATTGTCATCATTTTACTCTAAACAATTTAAAATAAATATCTTTACTAATATTTTAATATGTAAATGTAAATATTAAAAATATTTAATACTTATTTTAATAATTGTACAAATCCTAAAGAATTATAAATAAAAATTAAAAAAGTGAATATAAAACTAAAATTAAATTAAATAAAAATAAAATAATTCAATTTTATATATATAATAATTAGCACATATATTAGTAAAGAAAGTACCGTAAGACTCAGTTGGTTTACGAATTTATATCAAACCATTCGGTTTATGACGAACTGTCTGGTTTAATTACGTCTTCCATCCAAACTTTCAATCGAATCGGTCAAATCATCAATTTACCAATTTTTTTATTGAACTTACCTAATAGCATGAAACACAGGGAGCACCATAAGACCCGGTTAGTTTACGAATTTGCATCGAATTGGCCATACTAACGTTTCACGATTTCATCGATTTTTCGATCGAATCGGCTAATCCAATCTAATTTTTATAACTATCAATTCAACTCAGTTTTTTAATGGCCAATAATAAATAAAAAGTGCATTAAAAACTATCATAAATCTCAGAATATAATTTTAAAAATATAATATATTTAAATAATTATTAATTTTAGAGATTATTTTATGATTGGAGAATAACTTTAAATACCACGTCACTTGACTCATACATTATTTTCACACGCTACTAATTGTGACCAAAATGAAGCTTCAACATATTTCAATTTTATAGCTATATGCTTGTTTTGACTTTTATATCTTTTTGCTTTATATATTTTCGTGTTGTAGTATTGTTTGACATTATTTCATATTTTAGGTTAATAATTTACTATAAATATGATAATTAAGTTTAATTAAGTCTTTTTTATATGTGTCTCTTTTTTGTTTTTTAATTGATTTTTATTGTGTTAATAAACTCTTAATTAAACTAATTTAATTAAACTTATTAATTATTAAAATAACTTAATCATATAATATTGCGCTAATTTGTCAACATAGCTAAAAACGAAACTAATAAACAGATTTATTGTTCACGTAGTACTATGATTACATGTTATATTCTATGTGTAGAAATAATTTTCACTTTGCTAATATATTCATAAATTAATTTTGAATAGAAAATTTGAAAAAATTATTAGATATTCTCGATGTACACTATAACTCTTCCATTAATATATTAATTAAATAATAAATTATTAATAAATATTTATAATTAAATTATATATATTATTAATAAATATTTATAAAAAAATTATTTTAATGTATGTGACATAAATTAATTAAAAAGAACAAATTCTTTTAATTTACTCTCGAATCACCTAATAATATCTCATAAATATATGGTCGCACTCCTCTAAAACAAACATATGCACCCATTTTTTTCGAAACAACACCCAAGCACCAAAACTCCCGAAAATCCTCAACTAACCAACAAGATTAAGACATTCCTTTCTCAAATCACAACCAAACTATAAAAGTCAACGAAAAACTTTACCCACATGCAAACTAAGTAATCCAAAACCATCGAATCTTAAGCAAAATAAATGTCCCAACCTACAAAATTATATTGCATCCATTTACCTAGTGTGAACAGCTTTCAAGGCCTAATTGCAGCACAATGAGCAGTTCAACAGAAGATCATAGTTTCGGAGACCACTTGAATCTGAATAGTGAGGAAGGTTACAAGTCACATATACACACTATTCTAACTAGTATCGACGACCGATATGTTCAATCAGCTAGCATTGTCATAGTTCCACATGGGTTTCAAAAAGGGAATGAAGATGCTTACAAACCAAAGCTTGTGACCATCGGACCCCGATTTAGGGGATCCAGAAAAGAACTACTAAACATGGAAGAAACAAAGCTGCGCTGCATGTTGTCTCTTCTTCATCGAGTCAAGGACGAAGACATCAAGAAAAGGTTGGATGATTGCCTCAAGGCCGTTTTGGAGTTAGATAAGATAGTTCGAGCGAGCTACGTCGATTCATATCACATCAAACTCAACGAGTATGAATTGGCAACAGTTATGTTAGTGGACGGTTGTTTCCTTTTAGAGCTTCTTATTTGCGGATCCAAGAAACTTAGTAAAGACTACCCAAGCTGCTTGGAGCCTCGGGGTCCTGGACCTGAAGTGGTTAAAGAAGAAGTGTTCTTTTCTGATCTTACACTGTTGGAGAACCAGTTACCTGTTCTAGTCATCCATGCCTTGTCTCAAACATTATTTCCTGATTATTTTTCCAAAGATATTGATTTGGAAAACTTTCCCAAAGAAGAAGTTGAAGAAGCTAAGAAGAAGAGAAAGGAAACAAAGAAGAAAAGGGCAAACAAAATAAACGATCTTGCGTTGTGTCTCTTTTCCTACTCTACTCTGGTTGAGAGACCATATTCCCCTCACTTTCTTGAACTTCTGCACTCTTCCATCCCTGGTGATGAGAGCGTGGGGAAGAAAAACATTTATGTTAGTGGCGGAAATAGTGATCATCAGCAGGACCAGTCGGCCATTGCTGTGAAAGATGTTGAGCAAGAAACCAGTAAACGTGCTGAAAAATTGCTAGCAAAGACTCATGTGGATCAAAGACTAAAGCGATGCGCTACAAGGCTTGAAGCATCTGGTATCAAAATTAGACCTTCTAAACACGGAGGTGAGGGGAAGAATCGATTAGGTATGAGTTTTCTTGTCCACAAACTCTTCATATTTTTTGTCATGCTGGGGAATTGTTTGGGTACGGCGATAGTAGGATTAAAGAACATGCTTCAGAAGCTGCTTGCTTATGCTTGGGGTACCCTCAAGTTTGTGCTTCTGGGAATTCGTGCCGATAGCAAAAACAGGGACACATGGCAAGAAGAGGAAGTGAGGGGTTTTGATTTTGGCATCAAATTCAGCAAAGAAAATGGGATACTAGAAATTCCGCAGCTGCACATCACAGAAACGACGAATGCAAAATGGTGCAATTTCATTGCTTGGGAACATCATAAAAACGATCCCATGCGTTCTTCCGTAGTCGGTGCGGCAAGTCTCAGCCTCAGCGCCAAATGCTCTTCTGCTGCGTTGATTTTCAATGGACTAGTTTGTTGTTCTTCGGATGTTAAGCTTCTTAAGAAGAAGGAAATTATTGTGGATCATATGAACATGAGTAATGATGAGCTGGTTGCGTTCTTTCGTCGGATCGCAAAAACGGTTGACCACGGTATACTTGATGACTATTCCGGTTATACTAAAATTTGTGATGATCTGAACGCTTACTCGGCAACAATTGGTATCGAACAATTGTTCTTAACAGGGTGGCATATTTTCGTCTGTAATGTCATGAGGTTTTACAAATTTTTGCGTCGCAAGTACAACTTTGCTGCTCTGTTCTTGATTCTTCTCACTGTTGGACAGCTTCTCTACGCAATGCTCGCCTATCATCTACCGCCCAAATAATTTGTTTTGTTTGGAATTGAATGGGACGCGGAAAAACTGCGTGTCTATTAATTTCCATCTAAGTTGCTATGTTTTTAATTTTTTTAATGAATTAAATGTTCTATTTTTAATTTTTTAATGGATTTAAATGTTTTATTTTAGATAATTTAATATATTTGATTAAATTATTTAATATAATATATATTAATATTTTAATTATATTTTTATATAAAA
>NC_029788.2:33547109-33552287 GCF_000816755.2 Arachis ipaensis
AATAAAAAAATTTATATATCCCAAAAATACTCTTCATTTTTGTTAATCTGTCACTTGTGTTCTCTTTTTCTCAATAACATTAAATCTTCTTAAATATTAACAAAAATTACTTGCAACATATTTTTCAATTAAAAAGAAGAAAAAAGTTGTACTACTCTAAGTGTTCCAAAATTATTATGCTGCTCTAAGTGTTTTAAGATTATTGGTGTGAATTGTGTTTTTGATGATCCACACGTCTAATCCTAAAAAATTTCGTCGAAATCATTTCACCTACCGCTATTAAAATTCATAAAAAATTAAAAGTTACACTTTGTATTAAAATTCGATATGACATCTTGATAATAATTTCGTAATTTAATAAATAATTAAATTATATGTTAAATTAAAGAAATTATGTACAGAATAACAGAAGAATTTCATGGGACATATTTTAGACCTTTTAAATGGTGCAAATCAAAATGATCAGTTTCCTTCTTTTAAAGTACATGTAGGGATATATTTTTCATCAATATATAAAAGATAAAACTTTCCTTTAAAATTGTGATATTCTGAATTAGGTTAAAAAAAATGCAATATTTAAAAAAAAATTGTAAACGAAACTAAGTTGTCAGGTGGAGGCCCCAAAATTATACTGACCACTACATGTATCTTGTCGTTTTCTATGTAAAAGTATCAATTCATTGTATTGAACACTACATACACCATGTAGCTTTTTTTTTTTTTTTTCTTGTGGTAATTCTTATTTAATGTTTTTTAAAATTTATTATTATTATTATTATTATTATTATTATTAGGGTTAAGTATGATTTTGTTTTCAATGTAGAGGTTGAAAAATTAATTTCGTTTCTGACATTTTTTTCGCTACAAAATGGTGCCTAAAGTTTAACGTAATTTTAAAATCGTCCTTCGAACATTTATACCCTTACTCTCTATCATAATTTCGACATCTCCTCTCTTGCTCTACTTCTTCATCTTCTTCGGATTATAATTTGCTTGTTCATCTTTTTCAGATTCTTCAAATGGTGAAAAACAGACCAAAATATTTAAAGAAATTCAAGCAATATGCACTTTGAACAATAATCAACAAATTCAGCAATAACAATATTCCAAATTCAAGTAAAATCAAAAGCAGAGATTCATTAACAGAGCATGACATTCAGATATTCAGAATCACCAAGCAAAAAATTCAGATATTTCACAACAAATTTCACAAAAAAATCAGAAGTTCCACAAGAAATTCAATTCACAGAAGAAGATAACAAATTCAGATATTCCACAACAAATTCAGAATTACTAAGAAAAAATTCAGATATTCCACAACAAATTTTCAAAAAAATTCAGAAATTCCACAAAAAAATCCAGTTCACAGAAGAAGAGCGGCGGGCGGTGAGGGTTGTGGATCAGCGGCAAGGACGCGGGTAGCACTGCGAGCGGCGAGGAGGAGGTACGGCGAGACTGTTGGGAATAATGTACCATTCTCCCTTGAGAAAATACCTTTCACAGAGAAATAAAATAGACACAATCACAACACAAGAATTTAACGTGGAAAACCCCAATTACTAGAAAAAAAACCACAGCCGTTGTCAAATGACAACCAGAGAATATCACTATGTGAAAATTGTTACAACACATAGACTTCTTTCTCTCTAACACCGGCACCCCAGTACACCCACACTCTCAAAGCAAATATTTAACTACACCTCACAACACTCTCTAATCAAAGAGTATAGAGGAAAAGAAAAGTCAGATACAAGCTTTAAGTATTTCCGACTGGTGCCAAAAAATATGGAGAACTTAGCCTCATATTTATAGCCTAGGCCACCCACTCCATTTGCTATCCTACGCAATATGGGACTAATTCAACCAAATCCTAACAATCTCCACCTTGATTGAAATAGTCACACATCTTCAGCTTCCATAGTCAACACCGACAATTCTTTGCTGCCATTGTCTATACCGACAATCATAGTTCAGAGAACTATCATACTCCACCATGAAAGTATACTCACTTGGAATTAGACCACTCCAAGCATTTCACCTTGGTACAGATCGAAACCTTGCTGAAAATTCATGGTGCAACTTCTAAATTGGCTTTTCCTGGAAGTTCTTCAGCCATCGACATAACTCCGCCACACGCCTTGCATCTCAATGCCAACCAATGCCTGTGTGTAATTGTGGACCCGATTGCCACAATTTATCCTTATCCATGGCAGTGCGGTAATACCATGAGGATACTTCTTGTCTTCTAGAGAACATCATCTTCTCTCATAGAGAGAGCAACCAGAGATCTTCTCCTTCAACGCCTTGTGTAAACCTGATTGTATCAACACATCCTCGATTTGTATTTGCCACAAGAAAAATTGATTCTTCCATCAAATTTCTCTATTTCAAGCTTCACAGCACTTGACTACCCTGACATTGTTGCAACCGTATACTGGAATAGTATAACTCAACTGTAGACCGTGCACTAGGAAGGGTCCCCAGGAAAGAGAGGTGGGTCACAATGGACACACTTAAATACCAAGACTTTTCTTAGCCAGAACATTTCCAATCTGCACTCTCACAGTGTCACACTGCCTTCCAGCAACAACAACAGCAACCAAAGATCAACCTCAAGCCACAGGACAAAATTCTTTTCTGATGTGGAAGGTCAGACTAGGCTGCAACCACAGAGCATACTAAGAATAAATCCCACCGAACCGAAGCTCTGATACCACATGTTGGGAATAATACATCATTCCCCCTTGAGAAAATACCTTTCACAGAGAAATAAAATAGACACAATCACAACACAAGAAATTAACGTCAAAAACCCCAATTACTGGAGAAAAAAACCACGGCCGTTATCAAATGACAACCAGAGAATATCACTATGTGAAAATTGTTACAACACATAGACTTCTTTCTCTCTAACACCGACACCCCAGTACACCCACACTCTCAAAGCAAATATTTAACTACACCTCACAACACTCTCTAATCAAAGAGTATAGAGGAAAAGAAAAGTCAGATACAAGCTTTAAGTGTTTCCGACTGGTGCAAAAAAATATGGAGAACTTAGCCTCATATTTATAGCCTAGGCCACCCACTCCATTTGCTATCCTAAGCAATGTGGGATTAATTCAACCAAATCCTAACAATCTCCACCTTGATTGAAATAGTCACACATCTTCAGCTTCCATAGTCAACACCGACAATTCTTTGCTGCCATTGTCTATACCGACAATCATAGTTCAGAGAACTATCATACTCCACCATGAAAGTATACTCACTTGGAATTAGACCACTCCAAACATTTTGCCTTGGTACATATCGAAACCTTGCTGAAAATTCATGGTGCAACTTCCAAATTGGCTTTTCCTGGAAGTTCTTCAGCCATCGACATAACTCCGCCACACACCTTGCATCTCAACGCCAACCAATGCCCGTGTGCAATTGTGGACCCGATTGCCACAACTTATCCTTATCCATGGCAGTGCGGCAATACCATGAGGATACTTCTTATCTTCTAGAGAACATCATCTTTCATACCTGAGATCTTCTCCTTCAACACCTTGTGCAAACCTGATTATATCAACACATCCTTGACTTGTATTTGCCATAAGGAAAAATTGATTCTTCCATCAAATTTCTTTATTTCAAGCTTCACAGCACTTGAATACCCTGACATTGTTGCAACCGTATACTGGAATAGTATAACTCAACTGTAGACCGTGCACTAGGAAGGGCCCCCAGGAAAGAGAGGTGGATCACAATGGACACACTTAAATACCAAGACTTTTCTTAGCCAGAACCTTTCCAATCTGCACTCTCACAGTGTCACACTGCCTTCCAGCAACAACAACAGCAACCAAAGATTAACCTCAAGCCATAGGACAAAATTCTTTTTTGATGTAGAAGGTCAGACTAGGCTGCAACCACAGAGCATACTAAGAATAAATCCCACCGAACCGAAGCTCTGATACCACATGTTGGGAATAATACACCATTCCCCCTTGAGAAAATACCTTTCACAGAGAAATAAAATAGACACAATCACAACACAAGAATTTAACGTGAAAAACCCCAATTACTGGAGAAAAAAACCACGGCCGTTGTCAAATGACAACTAGAGAATATCACTATGTGAAAATTGTTACAACACATAGACTTCTTTCTCTCTAACACCAGCACCCCGGTACACCCACACTCTCAAAGCAAATATTTAACTACACCTCACAACACTCTCTAATCAAAGAGTATAGAGGAAAAGAAAAGTCAGATACAAGCTTTAAGTGTTTCCGACTGGTGCCAAAAAATATGGAGAACTTAGCCTCATATTTATAGCCTAGGTCACCCACTCCATTTGCTATCCTAAGCAATGTAGGACTAATTCAACCAAATCCTAACAGAGACGAGGGCGACAGCGAAGGCGAGGCGATGACGTCGGCGAGGGCGAGGAGGAGGAGCAGAAACGGCTTGCAGTGCACGGTGAGATCCAGCGGCGAGGACTGAACGACGAGGAGCAGGAGCGGCGGCGACGACGGCGAGGAGCAGGGGCGGTGGCCCTTAGCTTTCTCCCTTCCGATCTCTCTCTTCTCCCTTAGCTTTCTCCTCTCTTGCTCTCTGTTTCTCCTTCTGATCACAGGCAGCAGCGCGACGGTGCAGCGGTGCGGCGGTGTGGCCTTCCCTTCCCTCTCCCCCGGATTCTCTTCCCCCCCTTCTCTTTCTCGCTCCCCTCCTCCCCCGATTCTCTTTCTCCCTCTGATGCCTTTCTTTCTTTTTTTTTTCTTTTTTTTTATTTTATAATTTTTTAATGAAGGATAATTTGGTAATAAAAAAAATAAAATTGGTAAAAAGGACGATTTTAAAACAAACTAAAACTTTAGTGACCATTTGTAGCAAAAAAAAAGGCCAAAGACGAAATCGATTTTCGCCCTCTACGTTGGAGACCAAAATCATACTTACTACTACTTCTAAATGGCAAAACTAATTTCTTTTTGAATAATTAATTTTCTATGCTATAATACATTATTATAGTACATAAATCAAAATTAAAGTTAATACTATTCAAAGGTTGATTAACAAAAATTTAAATTGTTCAAAATAAATGTAAAGACAATACAAAATTATTATTGGTTATAACATTTGATAATACAATAAAAAATTAAAAAAATTAATTATAATTTAATTTTAACA
>NC_029788.2:33552430-33576189 GCF_000816755.2 Arachis ipaensis
TTTCTTTGACTAATTTTAAAAATTGAAAAGCTACATGTCATGTATCGTATTCTTTGTATTTGACAATGACACCAATTTTAAAAATTACAATTTTATAATACTTTTAAAATTGTTCTTTTTGTAATCAGAATTTGTTTTTCTATATATATGTGAATCAATTTATATTTTTCAAAAGTGTGTCCATTTTTATAACATTTAAATTTTTAAGATAAAAATATTTAAAATACCTGTAATATATCAGATAAATAATGGTGCCCAGGATTCTTAACAATGCATATTGCATTAGTATTATATTATCACAAAGAATAAGGATTCGAGTACCTTAAGAGATAGTCTTTCAATAGATATCTGATCCAAAGAATTTGTTTGCAATACACACAATGTTTTACTTGTTACTACTCTAAGTGATGAAACAATTTTCAAAGAAGTAATAACTTCTACTTATGTTCTTTTTATCAACTTTATCTCTAAGATAGTTGACATCACTGTACCGTAGTCAAGTTATAGGTCAAGATTGCTGGTACCTTTTAAATATCTTAGAATCCTCTTCACAATTGTAATGTGATGTCTATTTAGAATTAGATTGAAATCTTGAATATATTTATATCAATATTATATCAGATCTATTGAAGGAGTGTTTTTCTTGTTTTGAGCTTTATCTGAAACTGAGTTGTTTTTGGGCCTAGATGTGAGGTTCCGACTCTTTTTGAGACAATGTCCGACTTCTATTGGTGTCAAGACGCCGCCATCCGAGTTCCTCGTGAAGAGGTAGGGGGTGGAAGTGGTACTTGCAAGAAACTCCGATATTTAAGTTAGCAAGGACTTTAAATAGGTTTTTAGTATAGATTGGGTTC
The DNA here is from genome assembly GCF_000816755.2 of Arachis ipaensis. Lineage (NCBI taxonomy): Eukaryota > Viridiplantae > Streptophyta > Magnoliopsida > Fabales > Fabaceae > Arachis > Arachis ipaensis. The sequence continues at coordinate 33,553,285 of NC_029788.2, forward strand.
TAAATATACCTATGGGTATCAATATATTTATAGTAGAATAGATAACCACTTTTTAGAGTAGTTTCACCTTTGTTGGTAGAAAACTGTTCCCCTTTTTTTAGGGAGGTTGTTGAGATCTCTCTTCTAGATAAGTGAGAGATATCTCATGAGGTAGTTACTTATTCGGATAAGTGGGGATTGACTACCTTCGATGTGCCCGACCTCTATGAGATCGGGTAGGAGTAGGAGAGGCCATCTTTATTGGGTGAGCTTTTATTCTTTTTAGGTCTGACTTTATTTTGAACCAGGGTATGAACAATGTCCCTATTTGAGCCCGAGCTTTTATGAGGTTGGACTCGAGCATTTGTAGATTAAATTTTCCACGTCAAGTATAATGCCTTAGAGAGGTCGGATACTCAACGTGTTTTCAAAAACTTTGAAACGTTGTGTCCCTTAATGGCACTGTGCAGGTTACGTTTGCGGTTTCCTTGGGATCCGCGTATGTCATTAATGAGGGGTGTGGATTTAATGTTTTGCTCCTTGTGTCTTATAAATACTCATTTTTCTTCCTCTTTCTTCTTCTTCATTTCTCTGAATTGCTTCGTTTTCCCTTCACCATTTCTTCGCAACCTTTGTTCTTCTTTCCAGATTTCTTTTCCTTAATTTTTTTGGGTGACTTCGTTCGTACGTTAGAGACTTTGGATTGTGCGTGCCTTTCTGCTTGTTGTGTATGAACCCTACTTCACGCTTCCTCAAGGTTAGCGTTTCTTATCTTTCTGCGATTCTGTCTTAGCTTCTTCGTTTTTCTTGCATGCTGAATGGTGTTGTCATTTTGTTTTTGGAGGGGTTCTAAACTGACAAACTTTGCTTCTTTTATTTATTTGGATTTAGACTTTTGATCGTGAATCTTGATTATTACCATTAATCTTGTGTGTGGAGTTTTCATGCTTGTGATGCCCCCAAATGGTGTTATCTTAGCTTTTGAAGATGATGCCATTTCTGTTGTTGGTAATAGGGATGTAGTTGTTGAGTGTGTGACATTATGTAAGTGTTGGTTGGTGTTGTTGATGACGACCCGACTTGTTGTGACGATTTGCCTTTGCTTGTTGTATTGTAGGTATAGTTTTTGATGTCTCGTTAGTAATTCACAATATGTCTTCTAAAGTACCTCCTAATTTGACTTGGGTAGATATATTTGTGCTTACCCCTGTCCCTGTTATTGATAAAAAGTATGCCGAAATATTTCATAAACACCATAGGCTTTGTTTAGGTTGGGACGATGAGAGAAACTATGAGATTGTAGTGGCTGACCTCGAGAAAAGAGTTTGTTTTTCTTGTTTGGATAGGTCGGAGCATCGCTTTATCTACGTATATGATTGCTTTTTTACGAAGCTAGATGTTAGTCTTCTTTTTTCTGACTTTGAAGTCGAGGTCCTTAGGGTCTGTAACGTCGCCCCGTCCCAACTTCACCCTAATTCTTGGGGTTTCTTAAAAAAATTTCAGCTTCTTTGTCAGGAACTAGACTTTCCCCCTTCCCTAAAGGTATTCTTTTATCTCTTCTTTCTCACCAAATCTTTTAGTTCCAAAAACAAGGTTGGATTTCCTTACAAGTAGTTCAGGGGAGAAATGTCTTTGCTATTTTTGATGAGTCTTTTCATGATTTTAAAAATTACTTTTTCAAAATCAGAGCTATGGAGGGTGCCCAACCTTTCTTTCTAAATGAGAGAGATAGACCCTTTTTCTTTGTATTGGGAGGAGAGCCCTGTGGTATTGAGATATAACTTGGATGACTTAGATGTGGTCAAAGAGAGTGTAGTCGGCCTATTCCAGGAATGTTGGGGTCGAGCTCTTTATCTGGACACCAATAACTTTTTAGGAAACCCAAGCCAATTTCGATACGAGCTAGGTAGCCATTATTTTATTTTTTGTAGATACCTATTTGTTGATATGTGGATGGCTAATATAATCCGACTTTGACGTCGTGCAGATAAGATGGCTCCTAAGGTGGCTATGAAAATTCTTCAGTCTGCCAGAAAAAATGTTGTCGTCCGCAACATACAACTAAAAGAAGCTGGTGAAACTGCCGACCTCTCCTCGCCCTCTAAGTCAGACTCGGGTGTTTCAGCCTCTTTAAAGATTACTTCTGAGCCGGCTTCCCAGCTAACCTTTCCTCCTTCTAGCTCGGCCAAACAAACAGCTTGTCTTCTACCTTCCAACCATGAGCCAAACTATAAAAAATGTAAGACTTCGAACTTAGGGGTATATATGAGTAGGGCTTGGATGCCATTACTTGGAGTGAGAAAAATATCCTTCCCCACAGCTTTATTAGTGTGGACGACGTTGCCATAAAGTCCCATCTCTAGCTTATGGCCCGAGGTAGAGTCTCAGTGTTCTTTGACTGATTTACAGGCTGAAGTGGCATCCTTGAGGGAGTCAAAGAAGGAGTGGAAAGGAAAGAAGGAGGCTTTGATTTTCGACCTTGGCAAAGCTTGGGCTAGAGCAAAGCAAGCGGAGTCCGCTTTAGCCATGACAGAGGGGGTTAAAGAAGAAGGCCGAGGAGAGTTATACCAGGGTCTTCAGAAAAAAGCTTGAATTGGTAGATGATGTTACCAAAGCCATAGATAAGTACACGAAGCTTGAGAAAACCGTAGCCGAAGGTATGGACGAGCTGGTGGCAAACCTAAAGGCTCAGTTCTGGGTTGTTGCTCCCGAGATGGACATCTCCCTCATCGGTCCTGACAATATTGTGATTGACGGAAAGATTGTTCCTACCACTGATAATGAAGAGGACACTTCTATGCCTAATCCAAAGAGCTTGAGGGTGCAAGTCAAGCAGGCTTCTCAAGTTCCCGCTCCTCGATTGGATAGTGAGCTCCTTCCTTCTGCAACTCTCCCAGCTTCTGCTATGCCGGTCTCCGAGTCTGTCCCAACTTTTTTTGCTTAGCCTGAGGATGCAATTACTGGTGAACAGCTCCTTCTTTTGTAATTAATTGCTCTGAATGGCCCAGCTATGGGTCTTAATAAATAATTTAATTTTTTGTAATAGTTGTGGTTTGAACAACTTTAATTTTGCTATTTCAAAAACTTTTTTCCACTACTCGGGCAGTGGTTTGCTGCATGAATGGTTGTGTGGCTTTGAACATTTTAGTTGGTATAGTTATTAGTTGAATACGAATTTTTATTCTTTTGACAACTTTCGATGCTAATTTTTGCTAAGTTGAGAAAGGCGTCGACGAAATAGATTGGTCATTTCTGGACATTTCATATATAAGTATTATTTTCCCTTTGAGTTCTGACTTCAAGTAATCGGACTTTATCAAGTTACTCTTACCTTTCATTTTAGGTCCGACTCATTTGAGGTCAGACCATGAATTGTTCATATAACGTCTTATACTAATTTTTACCTCGTTGCTACATCTTACTGACCACTCAGGTCAAGCAATGATTTTCCTGGTTTTTCGAGCTTAAATTAATGTGTTTGAGGGGGAAAGTTAATAAAAAATGAATTATTATTAATAAAGAAAAAAGATTGACATAAGTCAGCTTGTTACTAAGGATTTGCTTTCTACCTTTAGCCCTTGCTATGGTGCCTCATTAAAACCCCCATCAGAAAAAATCCTTTTCGGAAAAAAGCCATAAAGTCGAAAAAAAGAGTTCACCAGGGAGCAAAGTGCACTTTTCTATCTGTAGTACCTTTTTAAGTTACATGCGTTCCATGATCTTGGGAGCTCGTTCCCTTTTGAGTTGAACACCTTATAGTAATCTTTTCCTCAGACTTTGACAACTTTGTAAGGCCCTTGCCAGTTTACAGCCAGTTTTTCTTCGCGCGACTTCTAAATTCCAATGTCATTTCGGATCAGTATGAGGTCATTTGTGGTGAAGCTTCTCCTGATGACTTTCTAGTTGTATCTTAAGGCCATCTTTTATTTCAATGCTTCCTCTTTTATCTGAGCTTATTCTTGGACTTTTGGGAGGAGGTCGAGTTCTTTCTTTTGTGCTTAGACATTGATCACTTCGTCATAAAATCTAACTCTTGGAGATTCTTCAACGATCTCTACAAGAAGCATGGCCTTTATGTCATAAGCAAGTCAGAAAGGTGATTCTCTAGTTGTTGAGTGGGGAGTTGTCTGATATGCCCACAAGATATGAGGAAGCTCGTCTACCCATGCTCCTTTTGCATCTTGTAGTCAGAGTTTTAACCCGACAATACTATTTTGTTTGTGACTTCAACTTGTCCATTGGCTTGAGGGTGTTCTACTGATGTGAATTGGTGCTTAATCTTAAGGCTAGTCACCAGGCTTCTGAAGGTTGAGTCGGTGAACTGAGTTCCATTGTCTATGATAATGGAGTAAGGGACTCAAAATCAGGTGACAATGTTCTTATAGAGGAACTTCCGACTTTTTTTTTCTATGATGGTTGCCAAAAGTTCTGCCTCGATCCACTTAGTAAAATATTCAATACCTACTATAAGGTACTTTACTTGTCTAGGGGCTTTTGGAAATGGACCGAGGAGATCTGGGCCTTATTTTGCAAATGGCCAAGATGAGGTAATACTAATGAGTTCTTCTGGAGGTGCTACATGAAAGTTAGCATGTTTTTGACAAAGTGGATACTTTTTAATGAAGTCGGCTGCCTCCTTTGCAAGATCGGCCAAAAGAAGCCGGCTCGGATTACTTTCTTGGCTAGTGATCGTGCTCCTAGGTAATTTCCACATATGCCATTCTGAACTTCTTCTAAGACCACCTTAGTCTTGGCGGTTGGGACACACTTCAATAGGGGTGTGGATATCCCTCTTTTGTAGAGAACATTGTGGACTAGGGTATAGTTTTGGGCTTATCTTGTGAGCCTCATTGCTTTCCTTTCATCTTTGGGAATGATATCGAATTTAAGATATTCGACTATGGGAGTCATCCATCCTACGCTTTGGTTGGATATGGTCATTGTGTCTGACTTGTCGTCTTTCTTTAGCACTAATGGTGCGTGGAGAGTTTCTTAGATCATGATTCTATTGTTGCCCTCTGACTTGGTGCTGGCTAATTTAAAGAGGGCATCAACTCGAACATTGAATTCTTGAGCTATATGTCAGACCTCTCTTTCCGAGAAGTGGGCTAATTGTTCTCGTTCTTCATCCAGATACTTCTTTATGTTGGTATCTTTAGCTTGATAAGTCCCATTGACTTGGGAGGTTATCACGTGAGAGTCACTAAACACGATTAACCTTTCTGCCCTGACTTCTTTATCCAGCTTCAAGCCAGCGAATACGGTTTCATATTCTGCTTGATTGTTAGAAATAGAGAACTCGAACTTTAATGATAGTTCAATTCGAGTTTCTTGTCCATTTTTTAGAATAACCTCTTCTCAACTTCTAGCTTTATTGGATGAGTCACATCTACATACAAATTCTAAGTTGACGGATCTCCCTAGGCTTCAGTGTATTCTGCTACAAAGTCGGCCAAATACTGAGATTTGATTGTTATTTGAGTTTCATACCTTAAGTTAAATTCAGATAGCTCCACAGACAATTGTAGTATCCTTCTCGCAATGTCCGTCTTTTGTAGAATATGCTTCATGATTTGATTAGTTTGGACCTTTATAGTGTGAGCTTGAAAATAAGGTCGGAGTCTTCTTGAAGTAATGATAATGGCATATGTGAACTTCTCTATTTTTTTATAGTTTAGTTCTGCCCCTTTGTAGGACTTTTCTCACAAAGTAGATTGGTTGTTGTTCGTGTTCATCTTCTCGGACCAGGGTTGAGGCTATAGCCCGACTTGCGACTTCTAGGTAGAGAATGAGCTCCTCCACTAGGACAGGTCGAGTAAGGATTAGAGGTTGGCTTAGGAATGTTTAAAAGTTTTGGATGGCTTGTTCACATTCCTGAGTCTACTCAAATTAGTTCCCTTTTTTAGTATTGAGAACAAGGGTAAAGACTTCAGGGCTGATCTTGCTAGAAACCTGGATAAAGTTGCCAATCTTCTATTTAGTTGTTGGACTTTCTTGAGGTAAGTCGAGCTTTTCATCTCTAATATTGCTGTATATTTGTACGCCTCAATACCACTTTGAGTAAGCATAAAGCCTAAGAAATTCCCGACCTCTATTGCAATGGTGCACTTTGAAGGATTAAGTCTCATCCCATGCTTCCTTATTATGGTAAATACCTTGGCTAGGTCGAATAAAATATTGAGATTGTCTCTAGTTTTGATAAGCATGTCATCCACATACACTTCCATCAATTTTTCAAGGTGAGATGAAAACACTTTGTACATCAATAGTTGATATGTAGTCCCATTTTTTAATTTAAAAGGCATTACTACATAACAATAGTTATCCTTTGGAGTGATAAAAGAGATCTTTTTCTGGTCCACCTTGTACATCGGGATCTGGTTGTATCTCGAGTATGCGTTCATAAAGGACAGATATCTATACCCTGAAGCTAAATCAACTAAAGCATCAATACTTGGGAGAGGATATGGGTCCTTGGGACAAGCTTTGTTGAGGTTGGTGTAATCAATACACATATTCTATTTCTCGTTTTGCTTTTTCACAAGGACCACATTAGCTAGCCACAAAGGATATTTTACCTCCCTTATAAACCCGGCTTCTAGTAAAACTTGCACTTGTTCTTTTACAACTTGCATTCTTTTAGGACCGAGTTTCTTCCGCTTTACAGGTCGGGAGCTTGGATAAACGGTAAGTTTGTGACTCATGAGGTCGGAGTCAACGCTAGACATATCAGAGGCTTTTCAGGCAAAGAGGTCGAACTTTCTTTACAAGAGCTCAACGAGATTTGCCTTTAAATTCTCATCTAGGTTGGCCCCTATATTTATTGTCATTTTAGTCTGATCTTTGATTTGAACCTTTTTGACATTTTCTTCAGGTTGTGGACATAGCTCTTCTCGTACTCGGATACCACCGAGTTTAATAGTGTTGACTTTCTTACCTTTTGTACTACCCCTTAAGTTGAGGCTTTATTATAACACTTTCTCACTAGCTTCTGATTTCCTTTTATAGTAACAATTCCCTTTCTAATTAGGAATTTCATCCATAGGTGAGGTGCAGAAATGACAGCAGCTAGTTAGTTTAAGGTTGTCCAACCTATCAAAGAATTGTAGGATGATGCTACATCGACTACAATGTAGTCAATGTTTAAGGTCCTTGATTTCATGCTTTTTACAAAAAGTGGTATATAGTGAGATGAAACCAAGAGGTCGGATCGGTATATCTCTGGTAGCATGAATCCCACACCTTCGTACTAGTGTACCAGCAAGTGCACTGGGTCGACCAAGTAATACCTGAGCGAGTCAGGGTTGATCCTACGAGGATTGTCATTTGAAGCAATCTATGGTTATCCTGCAGGTCTTAATCAAGCAGATGAAAGAGTAGGAGATGTTGGTAAATTTAACGTGTTTTAATATTGTATAAATTACTTTTTATATCAAATAGAGTCAGTAATGGGAATAGAGAAAATGAGAAATTAGAACTCAGAAGTCGTGTAAACTGTGAAAAGAGGGATAAGAATGAGGTAAAGGATTGGAGATGCTTAGTCTTTCTAAATTAATTCTGGTAGTACTGTTTCCTTTGCTTGTGAGTGATTTCTTCTATGGAAGGCTGTATGTGATTGACATTGGTTTGAGCAGCTGCCAATACTCCTCCAAATCTGAACCTCAGGTTTAGTGCGGATCCATTCTGATTGAAGGTGAAGCTCGTACAGTTCATTCTTCTTGATGATCCTACTCAAGACGCCACAAACAAGGTCGGTTCTTCCGGATCGGAGGAATGCTGTGCCTTGGGTTCTAGCCTCTACCACAGAGACCTTAATCTCCCTAAAAATCGGCTAAACTGATGTCTCGAGAAGTCCCCAATGAAATCGTGGATTAGCCGTCTGAGAGACATATATTCAAGCTGGCGGTTCATCATTGTCCGATGAAAGACGCACTCTGAACCCATGTAGAATGTGATAACCTTATGCCAGTTCAACGCATTCTTAGTGATGAAGAACGAATATACATCTTAGAATTAATCAAACATGGATCGAAGAGAAACAGTAGTACTTTTATTAATTCATAGGACTCAACAGGGCTCCTCCCCTCAAACTAGGAGGTTTAGAAACTCATACTAAAAGTAAAATACAATGGTGAAAACGAAAATAGGGCTGAAGATCCTTAACAAAGAGTAATCTTCTACTTTAAATACTAAACTAGTGACTAGTAAGGGTAAAACAGTCTATCTAGTGCTAAAATCCACTTCTGGGGCCTACTTTGTGAGTGTTTGGGCTGAGCTTTGATGAAATCTATGTGCTTAGGCTTCCTTGGGTGTTGAACTCCAATCCTGGCACCTGTTTGGGCGTTGGACTCCAGCTTGGAAGCCCTTTCTGGCGCTGGACGCCAGAACTAGTCAGATGGCTGGCGTTGGATGCCAGTTTTGGACCTTCTAATCTGAAGTAAAGTATGAACTTTTATATATTTCTGGAAAGCTCTGGAAGTTAGCTTTCCATAGCCATTGAGAGCACTCCATTTGGACTTCTGAAACTCCAGAAAAGCTCTTTCGAATATAGGCAAGTCAGATTTGGACAGTATATGTAGTGCTTTCTCTGTCTCTGAATCGGACTTCTGCTCCAGCTCCTCAATTTCAGTCAGAAAATACCTGAAATTGCACAAAAACACATAAACTGAAAGTAGAATCCAAAAATGTGAATTTAACACTAAAACCTATAAAAATTTAATAAAAACAAAATAAAAACTACTAAAAAAAAACTATATGAAAATGATGCCCAAAAGCGTATAAAATATCCGCTCATCACAACACTAAACTTAAACCGTTGCTTATCCCCAAGAAACTAAAAACACAGTAGGATAAAAAAAATTAAGATACAATAAATTTCTAAGTTTCAAATGAAGCTTAGTTACAATCAGATGAGCGGGACTTAGTAGCTTTTCGCTTCTGAATAGTTTTGGCATCTCACTATCCATTGAAACTTAGATATGTTGGCATCCTTACAAACTTAGAATCCAGATTATATCAGTGACCCTAAGCACCTTGTTTTCCAGTATTACCACCGGATACAATATTGCCATAGACACTTTAACTGGGTGAACCTTTTCAGATTATGACTCAGCCTTGCTAGAGTCCCCAGATAAAGGTGTCCATGGTTTTTAAGCCCACTCTTTTTCTTTGGACCACGAGTTTAACCGCTCAGTCTCAAGCTTTTCACCTGACACCTTCACGCCACAAGCACATGGTTAGGGACAACTTGGTTTAGCCGCTTAGGCCAGGATTTTGATCCTTTGGGCCCTCCTATCCATCGATGTTCAAAGCCTTGGGTCCTTTTACCCTTGCCTTTTGGTTTAAAGGGTTACTGGCTTTTTCAATCTGTCCTCATTTTCCTGCATTTTTGGGCAGTAATGGATTATTATTATTATTGTTGTTGTTGTTGTTGTTGTTGTTGTTGTTGTTGTTGTTGTTTTCGCCATTTTTTCTTTCTTTTTTCGCATGCATAATAATTTTTTTTCTTTTGCAACATGCTTTTTCTTTTTCTTTTGCTACTTTTTCTTACTTTAAGAATCAATTTTCAGATTTTTCAGATTATCAATAATATTTTTTTCTTTTTTCCTTATTCTTTCAAGTGCCAACATTCTAAATTTCAACTTCAAATATGCACTGTTTATTTCATACATTCAGAAAATAAAAGCAAATGACACCACATCAAATTAATTAAACTAATCTTATTTTAAACTTAAAATTCATGCATCTCTCAATTCTTTTCAAATAAAATTTTTATTTAAGCAAGGTGAGAGATATATGGAATATTTTACAACTTTTAAGACATCAATGCAAATGATCATGCAACTAGAATAAGAGAACAGATAAATAAACAGGCAGAAAACAAAAAAATAACAAGAAAAGGGGTGTAAAGAGAACGAATCCACCTAAATAATGGTGGCTAGTGCTCCTCCTTGAGGATCCAATGTAGTGCTTGATCTCTTCAATGTCACTCCTTTGTCTTTGTTTGAGGCGGCTGCACCAGCCTTGTGTATACTTCCTAGTTTTTCTCCATCCTCTTCTTCCAAACTTAGGAGTGGTAGAAGTCAAAAAGCAAAGCTTTTGTAACACCAAACTTAAGAGTTTTGCTCATTCTCGAGCAAAGTAGAGTAGAAGAAGGTGGGTGATGAGCGGATAATTTATACGCTTTTTGGCACTATTTTTACATAGTTTTTACTATTTTTTATTAGTTTTTATTTAAAAATCACATTTCTGGACTTTACTATGAGTTGTGTGTTTTTCTGTGATTTCAGGTATTTTTTGGCTGAAATTGAGGGACCTGAGCAAAAATCTGATTCAGAGGTTGAAAAAGGACTGCAGATGCTGTTGGATTCTGACCTCCCTGCACTCGAATGGCTTTTCTGGAGCTATAGAAACCCAATTGGCGCACTCTCAATTGCGTTGGAAAGTAGACATCTTGGGCTTTCCAGAAATATATAATAGTCTATATTTTGCCCGAGTTTTGATAATGCCAACTGGCGTTTGAACGCCCACTTTCTACCATATTCTGGCGTTAAACACCAGAACTGGCATAAAAGCTGGAGTTAAACGCCCAAACTGGTATCAAAGTTGGCGTTTAACTCCAAGAAGAGTCTCTACACGTGAAAGCTTCAATGCTCAGCCTAAGCACACACCAAGTGGGCCCCGAAAGTAGATTTTTGCACTATCTGCACTTAGTTACTTATTTTCTGTAACCCTAGCTACTAGTTTAGTATAAAAACTACTTTTAGTGATTTATTTTATATCCTTGATCAGTTTTATGCTATCATAGATCATATTGTACACGTTTAGAGGCTGGCCTCACGGCCATGTCTCGACCTTCATCACTTATGTATTTTCAACAGTGGAGTTTCTACACCCCATAGATTAAGGTGTGGAGCTCTGCTGTTCCTCATGAATTAATGCAAAGTACTATTATTTTTCTATTCAATTCAAGCTTATTCTTATTCTAAGATATTCATTCGCACCCAAGAACATGATGAATGTGATGATCAAGTGACACTCATCACCATTCGCACTTATGAATGTGTGCCTGACAAACACTTCCGTTCTACATGAAAACAAGCTTGAATGCATATCTCTTGGCCTCCTAGTTCACGACGCATGGTTGCCTCTCCTAACAACAGAGCCCTCCATTCCGTGAGATCAGAGTCTTCGTGGTATAAGCTAGAATCAATTGGCAGCATTCTTGAGATCCGGAAAGTCTAAACCTTGTTTGTGGTATTTCGAGTAGGATCTGGGATGGGATGACTGTGACGAGTTTCAAACTCGCGAGTGTTGGGCGTAGTGACAGACGCAAAAGGATCAATAGATCCTATTCCAACATGAGTGAGAACCGACAGATGATTAGCCGTGCGGTGACAGCGCATTTGGACCATTTTCACTGAGAGGATGGACGGTAGCCATTGACAACGGTGATCCCCAACATACAGCTTACCATAGAAAGGAGTATGAATAATTGAATGAAGGCAGTAGGAAAGCAGAGATTCAGAAGGAGCAAAGCATCTCCATACGCTTATCTGAAATTCTCACCAATGAATTACATAAGTATCTCTATCTTATTTTATATTTTATTTATATTTTAATTATCAAAACCTCATAACCATTTGAATCCGCCTGACTGAGATTTACAAGGATGACCATAGCTTGCTTCAAGCCGACAATCTCCGTGGGATCGACCCTTACTCACGTAAGGTTTATTACTTGGACGACCCAGTGCACTTGCTGGTTAGTTGTGCGGAGTTGTGAAAAGGAGTTGAGATTACAATCGTGTGTACCAAATTTTTGGTGCCGTTGCCGGGGATTGTTCGATTTTGGACAATTGACAGTTCATCTTGTTGCTTAGATTAGGTAATTTTATTTTATTTTTAAGCTTTTTATTTTCAAAAAATTTTCAAAAAAAATATATAAAATAAATAAATTATTCTATGTCTTTAGGATTCTTAAAAATGAATTCTAGAGTTTCATGATGAATTGTTGAAGTCTGGCTGGCTGTGAAGCCATGTCTAATCTTTTGGACCGAGGTTTCAACTTATCATCATAAGAGCTTGTTGATTTCTATCAATCTTGCTGTTGAATGTAATGATCTGCTAAAGCTTGGCTGGCTATTGGCCATATCTAGTGTTTTAGACCGAAGCTTTCACTGAAAGCTTGGTTGGCTAGTAAACCATGTCTAATTCCTAGACCGGAGCTTTAGACTAACATTGCATGATTCCTGGAATTCTTATTAAAAATTTTCAAATCTTTATTTTCTTTTCCAAAATAATTTTCGAAAAATCCAAAAAAATTAATAAAATCATGAAAATCAAAAATAATTTGATGTTTCTTATTTGAGTCTAGTGTCAATTTTTAAGTTTGGTGTCAATTGCATCTATTTAATTTCCTAAAAATTTTCGAAAATTCATGCATGTGTCCTTCATAATCTTCAAGTTGTTCTTGATGATTTTCTTTCTTTGATCTTTGCATTTTCATGTTTTGTGTCTTTTCTTGTTTTTCATATGCATTTTCAATTTGTTAGTGTCTAAACATTGAAAATTTCTAAGTTTGGTGTCTTGCATGTGTGTCTTTTCTTAAAAATTTTCAAAAATAAGTTCTTGGTGTTCATCTTGACATTCAAAGTGTTCTTGCATGCATCATGTGTTTTGATCTTGAATTTTCATGTTTTGAGTCATTTTGATGTTTTTCTCTCTCCTCATTAAAAATTCAAAAATAAAAAAATATCTTTCTCTTATTCTTCTCATAAATTTCAAAAATTTAGATTGACTTAGTCAAATTTTTTTAAAACTTAGTTGTTTCTTATGAGTCAAGTCAAATTTTCAATTTAAAAATTCTATCTTTTCAAGTTCTTTTTCAAAAATCAAATCTCTTTCATTTTTCTTCTTAGAAATTTCAAAAATTTCAAAATGATTTTCAAAATCTTTTTCTTATTTTTATTTCATATTTTCCGAAAACTTTACAAACAATTAATGTTTTGAGTCAAAAATTTTAAGTTATTAGTTGCCTAGTAAGAAAGGTTCAATCTTTAAATTTTAGAATCATATCTTTTTGTTTCTTGTTAGTCAAGTAATTAACTTCAATTTTAAAAAAAATCAAATCTTTTTAAATTTCTTTTTTCAAATCTTTTTCAAAATAAATTTCAATCATATCTTTTTCAAAACTTAATTTCAAAATCTTTTCTAACTTCTTATATTTTCAAAATTGATTTTCAAAATCCTTTTCAATTAACCACCTAACTTTTTGTTTGATTTTAAAAATTCTTATCTTTTTTAAACTATCTAACTACTTTCCTCTCTCTGATTTTTGAAAATCACTAACCACTTTCTCAAAAATCTTTTTAATTAAGTAATTTATTTAGTTTTCAAATTTTATTTTTTTTTCTTTTTAATTTTCGAATTATAACTAATTTTTAAATAAAAACAAAAATATTTTCCTTTTCTTTTTAATTATTTTCAAAAACTCTCCCTCTCATCTCTTTCTATTTATTTATTTATCTACTAACACTCTTAATTCGAACCCCCTCTTTTTCTCTGTCTTCAAATTTTTCTCTTCTCCTTCTTTTATTCTTCTCTTCTTCTACTCACATAAAGGAATCTCTATACAGTGACATAGAGGATTCCTCTTCTTTTCTGTTCTCTTCTTTTTCATATGAGCAGGAACAGGGATAAAGACATCCTTATTGAAGCTGATCCTAAACCTGAAAGGACTCTTAAGAGGAAACTAAGAGAAGCTAAAGCACAACCCTCTGGAGAGGACCTGACAGAAATTTTTGAAAAAGAAGGAGACACGGCCAAACCCAATAACAATGGTGGAGATGTAAGGAAGATGCTTGGTGACTTTATTGCACCCTCTTCTAACTTCTATGGAAGAAGCATCTCAATTCCTGCCATTGGAGCAAACAACTTTGAGCTTAAGCCTCAATTAGTTTCTCTAATGCAACAGAATTGCAAGTTTCATGGACTTCCATTGGAAGATCCCCATCAGTTCTTAGCTGAATTCTTGCAAATCAGTGACACTGTCAAGACCAATGGAGTTGATCCCGAGGTCTACAGGTTTATGCTTTTCCCTTTTGCTGTAAGAGACAGAGCTAGAACATGGTTGGATTCATAACCTAAGGAAAGCCTGAACTCTTGGGAAAAGCTGGTCAATGCTTTCCTGGCCAAGTTCTTTCCACCTCAAAAGATGAGCAAGCTTAGAGTGGAAATCCAAACCTTCAGACAGAAAGAAGGTGAGTCCCTCTATGAAGCTTGGGAAAGATATAAGCAATTGATCAAAAGGTGTCCTTCTGACATGCTTCCAGAATGGAGCATCATATGTATATTCTATGATGGTCTGTCTGAGTTGTCAAAAATGTCATTGGACCATTCTGCAGGAGGATCTCTTCATCTGAAAACCCCTGTAGAAGCTCAGGAACTCATTCAAATGGTTGCAAATAACCAGTTCATGTACACCTCTGAGAACAGTCCTGTGAACAATGGGACGCCTCAGAAGAAGGGAGTTCTTGAAATTGATACTCTGAATGTCATATTGGCTCAGAACAAAATATTGACTCAGCAAGTCAATATGATTTCTCAGAGTCTGAATGGATTGCAAACTGCATCCAACAGTACTAAAGAAGCATCTTCTGAAGAAGAAGCTTATGATCCTGAGAACCCTGCAATGGCAGAGGTGAATTACATGGGAGAACCCTATGAAAACACCTATAATCCTTCATGGAGAAATCATCCAAATTTTTCATGGAAGGACCAACAGAAGCCTCAACAAGGCTTCAACAATAATGGTGGAAGAAATAGGTTCAGCAATAGCAAGCCTTTTCCATCATCTTCTCAGCAACAGACAGAGAATTCTGAACAGAGCCATTCTAGCCTGGCAACCATAGTCTCTGATCTATCCAAGACCACACTAAGTTTCATGAATGAAATAAGGTCCTCCATTAGAAATTTGGAGGCACAGGTGGGTCAGCTGAGTAAGAAGATTACTGAAACTCCTCCCAGTACTCTCCCAAGCAATACAGAAGAAAATCCCAAGAGAGAGTGCAAGGCCATAACCATGACCAAGAAATCTGAGGCTCATACAGAGACCATAGAGATTCCATTGAACTTTCTTCTGCCATTCATGAGCTCTGATGAATATTCTTCCTCTGAAGAGGATGAAGACATCACTGAAGAGCAAGTTGCTAAGTATCTAGGAGCAATCATGAAGCTGAATGCCAAGTTATTTGGTAATAAGACTTGGGAGGATGAACCCCCCCTTGTTCACCAATGAACTGAATGCAATAATGAGGCAGACATTACCTCAGAAGAAACTGGATCCCAGAAAATTTTTCATACCTTGTACCATAGGCACCATGACCTTTGAGAAGGCTCTGTGTGACCTGGGGTCAGGGATAAACCTCATGCCACTCTCTGTAATGGAGAAACTGAGAATCTTTGAGGTACAAGCTGCAAGAATCTCACTAGAGATGGCAGACAAATCAATAAAATAGGCTTATGGACTAGTAGAGGACGTGCTAGTAAAGGTTGAAGACCTTTACCTCCCTGCTAATTTCATAATCCTAGACACTGGGAAGGATGAGGATGAATCCATCATCTTTGGCAGACCCTTCCTAGCCACAACAAAAGCTGTGATTGATGTTGACAGAGGAGAGTTGGTCCTTCAGTTGAATGAGGACTACCTTGTATTCAACACTCAAGGTTCTCCTTCTGTAACCATGGACAGGAAGCATGAAAAGCTTCTCTCAATACAGAGTCAAACAAAACCCCCACATTCAAACTCTAAGTTTGGTGTTGGGAGGCCACAACCAAACTCTAAGTTTGGTATTGAGAGGCCACAACCAAACTCTAAGTTTGGTGTTAAGAGGTCCCAACCCTGCTCTGATTATCTGTGAGGCTCCATGAGAGCTTACTGTCAAGCTATTGACATTAAAGAAGCGCTTATTGGGAGGCAACCCAATGTTATTTAATTATATCTATTTATTTTCCATTGTCATTTGATGTTTTCTTTAGGTTGATGATCATGTGAAGTCACAAAAACAACTAAAAAATAAAAAAAAAAAACAGAATGAAAAATAGCATTAAAAATAGCTCACCCTGGAGGAAGAGCTTATTGGCGTTTAAACGCCAGTAAGAGTAGCAGAATGGGCATTAAACGCCCAGTCTGGCACCATTCTGAGCGTTTAATGCCAGAAATAGGCACCAGACTGGCGTTTAACACCAGAATAGGGCACCAAGTTAGCATTAAACGCCAAGAAAGGGAGAAAAGCTGGCGTTAAACGCCAGAAACAAGCAGCAACCTGACGTTTAACGCCAGAATTGTACTCTAAGGGCGTTTTGCACGCCTAAATGGAGCAGGGATGCTAAGTTCTTGACCCCTCAGGATCTGTAGATCCCACAGGATCCCCAAATTTTGCCAACACCTATCCTTTGACCGAAAGTGCGCTCTATAGCTAGCTCCAATTGAACAGGTTGAGGAAAAGAGCCGTTAAAGCCCTTTTTTCTTTCTTTTTTAACCTCAACTCACTCTCTCTTCTTCACACCTTTTCATAACACCCTTCCCCAAATACACGAACCTAACCCTCCCTCCACTTCTATATATACCCCTCATCACTCTTTCAATTTCACACATCACAAACACCTTCTACCCTGTTGGCCAAATTCACCCTCTCCCTCCATCTCCTCCATTTTCTTCTTCTTCTCCTTCATTCTTTCTTCTTTGCTTGAGGACGAGCAAACCTTTTAAGTTTGGTGTGGTAAAAGTTTTGCTTTTTGTTTTTCCATAACCATTTATAGCACCTAAGGCCGGAGAAACCTCAAGAAAGAGGAAAGGGAAGGCAAAAGCTTCCACCTCCGAGTCATGGGAGATGAAGAGATTCATCTCAAAGGTCCATAAAGACTACTTCTATGAAGTTGTGGCCAAGAAGAAGGTGATCTCTGAGGTCTCTTTCATTCTCAAAAGCATCATGAAATCCCTGAGATGCCTCAAGGGATGGACTTTCCTCCATAAAACTATTGGGAGCAAATTAACACCTCCCTAGGAGAATTAAGTTCTAACATGGGACAACTAAGGGTGGAGCACCAAGAGCATTCTATCCTCCTCCATAAAATTAGAGAAGACCAAAGAACCATGAGGGAGGAACAACAAACGCAATGAAGAGACATAGAGGAGCTCAAGAGCACCATTGGTTCTTCAAGAGGAAGAAGACGCCACCATCACTAAGGTGGACCCGTTCTTTAATTTTCTTGTTCTTTATTTTTCTATTTTTCGTTCTCTATGCTTTATGTCTGTTTATGTTTGTGTCTTTATTTACATGATCGTTAGTGTCTAGTGTTTATGCCTTAAAGCTATGAATGTCCTATGAATCCATCACCTTTCTTAAATAAAAAAATGTTCTTAATTGCAAAAGAAAAAGAAGTACATGGATTTCGAATTTTAAAATAGTTTAATTATTTTGATGTGGTGGCAATACTTTTTGTTTTCTGAATGAATGCTTGAACAGTGCATATTTTTGATATTGTTGTTTATGAATGTTAAAATTGTTGGCTCTTGAAAGAATAATGAAAAAGGAGAAATGTTATTGATAATCTGAAAAATCATAAAATTGATTCTTGAAGCAAGAAAAAGAAGTGAAAGACAAAGGCTTGTGAAAAAAAAGGGGGCGAAAAAAAATAATAAAAGAAAAACAAAGAAAAAGAAAAAGCAAGCAGAAAAAGCCAATAGCTCTTTAAACCAAAAGGCAAGAGCAAAAAGCCAATAACCCTTTAAATCAAAAGGCAAGGGTAAAAAGGATCCAAGGCTTTGAGCATTAATGGATAGGAGGGCCCAAAGGAATAAAATCCTGACCTAAGCAGCTAAACCAAGCTGTCTCTAACCATGTGCTTGTGGCGTGAAGGTGTCAAGTGAAAAGCTTGAGACTGAGCGGTTAAAGTCGTGGTCCAAAGCAAAAAAGAGTGTGCTTAAGAGCTCTGGACACCTCTAATTGGGGACTCTAGCAAAGCTGATTCATAATCTGAAAAGGTTCACCCAGTTATGTGTCTATGGCATTTATGTATCCGGTGGTAATACTGGAAAACAAAATGCTTAGGGCCACGGCCAAGACTCATAAAGTAGCTGTGTTCAAGAATCAATATACTGAACTGGGAGAATCAATAACACTATCTGAATTCTAAGTTCCTATAGATGCCAATCATTCTGAACTTCAAAGGATAAAGTGAGATGCCAAAACTGTTCAGAAGCAAAAAGCTAAGAGCCCCGCTCATCTAATTAAGACTGATCTTCATAGATGTCTTCGAAATTCATTGTATATTCTCTTTTTTTATCCTACTTTGTTTTTAGTTGCTTGTGGACAAGCAACAATTTAAGTTTGGTGTTGTGATGAGCGGATAATTTATACGCTTTTTGGCACTGTTTTTACATAGTTTTTAGTATATTTTAGTTAGTTTTTACTATGTTTTTATTAGTTTTTATTTAAAAATCACATTTCTGGACTTTACTATGAGTTTGTATGTTTTTCTATGATTTCAGGTATTTTCTGGCTGAAATTGAGGGACCTAAGCAAAAATTTGATTCAAAGGCTGAAAAAGGACTGCAGATGTTGTTGGATTCTGACCTCCCTGCATTCGAAATGGATTTTCTGGAGCTACCGAAACCCAATTGGCGCGCTCTCAATTGCGTTGGAAAGTAGACATCCTGGACTTTCCAGAAATATATAATAGTCAATACTTTGCCCAAGTTTTGATAATGCAAACTGGCGTTTGAACGCCCACTTTCTACCATATTCTGGCGTTAAACGCCAGAACTGGCATAAAAGATGGAGTTAAACGCCCAAACTGGCACCAAAGCTGGTGTTTAACTCCAAGAAGAGTCTCTACACGTGAAAGCTTCAATGCTCAGCCCAAGCACACACCAAGTGGGCATCGGAAGTAGATTTCTGCACTATCTGCACTTAGTTACTTATTTTCTGTAATCCTAGCTACTAGTTTAGTATAAAAATTACTTTTAGTGATTTATTTTATATCCTTGATCAGTTTTATGCTATCATAGATCATATTGTACACGTTTGGAGGCTGGCCTCACGGCCATGCCTGGACCTTCATCACTTATGTATTTTCAACGGTGGAGTTTCTACGCCCCAGAGATTAAGGTGTGGAGCTCTGCTGTTCCTCATGAATTAATGCAAAGTACTATTGTTGTTATATTCAATTCAATCTTATTCTTATTCTAAGATATTCATTCGCACCCAAGAACATGATGAATGTGATGATCAAGTGACACTCATCACCATTCGCACTTATGAACGCGTGCCTGACAAACACTTCCGTTCTACATGAAAACAAGCTTGAATGCATATCTCTTGGCCTCCTGGTTCATAATGCATGGTTGCCTCTCCTGACAACAGAGCCCTCCATTCCGTGAGATCAGAGTCTTCGTGGTATAAGCTAGAATCAATTGGCAGCATTCTTGATATTCGGAAAGTCTAAACCTTGTCTGTGGTATTCCAAGTAGGGTCTGGGATGGGATGACTGTGACGAGCTTTAAACTCGCGAGTGTTGGGTGTAGTGACAGACGCAAAAGGATCAATGGATTCTATTCTAATATGAGTGAGAATCGACAGATGATTAGTGATGAGCGGATAATTTATACGCTTTTTGGCATTGTTTTTAGTATATTTTTAGTGGAATCTAGTTACTTTTAGGGATGTTTTCATTAGTTTTTATGTTAAATTCACATTTCTGGACTTTACTATAAGTTTGTGTGCTTTTCTGTGATTTCAGGTATTTTCTGGCTAAAATTGAGGGACTTGAGCAAAAATCAGATTCAGAGGTTGAAGAAGGACTGCTGATGCTGTTGGATTCTGACCTCCCTTCACTCAAAGTTGATTTTCTGGAGCTACCAAACTCGAAATGGCGCGCTTCCAATTGCGTTGGAAAGTAGACATCCAGGGCTTTCCAGCAATATATAATAGTTCATACTTTGGCCAAAAATAGACGACGTAAACTGGCGTTCAACGCCAGCTTTCTGCCCAAATCTGGCGTCCAGCGCCAGAAAAGGAGCCAAAACCAGAGTTGAACGCCCAAACTGGCACAAAAGCTGGCGTTCAACTCCAAGAAGGACCTCTACACGTGCAACATTCAAGCTCAGCCCAAGCACACACCAAGTGGGCCCCGGAAGTGGATTTATGCATCAATTACTTACTCATGTAAACCCTAGTAGCTAGTTTATTATAAATAGGACCTTTTACTATTGTATTAGACGTCTTTTTGACCATCCTGGATCCCAGATTGTATTTTGATCCTGTGATCACGTTTTAGGGGGCTGGCCATCTCGGCCATGCCTGGACCTTTCACTTATGTATTTTTAACGGTAGAGTTTCTACACTCCATAGATTATGGTGTGGAGCTCTATTCCTACCAATGAATTACATAAGTATTTCTATCCCTATTTTATTATATTAAATTCGAAAACACCATTATCAATTTATATCTGCCTAACTGAGATTTGCAAGGTGACCATAGCTTGCTTCATACCAACAATCTCTGTGGGATTCGACCCTTACTCACGTAAGGTATTACTTGAACGACCCAGTGCACTTGCTGGTCAGTTACACGGAGTTGTGAACCGTGGTTTTGGCATCATGTTTTTGGCACCATTTCCAGGGAAAGAAAGAGCAATGAACTTTACATAATTAAAGTGTAATCATGATTCCGCGTACCAAGTTTTTGGCGCCATTGCCGGGGATTGTTTGAGTTTTCGGCAAGCTTTTGGTCCGGTAACATCAGTGCCAAGTTTGGATCCGGCAACAACACCAAGTTTTTGGCGCCGTTGCCGGGGATTGTTCGAGTTTGGACAACTAACGGTTCCATGTCTAATTCCTGGACTGAAGCTTTAGACTAAGAATGCAAGATTCCTGGAATTCATGTTAAAAATTTTGAAATCCTTATTTTTTCTTTTTCAATTAATTTTTCGAAAAAATCCAAAAAAAATTAGAAAATCATAAAAATCAAAAACAATTTTTGTGTTTCTTGTTTGAGTCATGAGTCATGTCATAAGTTTGGTGTCAATTGCATGTGCATCTTGCATTTTTTGAAAATTTCATGCATTCATAGTGTTCTTCATGATCTTCAAGTTGTTCTTGGTAAGTCTTCTTGTTTGATCTTGATGATCTTTTGTTTTGTGTCTTTTATTGTTTTTCATATGCATTCTTGAATTCTTAGTGTCTAAGCATTAAAGAATTCTAAGTTTGGTGTCTTGCATGTTTTCTTTGCATTAAAATTTTTCAAAATTGTGTCTATGATGTTCATCTTGACATTCATAGTGTTCTTGGTGTTCATCTTGACATTCATAGTGTTCTTGGTGTTCATCTTGACATTCATAGTGTTCTTGGTGTTCATCTTGACGTTCATAGCATTCTTGCATGCATTCATTGTTTTGATCTAAAAATTTCATGCATTGCATAATTTTCATGTTTTTCATAAAAATTTCAAAAATAAAAAAAATATCTTTCCCTTTTTCTCTCATCAAATTCGAAAATTTGAGTTGACTTTTTCAAAAATTTTTAAAATCAAGTTGTTTCTTATGAGTCAAATCAAATTTTCAGTTTGAAAATCTTATCTTTTTCAAAATCTTTTTCAAAAATCAAATCTTTTTCAAAATTCTTAGTTATTTTCAAAAATTCCAAAAATATTTTTCAAAAATATTTTTCTTTTTTTTATATCAAATTTTCGAAAATAACATAATCAATTAATGTTTTGATTCAAAGATTTGAAGTTTGTTACTTGCTTGTTAAGAAAGATTCAAACTTTGAATTTTAGAATCATATCTTGTGATTTCTTATGAATCAAGTCATTAATTGTGATTTTAAAAATCAAATCTTTTTCAAAAACTAATTTCTATCATATCTTTTCAAAAATATCTTCTCATCTTATCTTTTTCAAAATATCTTTTCTAACCTCCTAACTTCTTATCTTTTCAAAATTTGTTTCAACTAACTAACTAACTTTTTGTTTGTTTCTTAACTTTTTCAAAACTACCTAACTAACTCTCTCTCTCTAATTTTCGAAAATATCTTCCCTCTTTTTCCAAGGCCCTTGACATAAGCACCATGGCCGAACCTACAAGGGGAGTGGAGGACGTGAATCCCAAGGAGGAAGACCTCCTGGGATGTCCAGTGATCAATAAGGAGCTTCCCTCTGAGGAACAAAAGGACTCTGAGGCTCATCTAGAGACCATAGAGATTCTATTGAACCTCCTTATGCCCTTCATGAGCTCTGATGAGTATTCCTCTTCTGAAGAGAATGAGGATGTTACTGAAGAGCAAACTGCCAAGTTTCTTGCAACAATTTAAGTTTGGTGTTGTGATGAGCGGATAATTTATACGCTTTTTGGCATTTTTTTTAGTATGTTTTTACTGGAATCTAGTTACTTTTAGGGATGTTTTCATTAGTTTTTATGTTAAATTCACATTTCTGGATTTTACTATGAGTTTGTGTGATTTTCTGTGATTTCAGGTATTTTCTGGCTGAAATTGAGGGACTTGAGCAAAAATCAGATTCAGAGGTTGAAGAAGGACTGCTGATGCTGTTGGATTCTGACCTCCCTGCACTCAAAGTGGATTTTCTGGAGCTACAGAACTCGAAATGGCGCGCTTCCAATTGCGTTGGAAAGTAGACATCCAGGGATTTCCATCAATATATAAAAGTCCATACTTTGGCCAAAAATAGATGACGTAAACTGGCGTTCAACGCCAGCTTTCTGCCCAAATCTGGCGTCCAGCGCCAGAAAAGGAGCCAAAACCAGAGTTGAACACCCAAACTGGCACAAAAGCTGGCGTTCAACTCCAAGAAGGACATCTACACGTGCAACACTCAAGCTCAGCCCAAGCACACACCAAGTGGGCCC